>NW_003852449.1:8120230-8134095 GCF_000181295.1 Otolemur garnettii | reverse complement strand
CATAGGGCATCCATGGCAAGGGGGTGAGCGTGCTGGACCAGAGTCCGTAGGTGGCATAGGGCATCCATGGCAAGGGGGTGAGCGTGCTGGACCAGGGCTTTTTTCCTCTTTGTATAAGGCTACCACTTCCCTGGTTCACCAACCCATTAATCCCTGACTGAATTAAGCCATCCACTAGCACAGAACCTTCATAACCTAATTACTTCTTAAAGGCCCTACCTTTCAGTGCTGCCATGTTGGGGGTTAAATTTCAGCAGGAGTTTTGGAAAGGACAAATGTTCAGACCATACCAGGTCTCATCTTTAAGGGAGCTGCTCCCGAGGCTATCTAATTTAAATACATTTAGTTGTGACCTAAATAATGCTATTAGTAATTACACTAATGGTATTAGTTTATATCCTTCTCAGGATTATGTTTCTTGTATTAAAGATTAAGGATTTTTTTTTTTGGTATTTTTAAAATTTGTTTAATGAAAACCAGTACAATTCCATATGATATCATTTGAAGCCTATTGTGGCAGTGAGGCAAAGTTGTGTTGAGAGAATGACAATGCTAATTTATTTGATGAAACAATTAGAAAGATTAATGATTATTAGGCACAATTTAATCTATGTGTTGACTGCTGCTCCCTTGTCTATTTGAAACTGGTGTTTAATCATAGATGAAAACTGAATTCGGGTACAGTTTCTGGTTGCTTTTCAATCATGGGGGAGTGGACAGCAATCAAGAACTTGGGTTAAAGTACAAAATACTCTGGCTTTTTTTGGATAGAATATCTTCATGAGAAAAATAGATTTCAGACAATTCACAGAAGAACCACATTATAGGTAAGCTGCCAGAGAGCTATGTGTAAAACTGGCATTTATCAGCTTTTACTCTCAGCCTTTTCAAAGAATAAGAATTACATTTCAAATGACAAGATCAAAACTAAAACTCGTGTAAATTTTTAGTACCAAAATAAGAACACATACATTATCATAGTGTTTCCTCTCTTAGTAATAGGGATTTACCAGACACTTTTGTCACAAAGCCCAGATAGATTCTTTCCATCAGTCCATAACGTTAACCACTCTTAGATGTCAAAGACTTGCCAATTAACGGTTTTCTTTGCAACAGAGGCAGCAGATGACAAAAGCCGGCCGTTTCCATTCCCTGTCAGCATGGAACTTGAAAGTAGCAGATCAACTGTATGAATGAAGTTTTCCCTCTTTCTCTCTGAATCATGCTCTCAAACTTGGCTTCCTCCATCACTCTTTTTTCACGTTTTGCTTTTTTGCATATGCATTTGCTAATTGTAAGTCTAGGAATGTACTAAGCCAGTTGGTGAAAGGCTCTTGTCCTCATTATGAGAGAAAATGTGCATTATAAAAGTGGATGGACTCTGGACTTCAGAGTGCTTATTAACTCAGAAAAGCTGAACTAGAACTTTAAAATAAAAGGACAACTAAGAAACAGTGGCTTATGTCTAAACCCCTGAGGAGTCTGAGACCAGCTGCACTGTCGTAGTCCTACTGGTGTATAGATTTTTGTGTTCTGCTGTAAGTTACATTAATTCACCTTAGCGCTAGCCTAGAGGTCAGTGGCTTGGGTCTGACAGGTGAGGGGACCACACGGCAGAGCTGGGAAACCCCCAGGGGAGTCGCTCCTGTGCAGTCGCTCCTGTGGAAGGGGAAGCTGTGTAACCCAGGGTGTTGTTCCTGGTCCTGCCTTTGCAGGACTTTTAAAAAGGCATCTGCTCTGGGGGCACGGATTTTGGAAAGCAGAGTACAAGCTGGATTTCAGCTCTTACCCATCACCTTAACCAGGCGCCTTGCCTGGTTGGTGATGCTGCTTGAGTGGCTTGTATTTTAATAGAGTCCAGGGAAGAGAAACCTCCGTGGTAGCTGCTAATTATATGCAGAAAGCACTGGTCCTAGAGTCTGAAGTATAAGGCCCATGGCTACTTTTTCCTCTTTTTTATCCCATGCCTCGTGCAAAGCCCAGCTCTGTAAGTATTAGATCTGTAACATGGTTAACAAATGAGTTAGAAGAATTGGTACTTGGCTGTATCTCCCAAATACATTTAAGGAATGGGGATGCTTCAGTTGTGAAAAGTGGTCGGATTTTCTCTGTAGGTTTAGACCTACCATTTTACTCATTGGCTAGTCACAATAAAATGTCCCTCCTTAACACGGGTGACTTGCTACCCAACTGCTTTATCAGAAGAGGCGATCTTAAGTACTTCAGTCTGTTCTTAATCACAGTACAGCCAGATCTCTGTGGAGACATATGAATATTCATCATCAGGTCAGAGATGACAAAGTGCAGAAGCACAGAGGGACAGTGGGAGACAAAGAGGTGAAGGGGGGAAGAAATCATCCGTGGAGATGGCGGGTCAGAGGTGACTGGCTCAGTAATTACACATTTTTTTTCCCCTCCTCGTATTCTTTTCCTTTCCAACCACAGGGGAATATCTCTTCTGAGCAGGCTTAAAGCTTTCTCTCCCTGTTTTCAGCAAAGATGTTTCCTGCTTGCTCAGTACCTGGTTATCAGAACAGACATTTGATGAAACAGGGCTCGTCTGTTTGGATAGATCACATTAACACAAACATACGCTACCTGCGAAGAGTTTCCTAGATATAGCCTAAAGCATCTTTCTTTTGAACATTTTTACTTTGCATTCAAAGTAGATTCTGATTCTGTGCCAAATAATATCTCGCAGTCCCCTTGTTACCAGAAGCCAGAGGTAGTGTTCTTAGTTTGGAACCGTGTGGATCCTTTCTCTTGCTTCTTATTAACAACTGTACTTAATGTTTTGACTCTTTGGGTGAATCAGAGGCACAGGAAATTTCACTCCCAGCTGCCTCCTCCTCTACCACTGATTCAGAAACTACTTATTTTACGACAGACACAGAGATGAAACACCAACATTTTCGGTTCCTTCATGATCCACCAGCTTCTCTATGTCGACTTCCAAATCTGTGGTCCTTCCTGGCTACGGATTATTTTCCTGGCAGTTATTTTCCATGTGGATACTGAATAAGATCTAGGAATTTAGTAAATTCCATCCTGTGAAATGTTTTTTTCATAGGGCTCGAACTGGAATCTTTCAGAATTTTACCTGGTGGCAATGGTGGCAGGATAGAGACATGCAGAGGTGGCCAAGAAGGACTGTTAAATCTGCTGTAGGCTCTGTGTGGCCTTCATGGAAATGGCATTTATTCAGTTTAATCTGGGAACAGGCAGTATGTTCTGCAAAGAATAGGGTACATAGAAAGCTGGTTTCTTTTTCTTTACCAAATATTTTCTCATTCTTTTTTTTTTTTTTATTGTTTGGAATTCATTAAGGGCACAAGGAATTAGGTTACACTGATTACACTTGTTAGATAAAATCCCTCTCATAATTGTGTCCCGTCTTGAATGAGGAAATAATGAGAAGGTTGGAAATTAATGGCTCAGCCTGCCATCGTCTTCATCTCTTGGTGTGGAGCTATAGAAAGGTGATGCTTCCTATGAATGAAGTTGTTCCCAGAAACACTTGGGGGGCCAGGGGCACTTAGCTCCAGGACCCTATTTGCTAGACCTGAAGGAAGTCTTACATCCCATTTGGCTAATCAGCAATTTCTTCTCACAGCCAACAGAATTTTAGCAAACTGTGTCTAGGCAAAGAAATAATAATGGCTTGGGGTAAGGCGATTAAGTTTCCAGCTGCAACATTTGAGCTTTAATAATGACTCCTGGCTCTTTTCTATAGTAAAATACCATGCTGACTAGCTTACATCAGCATGGATGCTTGCCCTCATCAGCCTCGCGGCTGTCAAGACTGTGACTTGTAAATTTTCACCCTTCACCTTGGTATAAAAGGCTATGTACTCGTGGTTGTAGAGGGCGTAGGAAAGCATTTATTTTCCAGAAGGTTTAAGTAATTGGAATATTGGATTCAATATTTGTCTTTTGAACTATGTCTATTCTTCTGATTGTCTAACTGGACACAGAAAGTAAAGAGTAGGAGAAGTTTGAGCTTTACCTGAGGCAAAGATGGTAAACGTAAACATTAGTTAGCTTAGAAAAAGAGTAATTAGAAGAGAAAAATTGAAGGTCCAGAGCAAACATAGATCTGGATTTTTAAATTTTCTTTTATTACTTTAAAACACGAACATGAAATTTCCATTTGTTTCCATTCATGGAAAGTCACCCCTGTTTATGGGAATTGGTTTACAAATGTAAGAATATTATTTTCTTTCTTTCTTTCTTTTTTATTTTTGTTGAAACAGTCCCACCCTGTGGCCCTGAGCAGAGTGCACTGGCTTGGTAGCTCACTGCAACCTCAGTTTCCAGCTTGTGGGCACCCTGCTGCCTCAGCCTCGGAAGCCGCTGGGATTACAGGTGCTCCCTGCAGCACCCAGCTGGGTTTTTCTATTTTTTCATGAGTCGGGGTCTCACTCTCGCTCAGACGAGTCTTGAACTCCTGAGTTCAAGCAGTTCTCCCTCCTCAGCCTCTCACAGTGCTGGGATTACAGGCGTGAGCCACAAGCCTGACAGAATATTATTTTCTTTAAGTGTGAGGACTCTTGTTTCAGAGGAGGATGAACAATGAACGTCAGAAAGTAAATATTTAAGACATTTTAGAGATTGTGCCTTAGCTTTGTGTGCACAGTATAAAGATACATGCATTGGCAAAATTTCATTCTTATTTTGATGCTTTCCCGGTCTAGAAGAGGATTTATAATTATGCCATCTGCAAGACGCATATCAATAGTTGTGTTTGGAGAATGTTTTTCTGTGAGCAAGAAGTATGACATTAAGAAAACCACACCTAAGATTATAATCACAAGCTCATAATAACAAAATGATAGAATATACAGATCCAGGATATGTTGAGAACATGAGAGGAAGGGGAATATGTGTGGGGACATGCCTGTGTCCTGAGCAGTCTGTAAAACTAATAAAACAATGGCAAATACAGTTTGGCAAGATGTGGTCCAATAACTACCGGGCTGAGAAACAGTGTGAAACAGTGTGAAACTCATCATTGCCTAATGATGAGAACTTTGTTAGGAGTCGAGCTTTGTTGATTATACATTAAATGTTACCCCATTCTGCAAATTTAAGTTTAGGCCTTGGGCCAAAAAGTCACAGTAATTTTTTTCGCCCCTCGGTCTCATTCCACTAGGCCAATTTGTTTTCTTTGCTGAAAATGGCAAGTTAGATACATGGAAAGCGTGGACTGGAAATTTAAAAGTGTGACTTTGTTTCCAGTGTGTCACTGATTAGCCATGTCAAACTGGACATGTAAAGCCTTCTTTGGGTTAGAATTTCTTCAGTGACACAGTGCTGATGATTTCCTGTGGTCTCCCACATCCTGTGGCAAGGGGAGGGGCTCACCTGGAGCCTGCTGATGTGGAAAGCCTGCCTCCGAGTCTGGTCCTGTGAACATGGGAGCAGTGGGCTGCCTTCTTCACGTGTGGTGTTGTTAGGGCCGGGGAGGGAGGAGGAGGAGATTCTGACGGTGAAGCCTGGTACTGAAATGTACACAGAAATTTTAGGAATAAAATGAAATTGCTGAAATATAAATTATACAATATTAAAAGAAGTCAGAGGAAACTTATGGGGAGATAGATCCTGAGAGTTGAATGTGATGAGAATTAAACTTGACGCCAGGCTGCCAAACTGCAGTGTTTTCCAGAAAGCAGCTCTTTGTTTCTCGGATGGAAACATGTAGGAACGTGCCTGGGTGATTTCAGGAACCTGGTCGTGGCTCAGACTTCACTGGCAAACCCAAACCTCAGGATTTTTTTTTAACACTACCACTAGGTGACACTAATGGTACATTCTCTACATAAGGCTGCTTTTAGCTCAGGGGATTTATATCCCCTTGCTGAATTTGCTCTGGGGCCACAGGAGGGGATCACAGGAGGGAACCCTAGTTCTACTACCTCCTGGCTCGATCACGCATAAACGATTTAGTACGAATATAACCCACATTCTTAGAGAAAATGAATTTTATTCTGAGTCTTCTTAGAGAATGTGATTTAAAGATTTGTTGAGCCCACATCTATATTTGTAAAAATAATAACATAACTTCAAGACTATGAGCAGCTTGCCTTTTTATTTATTTATTTGTCTATTATTTTGGTGCTTTAAGTTGGTTGAGTATTGTGGAAGCCTTTTCCTCGCCTGAACTATCTCCACAGGAGAAGAAGAGACTCTTTCAGGTTAATCCTCAGGGGAAGATTTCTTGACATAGAGCTGAGTTTTAATTGTACTTGTGGTTTAAGGACTTGACCGAACACCCTTTAAAGTATTGTGGTTGGCATCACCTTGGAAACAATCTTCCATGTTTTCTTTCTCACTGTTTTCCTCCTTTTTTCTTCTTCCTACTCAAGCAAGCAGTCAATTTGGATTCATTGCTTCTGAGGAGGGATGTAGCAGGCCAGGAAATAGACACACGCTGTGAGTGTTTCTGAACATTGTGTTTCAAAATCCTAAATCTTAAGGTGAGGGATGTTTATGGGGATAGAGCAATGCTAATCAGAGCTGGGAAGAGACCAATGCTGTCAACCAGACTCTAGAAAGAGGATCGAGGGGAAGAGGGATCAGTGTAGGAAGAGGAAAGGGTCAGAGGCCTGTGGGACACTGCAAGAGGGATCTAGGGCCTGGTTGCTGCCAGTGCCATTAGCAAATCTTCAAAACTCTAGAGGGGAAGCGGGGACCCTGTGGCACCACCAAACATTTCTGTCTCCTAATTGTATATGGAAATGACAGAGAACCATGAGAAGAGAGGCTCTGTCGTCACAGATAATGGCTGTCATAGTACTAACGCACTTGTATGGATCACTCCTTATTGATCAGGATGTTGGCCCTCCATGTAACTTTGAGAAAGGATAAAACTAATATCAAGTATTTTCTATTTGTCCAGAGTGTGGGGGCTTGGGATGAAAAGTTGTAGAAAATAAATATATATTTCTTTCTTTCTTTTTTATTTCAAAATACTAAGCGGCTACAAATGTTTTTTA
This sequence comes from Otolemur garnettii, assembly GCF_000181295.1. Lineage (NCBI taxonomy): Eukaryota > Metazoa > Chordata > Mammalia > Primates > Galagidae > Otolemur > Otolemur garnettii. The sequence goes on along the minus strand of NW_003852449.1, from coordinate 8,127,100 downwards.
CATGTGTACACTCTACAGTGCTCAAGTCAGGGCTTTCAGTGTCCCTGTCACCTGGACAGCGTTCATTGTATCTGCTAGGCAAGGTTTTACCCTTCACCTTACTCCCACTCTCTCCCCTTTTTAGTTTCCAATATCTCTTATGTCTTTTTGTGTCCATTGTACCCATTGTTTAGTTCTTATTTATTATGAGAACATGGGGTGTTTGTTTTTCCATTCCTGAGATACTTCCCTTAGGACAGTGGTTCTCAACTTTCCTAATGCCATGGTCCTTTAATATAGTACCAGTGGGTCACGACCCACAGGTTGAGAACCACTGACTTAGGATAATGGTCTCCAATTCCATTCACATTGCTTCAAAAGACATTATTTCATGACTTTTTATGAATGAGTAGTATTCCACGACATATGTCTGTATAGTGGGATATATATCACATTTTCTTTATCCACTCATGAATTGATGGGCACTTAGGTGGATTCCATATCTTTGTAATTGTGAATTGTGCTGCACTAAACATTCAAGTGGAGGTATTTTTTGATTAAATGAGTTCTTTTCCTTTGGGTAGATACCCAGTAGTGGGATTGCTGGATCAAATGGTAGGTCTACTTTTGGCAGCTTGAGGAATCTCTGCACTATCATCTGCAGATGTTGTACTAATTTGTAATCCCACCAACAGTGTATAAGCATTCCTTTTCTCTATGTCCATGCCAACATCTATTGTTTTTTTTTGCTTTATAATAATGGCCATTTTGATGGGGTAAGGTGGTTTCTCACTGTGGATTTACTTTGCATTTCCCTAATGGTTAGTGATGTTGGTGATATTGAACTTCTTTTCATGTTTCTTGGCCATTTGTCTTTATTTTTTGGAAAAACTTCATGTTCCTGTTCCATGTTCATGGTCATGTCTTTTGCCCACTTATTGATGGGGTAGTTTGATTTTCTTGCTGATTTGAATAAATAGATGTTTCTTACACATCTGAATTATGCGGACTAGGTTTTGTTTTTGAGACAGAGTCTCACTTTGTCACCCTTGGTAGAGAGCCTTGGCGTCATAGCTCACAGCAACCTCAAACTCTAGGGCTCTTGCGATTCTCTTGCCTCACCCTCCCAAGTAGCTGGGACTACAGGCACCCACCACAATGCCCGACTATTTTCTTTTGCATTTTTTGCCCGGGGCTGGGTTTGATCCCACCACCTCTGGCATATGGGGCCAGTGCCCTACTCCTTTGAGCCACAGGTGCCACCCGCCGCCCAGCTATTTTTTAGAGATGAGGTCTTGCTCTGGCTCAGGCTGGTCTCAAACGTGTGAGCTCAGGTGATCCACCTGCCTTGGCCTCCCAGAGTGGTAGGACTACAGGTGTGAGCTGCTGCGCCTGGCTTGTACTAGGTTTTATTCCTTCTCTGTCCTTTTGTCTTAGTATCTTGGCATTCTCCTGATTCTTTCCAGCATGGAAAGAATCCACCACAGAAATCACCACATTTAAAATGTCTTTGCTCAGTGGGGTTAAAGGGATATTCCCTTTGGAACTGTCGAAGCATATAAATTCCTTGCAAAACACTTTCCTATCCTGTCTTGAATTGTGATTATTGAAGAACATGGCATCATACCAGAGATCATGGTAGAAACATGGTTGAAACTGACATGAAATCGAATATAGCATGTACTCATTTGATATTTGCCAGTAAAACAGAGAGTAAATGTAGTAGTATAATCATCATAATCATAGTCTGAAGTGAAGCAGCACATTCACATGGAGCTACATTGGCCCCATGTCTTACCCCTGAGGCAGGATGACTTGAGGTCAGGAGTTTGAGGCTGCAGTGAGCTAAGACCACATGACTACCCTCCAGCCTGGATAAGTGGGCAAGACTCTGTCTCTGAAAAAAGAATTAGTAAATATTGACTCTCGAGCACATATCTTTTAAATACACTCTATGAATAAATGGGAAACACTCATAAAGAAGTTCTCTTTCACACCCAAGCATCTTGGTTGTCTTGAGGAAAACTTTTGTGTATTTGTGTGATCTGTTAGCTGAATTAACCATGTTTTTTATTTTGCTTGAAGGAATAGCTGACAGAGAAACTATGTCTACTTAGGTTGGCGTGTTTGGCTGGTATTTTCTCAGCTATGGGCAAAATGAACCCATCTCTTCAAGTTGAATAACTGACAATATTTATTGCCAAGAATAAAATTTGAGATCTCAAAAAAAAACCCACATAATTTTGGAAAACTTTTATCTGCCATTGAAGTTAACGGCTTTCTAGTACTTAAATTTTTTTTAATGATATGATTGGTGGTGATACTAACAAATATGAGGTTTTGATGAGTTTTGTATTGTAAAATATTTCAACATGTAGATCTGCATAACTTAATGAACCAGCATTTTCTAAATGACCAACACATGATGTTACATTTTCAAATTCAAAATGCAAGAGAGACAACAGATTTTAGTGTAATAGAGAAGTTTATAGATATGGCTCCATAGCCCATATTGTAATTAACCTTTAAAAAAACTTACACTTAATGAGTTTTGATGTAGTATCAGGGAATATCTTCAATTATCTACAGAAGACTTAGAATATTTCTACTATTTCCAACTGTGTATCTATGTGAGGCTACATTTTATTCATATACTTAAACTAGTAATAAAAAAACATTTTACATCAGATTGAAGGTAGAAGCAAGTATGAGGATGCAGCTACTTTTTATGAATCTAGATATTAAAGAGGTTTTCAAAAAATGTAAAACAAATACCACTACTCTTTTTTTTTTTTTGAGACAGAGTCTCATTCTGTTACCCTGGGTTGAATGTCATGACATCATTATAGCTCACAGCAACCTCAAACTTTTGGGCTTAAGTGATCCTCTTACCTCAGTCGCTGGGACTGTAGGTGCCTGCCACAATGCTCAGCTAGTTTTCCTAATTTTAGGAGAGACAGAGTCTCACTCTTGCTCAATCTGGTCTTGAACTCCTGAGCTCAAGCAATCCACCTGCCTTGGCCTCTCTGAGTGAGGATTACAGGTGTGAGCCACCATGCCTGGCCCAATACCATTACTTGATTTGCTTTGGAGAATAGAGTTATTTTTCACAAAAAATATGTTGTTATTTTGGTGTGTGTTAATTATTATTTAAAAATGATTAGATAAGCATATAATTTCAAAATATCTGTTTTAATTTCTAAATTACATTTTGATAGATATAACCTACAGAATCAAAAGCTTTTTGGAGTTCTTAGTAATAATTAACAGTACAAAGGGATTCTGAGACCATACAATTTGGAAACAGCTGAAATTGAGAGAGATTACATTTGCCTGTGTGTTTAGGAAAGGACTGTCTTGGAACCAACATTTGAGTTGAGAATTAAATGATGAGAAAGCAGCTGGGCAACATTTAGAGGAGCCTTCTGGGCAAGAGGTGGAGAATGGGAGCAGCCAGTGGAAAAACTCTTGAGAGAAGAAGGCACTTTTAGTGTTCCCAGAAACAAAGGAGCCAGTAGGCATCAAGTCAGAGAAGTGGGCACAGAGCAGGCCATCAGTGTCCCATAGATCATGATAAGAAGCCTGAAGTTTATTCTGTATTTATTGGGATTCCATTTGAAGGTTATAGGTAGAATAGTGATTGGGTTTGATATGACTTTTGTCTTTAAAAGATCACCTTTCTTTTGCTGTCTGAAGACTGGACTGCGGATTCTGAGTGTAGAAGAAAGAATCAATCAAGTGTTAGAGAGCAATTGAAGTGGCCGAGGAGAGAGATACAGGGGCATGAATTGTTTGAGCAATGGAGATGGTAAGAAGTGTTGAGATTTAGAATACCTTTTCTTAGAAATGATTTGTAAATTAGATGAGGGATGTAAGGAAACATGAATCAGAGAAGTAGAGGTTATGAAACTTGTCAGAAGTCACTGGTCTGTAAGTGGTGGAGGCAGGATTTGCCCCCAGGCTGCCCAATTCCAGAGCCTGCTCTCTCAATTACTAAGATAAAAAAGAGTGTGGGAAGGTGACCTACTAGAGTGATCCTTAAAGGGCGACAAAACAGAAACCAGATCAGGCCTCCCCTCCCCCCTCTTGTTAATCCTTCCGGACTTCCCACTGGCACAGGGAAGAACATCCGGACTTCCAAGGTTTGGTTCCTGCCTGTCTTTCCAACCACATGTCTCCTCACTCACCCTCTTGCAATGCCCCAACACACTGGCTTCCCTTCTGTCCCTGGAATGTGGCAAGCCCCTTCCTGGGGTAGGGCCTTTGCGTGTACTGTTCCCTCTCTGTGAAGTGCTTTTGTCCCAGCACTTGACCTGGCTGGCTCATACTCAGCCTCAGGTCTCCGGACAAAGGCAGCTCTTTGGAGGGAACTTTCTTGACCACTTTGCCCCAGGAGCCTCTGCACGCATAGCCTGTTTCAGTACCTGTTTATTTCCTCACAGACCATTGTATAATATGAAATTATCTTGTTTACTTAATTTCTTTTGTTTTATGCCATGTTGTTTTTTCCCCACCAGAATATGGGCTGCATGTGGGTACACAAGATAGCACCTGGAACAGAATATGCGTCTGACAGATGTTTGAATCCTGAATGAATAAATGAAATTCTAATAACTGGCAAGAAAAGAAACGGAGATATCTATGGGTGCCAAAGAAATAGAGGGAGTGATTAACTGTATTTATTAACCTTAAAAAGGATCAACTCCATTGAATGAGAGGTTGCCTAAAAAGCCTTTGAGTCTAATATTTCATTCCCTACACAAATTGCTTGAAATTCTTTACTTTGATTTATTATATACCCTGTATTGCCACAATATAAGACGTTAACATTAATAACCATGTCCTCTTTTTCTTTTCTTTCCTTTTTTTTTTTTTTATTGCAGTTTGGCTGGAGCCAGGTTCAAACTTGCCACCGTCAGTATATGGGGCCTCCCTTCAAACCCACCACTCTCAGTATATGGCTCACTGAGCCATAGGCGCCACCCACCATTTCCTCTTTTTTCTTTTGCATTTGCTTTTATTATTATTATTATTTTTTAAATCATAACTTTGTATGTTGATGCATTCATTTATGGAGTTCAGGGTACTACTTTGATATACAATCTGAAATGCTTACACTGAACTAAGTAACACATCCATCACAATTTTACTCATTTCTTAATAGTTTTGAAATGTACCATTGCATCATGCACATTAGGTGAGGTCCCTCCAAATACCCTCCCTCCTCCCATATCCTCCCTTCCCTCCCCTCTCTCTTCTTTCCTTCTACTTTCTAGACTATCTTTATGTTTTGCCATTCATAGGAGTGTGTAGGTCATTATATATTGATTTCATAGTAGTATTGAGTACACTGGATACTTTTTTTCCATTCTTGAGATATTTTTCTAAGAAGAATATGTTCCAGCTCCATCCAGGTAAACATAAAAGATGTGAAGTCTCCATATTTTTTATGGCTGTATAGTATTCCATAGTGTACATATACCACAATTTGTTAATCCATTCATGGGTCACTGGGCACTTGGGCTGTTTCTATGTCTTGGCTATTATGAATTGGGCTGCAATAAACATTCTGGGGCAAATATCTTTGTTGTAAAACAATTTTTGATCATCTAGGTGTATACCTAGTAGAGGAATTGTAGGATTGAACAGGAGGTCTACTTTCAGTTCCTTGAGTGTTCTCCAAACTTCTTTCCAAAAAGATCATATTAGCTTGCATTCCCACAAGCAGTGTAGTTCTCGCCACATCCATGCCAATATCTGTAGTTCTGGGATTTTGTGAAGTGGGCTAATCTTATTGGAGTTAGATAATATCTCAAAGTGGTTTTGATTTGCCTTTCTCTGATGATTAAGGATGATGAGCATCTTTTTCATGTGTTTTTAGGCCATGCTCCTGTCTTATCAGAGAAGTTGCTGTTCAAATTTCTTGCCCACATAGAAATGGGGTTATTTATTCTTTTCTTATTGATTAGTTTGAGTTCTCTGTAGATTCTAGTTATCAGACCTTTGTCAAAAGCATAACCTGCAAAAATCTTCTCCCATTCTGAAGGTTGTCTGTTTGCTTTACTTGCTGTGCTCTTGGCTGTGCAAAAGCTTTTTAGTTTGATCAGATCCCAGTAATGTATTTTTGGTGTTGCTTCAATTGCCTGAGGGGTGGGGGTGTCCTGCCTCATAAAATACTCTCGCAGGCCAATTTCTTCAAATGTTTTCCCTGTACTCTCTTATAGTATTTTTATAGTTTCATGTTTTATGTTTAAATCTTTTATCCAGTGAGAATCAATTTCTGTTAATGGTGAAAAGTGGGGGTCCAGTTTTAGTCTTCTACAGGTCCCAGCCAGTTCACCCAGCATCATTTGTTAAATAGGGAGTCTTTTCCCCACTGAATATTTTTGATAGGCTTGTTGAAGATCAAATGACAATAAGTACCTGGGTTCATCTCTTCGTTCTCTATTCTATTCTATAAATCTACCACTCTTTTTTTGTGCCAGTACCATGCTGTTTTGATCACTATAGATTTATAGTATAGCCTGAAGTCTGTGATATAGTATCACTATATCACCCTACCATGCTGTTTTGATCACTATAGATTTATAGTATAGTCTGAAGTAATGTGATACCTCCTGATTTGTTCTTATTTCTGAGTAATGTATTTGCTATTCAAGGTTTTTTCTGATTCCATATAAAATGAAGTACTATTTTTTCAAATTCTTTAAAGTATGACAATGGTGCTTTAATAGGGATTGCATTAAATCTATAGATTGCTTTGGTCAATATGGGCATTTTAATAATGTTGTTTATTCCTAGCCATGAGCATGGTATGTTTTTCCATTTGTTAACATCTTCAGCTATTTCTTTTCTCAGAGTTTCATAGTTCTCTTTATAGAGATCTTTCAC
>NW_003852449.1:8105962-8120210 GCF_000181295.1 Otolemur garnettii | reverse complement strand
AGGTAAATTCCCAGATATTTCATCTTCTTTGGCACTACTGTAAAGGAATAGAGTCCTTGACTATATTTTCAGCTTGACTATTGTTGGCATATATAAAAGCTACTGATTTGTAAGTATTGATTTTGTATCCTGAGATGCTGCTGTATTCCTTGATCACTTCCAAGAGTTTTGAGGTTGAGTCCCTGGGATTTTCCAGGTATAGGATCATATCATCAGTGAAGAGTAAGAGTTTGATCTCCTCTGACCCTATTTGGATACCCTTAATCACCTTCTCTTGCCTGAGTGCGGTGACTAAGACTTCCATTACTATATTGAAAAGCAGTGGAGAGAGTGGGCATCCTTGCCTCATTCCTGATCTGAGTAGAAATGTTTTCAATTTTATACCATTCCGTATGATATTGGCTGTGGGTTTGCTGTAGATGGCCTCTATCAGTTTAAGAAATGTCTCTTCTATGCCTATTTTCTTAAGTGTTCTGATCATGAAAGGATGCTAGATATTATCAAAGCCTTTTTCTGTGTCAATTGAGAGAATCATATGGTCTTTGTTTTTTATTTTATTGATGTGATGTGTTATATTTATAGATTTGATGCATTTGCTTTTAAAAGGCAGGTTCCTCTTAGGAAACATGGTGATTATTCATCACATTTTAGTCAGTACCAGTTCAAACAGCTTCTTTTCTAAACTCTAGACCCTGAATAAAATGGGGGAAACATTCTGGAATGCAGTCACTGGACATCCAGGGGATGTCCCAGACACCAGGTAGCTAGAGTAAAGGGAAGTACAGAGAGAAGTGAAGGGCACAAAGTCAGGAGTAGATCAAGGAGGCAAAAGTCCCTTTTTTCTTAGTTTTGGCCAGTACTGAACTTGGTAGTTGAATGATGTTTCAACCCATTCAGATCGGCTATAACTTAGTTCATGAAATGTCAAAGTCAGTTATTTAAACAACCCCACATGAATTCACTTGTAAAGACACTCAGAGATTTAACTGATGGAACCTTTGCAGGAGAATCTTATGAATTATTGAAATGGTAGAAGCAGCCGCAAGCAGTCACCTAATTTGCCCTTGATGATGAATGGCAGGGATTTAGAGATTAATCTCTTTCTTGAGACTTATTTTCTGCTAAATGAAGATGTAGACACTATCATCTGAGTTGGACTAGGGTACAAAATATCTTTCCAAAATTCATTAGCTTTCCAGCTGTGAAAGTAAAAACAACTTTTTGCAAATTAATGTTTGTTTTCATTCCTATGGTCTTAGCAATTGTTTTCTATTCTGGAGGACAGAAGTGAAGGTGTTGACTTGGGAATAAATTACCTCTATTGTCTGTGGTTTAAGGTATTAATATGTAAACAATATTTTCTAGGAAGTAGCAAAATCTGATGACTTTTGGGGACATCCATCACATACAACATTACTTATGATATTTTTTATGGTTACCTAATGGGAATTTATTCCTTAAATTCTCAGAGTAATATCTCCTCCTCCTTCTTTCTTCTTCCTTTTCTCTTTGGATCTAGCATGCAGTAATAGGAAATAAAGTATTTTTAATTGAATCATTGGAAAATGTGAGTAGTTTTAAGTTATAAGAATAATCTTAAAATTTAAGATGTAGCCCAAGATACTATGTCACAATTGGGTAATCTAAACCCAGAACTTCCTACTTCTTTTCTTTATTCTTGCATCTCTGGGGCCTAGAACAAGACAGTGCACATATTAGATGTTCCATAAGTATGTGAAGAATGGGTATGGCCGAATGAACAAAAGGTCTGTTTAATGACACTTAAGTGCAGTTGTCTTGGTAATATGTAGTTTAACAGAATTAGCATAGAGAAGTCAAAGTCAAAGTCAATCCCTTCAGTCCTTTTGATTAGCTTCTTTCCCCAATGAGTCTAGAAGATGTTAATTATTAGTGTAATGTCCAAAAATTGAGCAACATAGAAAGCGAGTGTTAAGTCTTGTCTGTAACAGGAAGCCATATATTCCTAAAGAAGTAGTTATGATGCAGTCCTTATTAGGAGTTGGAATTTTCATTGCTAAGATAATAACCAGCAGTAAAAGCAGTTACTCCTCTATCGGTGGCAGAGCCTGTTGTATCAGCAGTTTGTCACTGCCACGTTTTCTGCATCTGTATTCCCGCCACACAGCCATCACCCAGTACCATGTTTCTCAAGTTATTTTTCGATTCCTGAACCAGGAAGCATGAAAGTTGAATGACTATTTCTAAATATAAAAGGAGTGTCATGATTTTGACTTTATTATGAGCAAGTGAGCCAATGTGTTGAAAACGGTGGCAGTAAATCAGGACCTTATGAGCTTATGAGCTTAGATCCTGGTGTTTCTTACTAGCCAGAGGGGACTTGGAAATATTTTATGTTATGCTTTTATAGTATTATTGACAGTAATAGACTCAGTCTATATGCTAAGTCAGTCTCTCCCTCTCTCTTATGCTTGACACCTAGAGATATTTCTAAAGTCTGTTCCAGAGACATTGAAGTACTTTCATTGGAGGTTAGTTGAACAGTAATAAATCATTGAGTCCCTCAAGCCAAAAACACTCCTTTGGCTATAATCTATACAAGGGCAATGGCTAATATTTCATCATGCTTTGTAGTCCTTTGTGATTTTTTTCTGTGGTTTCACTTCTAAAGGCCCAAAGCATTTGGAGTCTTGATCTTCAGAGACACATCATGTACCTTAATATTTCCTTTGATTTAGAAGCAGAGAAATTTTTAAATGGAAGTTATTGAATAAGAGAACTATGGGACAGATAGGTGTCATCTGATAAAAGATAATGAACTTTGATCTCAAGAATAATGTACTAAGTGGGGATAGTAAAGCTTTTACTGAGTTCACAGCTTTGCCTTGTTAAAAGTAACTTTATTGTATTTCTGTACTTTCCTTAAAAAAATAAAAGATGGCTCCTGTAACTAAAATATGCAGGCCTAAAATACATAAGGCTGAACATATTTAGCATGGCTTCTAGTGAGTAATGAGAAAGTGTTCTACATTTTGGCATGATATGATCCGGCATATAATTTGTTTTTTCTGCCTCTTTTTCTTGTGAGACAGAATGTGTCTGCTCATTCTATGATTTATAATTCTTTGAATCACAAGTCTGGAGATTCTGTTTATACTTTTAAATTTAAATCCAGCAATATCAAAATGCCAATGTGGTCAAATGATTAATAGGCAGAACAGAGAGTGGGCAGAATTAAACTACAGGCCCTGGATATATGGTTTTATTTTCTTTCTCAAAATCTCTTCCCCACCCAACTTATTATATTCTGATTATGAAATTTATAAATGCTCAATGAGGAGAACTTGGAAACTATAGAAAACTATTGAGAAAGAAATAATCACTCTACAATGTTTGACAGCACAACAAAATGACTCTAGACAATAAGTAGCAGGGGTCCTCAAACTTTTTAAACAGGGGGCCAGTTCACTGTCACTCAGACCGTTGGAGGGCTGGACTGCGGGCCCCGGGATGAGTCAGCTGCTAAGCAGGACAGGCAACAGTGGCAAAAACACCTAGCGGGCTGGATAAATGTCCTAGGCAGGCCGCATAAATGTCCTAGGAAGGCCACATGTGGCCCATGGGCTGAAGTTTGAGGATGCCTGAGTTAGGGTATACCTAAACCACTAAACGAGAGGAATTGGATTGTTCCGAACACAAAGAAATGTTAAATGCCTGAATCAGTGTATACCCTAATTACCCTGATTTGATTAATTTACATTGTGTATACCCATATCAGAATATCACATGTACCCTATAAGGTAGAGAACATTTATGCACCTATCATAATTAAAAAACATTTAAAAAAGATACAATCACCCTTTGGAGATTACCACTGATAGCTAATAGTTAGAAGTTTCTTTTTAGTTTAAACTTGCATATTTTTAAAAAACGTAACTTTGCAAATTCATCTTAAGAGTACTTTAAATGATTCTATCATGTAAGACCCTTAGAAATATGATTACTGAACCAGAAATAATGACTATATTGGAGATTCTTAATAAATATTTGCATTTTTCTCAGAGCTTTGGTTCTGATGGATAAGGATTAGTTTTGCTCTTTGTAAATTTAATGACATTTTAATCATATTTAGCATCATGATTACCTTTAAAACATTACTCCAGAAACTTAGTATCTTTCTGCTGAAATATGCAACTTAATTACTTAAGCCAATTTGTATATTGTGATAACCTAAAACGCGTGTTGATAGGTTTCTCCGATGTTCTGATGCCAGGCTGTCTCATATGCCGTAGACATTTGTGAGAATCTCAATCTAAGCTGTCAAATTCCTGAAGGTCTTTAAAGGGGTCTGAATATATTAAAGTAGCATGGACTTGTCTTACATGGAATTGAGTGGCTGCTAAATATCAGGTGTAGAATTTGGTCCATTGCTTTTATTCTGTTTTAACGTGAAACTTAGAAGTACTCATTTCCTTATTAGGTCAACTTGGAAAAATTTAAAAGTGGTAAGAAATATAGTGAATTTGAATAAAAACGATGTGTGTGTGCAAAATACTTCTTAAAAAACAACTGAAAAAAACCCCGCTATAAAAATAACAAAATAAAACCTTAACAAATCCAACGTGGGTGTAAACATCTGAATTGAAAGGGTAACCTGTCAGCCTGTGGCAGATACTTTCTTTGGCCTATATGTTACTTTGGGTCATCATATAAGCGTATGTTGTTAGAAATCATTGGCATAGCAGTAATTCAGTTTTTGACATTGTTTTCTATTTTTTGCTTGTCTATATGCACAATTTGGGTAAAAATATTTTGTTCATATTAGTTCATATTAATAAGTTTATTTATGTGTGTATTCATTTATTTATTTTTGAGTCAGAGTCTCACGTGTTGCCCAGGCTAGACATATTAGTAATTTTAATATCATTTGAAGAGGAGAGAGGGCCTGATGATCCTCATGTCATTCACTTTTCAGAATGCCAGAGACCTCTTCCTTGGCACTACCTATGGAGTTGGCACCATCCCCATTCAGCATCACGGCTGTCCCAGATCCCTTGGGAACTGAAGATCCTCAAAAAGAAGATCAGGAAGTTTATCTGGCACCAGTCAGACCGGTATGTCAAAATTAAGCATAATTAGCAGAAACTCAGAGGTATTGACAGCAGGCTTTGGAGAAGATTCCAGGGCCAGATCATGATGCCCAGCATTGGTTATGGAAGCAACTAGAAAACAAAGCGTCCACTGCCCAGTGGCTGCAGGAAGTCCCTCATCCACAGCATCAAGGAGCTGGAAGTGCTGCTGATGGGCAACAAGTCTTACTGCGCAGAGATGGCTCACGTTTCCTTCAAGACCACAGCCCACTGTGGAAAGAGCAGCCCAGCTGGCCATCAGTCACCAATCTCCATTCCAGGCTGTGCATCGAGGAAAATGAATAGACAGCTCATGTCTACATTTTAATTGTGTTTAAATAAAACCATAGAAACTGCCATCTGGCATTTTCTTTTGTTAAATAAAAAAAAAAAGGAATGCCAGAGAAAGCTTCAGATTATAATAGACCCCATCCCCAAAACTGAGAACTAACTTTATGCCAACCAGCATTAACTTAGAGTATTTTCAGAAATTTGGGCTCAATATTAATAATAATAGCTTATGCACAGGTTAAAATAATCAATTAAAAAGTTATTATGTAGATGGATTTAAATTATTAAAATAAACTTCTTTTAAAAGGAAGCGTATTTATTGTAGAACATTTGAAAAGAGAAAGCAATCCCACTATCACCCAATATAATCCTTATTTATACATCTGGAGACACTCAAATATATAATATATTCACAAGTGGAGTCATAACACATGTACTGTGAAGTCTCAGCGTATCAGCAGACTACCTGTTGATACAGCAGAGCTAACCTAGAACTTACTGTGTTAAGAAAGTCACCACTTGTCAGAGACTTTGCAGTGGCTAAAAAGTGGGAAATCAGAAAAAGGAATTTATAGAGTTTTAACCTTGAGATGAAACTTTTTTTTTTTGTAATAATCTGCATGGATTTGAAAGACAGGTATTTTTGACATTTCATATTTATAACTATTAGACTTTTTAAATTGAGTTTTATTATGTTTATGGACACACCATATATTTTATTGCTATTATTTATTCCTTGGTACTTTATATAGATAAATTGGAAAGTAATTTGACATAGCAAAAATGTTATATTTACTGCTATTTAAACTAGATTTTCCTGGTGGTAGGTCTGCCACATGTTTAAATGGACTTTTTCTTTTTTTTTAGAGACAGAGTCTTATTTTGTTGCCCTGGGTAGAGTGCCATAGCATCATAGCTCACAGCAACCTCCAACTCTTGGGTTTGGGCTAGTTCCTTCTCATTAGATCTTTCTTTCTTTCTTTTTTTTTTTAGAGACAGAGTCTCACTTTGTCACCCTCAATAGAGGGCTGTGGCATCACAGCTCACAGCAACCTCCAGCTCTTCAGCTTAGGCCATTCTCTTGCCTCAGCCTCCCTGGTAGCTGGGACTACATTCGCCCATTACAATGCCTGGCTATTTTCTTGTTGCAGTTTGGCCGGGGCCTGGTTTGAACCCACCACCCTCGGTATATGGGGTCAGCGCCCTAATCAGTGAGCCACAGGTGCCACCCTCATTAGATCTTTCAATGGAGAGCTGAGGGTAATAGGCTGGTTTATGCATCAGTCCCTGAGTCCCAGGGTCCATCCCAGCTCTCAGCAGTGGCAGGAGGCACTTGCATGTGTGGGTCAGCCACACCCTGTTTGCCTGAGTTGGGGGACCCTTTGGTGGGCTCTATCTTGCTGTCCCTGTCTTTGGTTGATATCTGTAAGAACCCGCTGCTGGGATTGTTTTGCGTGGGAGGTAGACTCTCTGGTCCCTCAGGAGTACTTGAGCGCTCCAGACTTTAGGACCACCACTGGAACTCCCAGAGGGTTTCTTAATCTTCACCAGCACCAAGACTGGAGAGGAGCAAGGCAGTTCTGGCTGCGTTGTGTGGACTTGAAAGGCTTTACGAAGCTTGGGGTGGGGAACCAGCTGCCACTTTCACAGCCACTAGGGGACCCTGGCAGGAGTGTCCGCGGAAACGCTCTAGACCAGCAAGCCATTCCAGGCGGCTCCAGGCTTCTATGTTAGTCTTGGGGCTGGGTTCTTTCTGCCCTCACCCAGCAGCACAGTTTCTCTGCAGGGAAGTATAGGAGTTTCTCCAAGTGACCATCCTGGGACTGCCAGACGCTGGAGAGCGCGGGGTTGGAGCCAGCCAGGCAGGAGGCAGAGGCCTGGAGCAGCAGTCCAGGAAAGGTCAGTTCAGATGGGCCACAGTTTTCTCCTGCGGTGAGGGGGCCTCACAGGGCCAGTGTACTGTGCCCCAGCCTGATTGCCTGTAAGCTAGAACTGGGATGGGGCTGGAGCCAGGCCTCCAGTGGTGCCTCTCAGCCCAAGGCCGGGTGCAGACGGTGGGCCAACTAACTGAGAGGCCAGCCAGGCAGAAGGCAGACGTGGCCCCAAGCAGCAGTCCAGCTGGTGTCTGTTGACATGAGCCTCAGATTTCTCCTGCAGCAGAGTGGGCAAGCCTGGCTCACAGCCCCCTGAAGCTGCCAGTCAGGGCTTCACAGGGCGGGGCCCACTGAGTTCAGGCCTGATAGGCTGGAGGGGCAGGACCCAGTCTCCCTTCACTACTCCTGCGCCGGAGGGCACCAGGCCGGCCCAGCTGACTAATAAGCGTGCCAGCTGGAGGGAGTCAGGTCTCAGCAAAGGGCACTCACCTGCTTGGTCAAGAGGGGTGGGCTGTGGCTACAAGCTGGCTGCACCCAAAGCTGTTTTCTGTTATGTCGAGAAAGGGGGTGATTCAGTGGAGGAAACTTCTAGGTGCAGGGAAGCTGGCTCTCTGATCCCTCGTGACCTTCCCCTGCACGGTGAGAGCACTTATGCCCCCCCTCCTAGCTGCTCCTGAGAGTCCCCCACCCCCCGTGGGAGAACTGGATCCCCTAACCCTTCTGTTTGGCTCAGGTCCCTGGACTGGGCATCTGGTCTGCTCCACCACTGTCCTCTCCTCTTTTTTCCTCTTTCTAGTCTTTGCAGCCCTTCTTGGTGGGGTCACTGGGAGCCTCTGTGACCTCTCCCTCCGATGTACCCTGAATGGCAACTGTTCCCAGCTCACTTCCAGCTGGAAAGTCCCCAACAGGGCAGCCTTCACTAGGCCATCTTCTTTATTCTCGGAAGACCTTCCCTCCCGCCCCGCCTCCGTCAAATCAACAGAATGTAAGCACACTCAATAACTGGGCTCTCTGTCTTCATAGTGTAAAATATTGGGCATTTTAACGTTTTAACAGTCCTCATAACTTTTTTTGAGACTGAGTCTCTTTATATTGCCTCAGAATGCACTGGCTACAGCCTACTTCTCAGAAACCTCACACTTCTGGGCTCAACCAATCCTTTTGTCTCAGCCACCCTAGTAGCTGGAATTACAGGCACCCACCACAATGCCCAGCTAATTTTTCTAAGATTTCCAATTTTAGTAGAGATAGGATCTTGCTGCTGCTCAGGATGGTCTCAAACTCCTGAACTCAAACCACCTTCCTGCTTTGGCTTCCCAGAGTGCTGCAATTACAGGTGGGAGCCACCCAGCCCAGCAAGTCCTCCTGACTTTGACTACTAGTTTACCCAATACTTTTGATTGAAGCATTCTTATTCCAACTGTACATTTGAAGGATGCCAAGTAAACCACAGGTGGCTTGGCGCCTGTAGCTAGGTGGCTAGGGTGGTAGCCACATGCATACACCGCAGCTGGCAGGTTCGAGCCCAGCCCGGGCCTGCTAAACCATAGGAAAAATAACTGTAAATCGAATGGGAGTTTGCAGACATGCTACCTTGGTGTGCTTTTTAATTTTTTAAAGTCGGTTTTATAAGGGTAAGATGGGTGATTTTAAGGTGGGCCTTGCACAGTGGGAAACATTAATTGGGCAGATTTTATGTCAAATAGTTTTGGATTGAAGAACAGAGCATAATGTAGGTCTTGAAAGGAAATTTGATAAGTAAACTGTGTTTGATAAGTGAGCTGTCTACTCAAGTGAATAGAGTGTTGCTTCGAAAATCAATTTCCAGGGGTTTCCAGGCAAAAAAATAATTTACTGGTTAGTAGTCTTAACTCTCCTGGGCAGATAACTAAGTCATGTTGACCACATAGTCTTACTTTTTAGTCCTAATAGTTATGTCATGTTAATATAGGTGGTCATGGTTTTCAGTGTTTTGTAAAAACGCTTTCTCGCTGACCCTATATATCCTGAAAGTTAATCCAAGAAGACATGAGTCCTAGTCAATCATAATGACCTATCCTTGAAAAGGATCTTAGAACATGCAGGTAAACACAGAAGGGATCATGTTAAACAGGAAAAACTTTATATTTTTATCACAGCAAATTCCTGGCAAGTTGTGCACATGGCTCATCCTTGTTATTTAAGCAGAGCCTCACTTTCTGGCCCTAAATTCTGGTTCACCCCAGTCTGTTCCTAAACCGGGAAGAACAAATCAGGTGTGTGAGTGTGCAAAGGAGAAGGAGTGTGCTGGCCAGATGCCAAGTGGGCCACTTGGCCTGGCTCCATTTACCAATCTAGCAGCTTGGAATAAAAGTACAAGGTGTAAAAACCATTCAAGTATTATGTTCACTGTGACCTTTCATATATCCAGGAAGCATCCAGGAGTCTGATTAAGCCAATTAACAACTCCTAAGAGCAGGAGTGGGGAAAGAGAGAACCAAGATGGGGAATCAACAGAAGAAGTAGAGCTTTCCTTACTGCCTTGGTGGAAGTCTCCCCTCCTGTTCTAAGAGTGCAGAAGATTCTTTTATGTCATTCAAAATTTGACAAAAACAGACTTGGTGCCTGTTGCTCAGTGGTTAGGACATGGGCCACATTCACTGGGGCTGGCGGGTTTGAACCCGGTGTGGGCCTGCTAAAACAACAATGACAACAACAAACAACAACAACAACAAAATAGCCAGGCATTGTGGCGGGCACCTGTAGTCCCAGCTACTTTGGAGGCTGAGGCAAGAGAATTGCTTATGGCCAAGAGTTTGAGGTTGCTGTGAGCTGTGATGCCACAGCATTCTACCTAGGACGACATAGTGAGACTCTGTCTCAAAAAAAAAAATGACAAAAACGTCTTTTCAAATGGTTCAACGAGTATCCGTTCACTGTTTATTTAACCTTTGCTACAGAACTTGTGATGAACGTCTTATTCAAGTTGTTTCATATACCCTTAATGGTTCTTTAGATTTAATTCCTAGTGGTAGAATTATTGGGGAAAAGATTTGCACATTTTTGAAGTTTTTGATCTGTATTGCCACACTGTCCTAAACTATGTATTTATCTATTTTTGATCTTTGACAATACATCAAAGATATATCAAATGCATATTACATTTTTATCTTGTTCTAGTTTGGTATATAAAACAATTGTCTCAAGAAGACTCCAAAAGCAATTATAGCAACAGCAAAAATAAATGAATGGGACCTGATAAAATTAAAGAACTTCTGCATAGCCAAGGACACAATAGAGCAAATTGTCAACCCACAGAATGGGAGAATATGTTTGCATACTAATCTCATCTGATAAAGGGCTAATAACCAGAATCTATAAAGAACTCAAACAAGTCAGCAATAATAAAAAAAAAAAAACTCCTAAAAAAGTGGGCAAAAGACATGAACAGAAGCTTTTTTTAAAAAAGATAGACAAATGGCCAATAAAAATATGAAAAGATGTTCAATATCTATAATCACCAGGGTAACGCAAATAAAAACCACAGAGAGATAATGCCTAACTACAGTTTGAATGGAGTTTATCAAAAGTCTCAAAATAATAGATGCTGATATGGACGTGGAGAGAAAGGAACACTTCTACACTGTTGGTGGGACTGCAAACTTTGGAAAACAGTATGGGGATACCTCAAAGAACTAAAAGTAGGTGTACCTTTGGATCCAGCAATCTCACTATTTGGTATTTACCCAAAGGAAAAAAAGTCATTTTATCCAAAAGACACTTGCACTCCAATGTTTATTGCAGTATAATTAATCACAAAGATGTGGAATCAACCCAGGTGCTTACTAATACATGAGTAGATTAATACAATGTGGTGTATGTACACCATGGAGTACTACTCAGCCATAGGGAAAAGGGGAACTAAGGCCTTTTGTAACAACCTGGATGGAACTAGAGACCATTGTTCTCAGCAAAGTATTGCAAGAATGGAACAGCAAACACGATGTACTCACTATTTAATGAGTATTATTTAATGTACTCACTATTAAATTAGAACTAATTGATCAACACTGATGTGTATTGTAGTAAAACTCAATAGAAACTAAGCAGGTGGGAGGGGAGAGGAGAGCTCGGGTGAATTCACATCTAAGAAGTACAATGCATGCTGTTTTGGTGATGGCATACGTGTAAGTTGAGTCAAACTGCACAAAAGTAATCTGTGTAACTGAAGCATTTGTATCCCTGTAATATTATGAAATAAAAAAAATTTGGTGTTCATGCAGAGGGATGTTTACTGGTAATTTCTGTTCAGCCATCTTGCTGAATAGAATCTCTACTGTTAATTTTAAAGAAGACTTCAAAACTTCAGAATGAATCCCTTTGGTAAGTTCAAATCTTTAAGAGGCAAACTATACAGTATAGGTGACAAAATGCCAATAAATCAGATTTTTTTCATTATTTTTGTTTAAAGCATATATGATTTTCTTCCTGTGCAATGCATTTTGACTTAGTATTTACTATGGTGTCAATGAATATAGTTGTTGCAACTTGTCAGCAGAACACTAAAACTCAAAGGGCTAAGATAAAAATTGCAACAGGAAAAGAACTGGCAAAAATCTGAGGCATTAGATGCAAGCATTGCAACTTCTGTAACAGAGAGGGAGGGGGAGAGAGGGAGGTTCAAGTGTGTATTTCACTGCTCTTGTGTTTTGGTTTAAGATTAGCCATTGATGTCTTGGATCATGGAAAGGAAAAGTTCTTTAAGTGTATACTGATATTATCTCAAGGACAAGCTGCTCAAAAGTGGGACCTAGAATTGTGAACTGGATGAGGCTTGTGCAGAGAAGAGTGAAGGGTTAAGGGAAAGCAGTTCTTTGAAGAAAGCCAGTCTGAGTGTGTGCTCTAACGACTGAAGCTGGATTAGCTAAAAAGGAAAGTGAGGAATGGCAGCAATGAGGGAGGAGACAGAGAAATCCTGGGATAATCAAGATGAGAGCTGCCGTAGGTCAACTAAAAACTGATCATTTTGAGTAGGCTAAAAATTCAATGACCCTTTAAACCAATGTTCCTTCAAGCGAATCAATAAGAAAAGAGCAAACAACTCTTTCAATCATGGGGCAAGAGATATGAATAGAATCTTTTCCCAAGAGGGTGGACAAATGACCAACAAACACATGAAAAAATGCTCATCGTTCCTAATTGTCAGAGAAATGCAAATCAAAACCACCTGGAGATATCACATAAATCTAGTAAGAATAGCTAACATCACAAAGTCTCGATGCTGGCAGATGCTGGCATGGGTGCAGACAGAAGGGAACCTTCATGCACTATTGGTGATATTGCAAACTAATACAGCCTTTTGGAAAGAAGTATGGAGAAGCTTCCTTGCTCTTTTTTTTTTTTTTTTGCAGTTTTGGCCGAGGCTGGGTTTGAACCCACCACCTCTGGCATGTGGGGCCGGGCCAAGAAGCTTCAAAAGGCTAAAAGTAGATCTTCTATTTAATGCTGCAATCCCATTACTAGGTATCTACTCAGAAGAAAAAAACATTTAACATAAGGACATTTGCACTTGAATGTTTATAGCAGCTCAATTCACAATCCCAAAGATGTGGAAACAACCCAAGTCCCCAACAAACCATGAATGGATCAATAAACTGTGGTATATGTATACCATGGAATACTATTCAGCCATAAAAAGGTGGAGACGTTGCATCTTTTGTATTTACCTGGATAGATTTGGAGAACATTCTCCTTAGTGAAGTATCTCAAAAATGGAATTAAGCATCGCGTATGTTCAATACTCAGTTGAAACTAGTAGATTAACAACTAGGCTAATAGGCTCACATGAGAGAAAAACACAATTAAAATCAAGAAGGGGGGAGGGAAGGGTTTTCAGTAAGTGTGTACATAACAGGTACAATATAGGGGTATATGGCACACCTCCTGAGTAGAGGACTCCACTAAAACTTTACCTTATAACACCTTAACCTTATACACACAAACAATATAACCTAATCATTTGCACTCTCAGGTCAATTTGAAAAAAATTAATCCAATGTTCTTTAAATATTTGTTTAACAGTTTCTTTTTGAGAGCACAGGGGGAATATTTTCTGTTACTAACAGGCTTTGTTATAGGCTCTTTACAGTATTTAATCAATTCTCATAACAAATCAGTGAAATAAGTAGCATTATCATCCTCATTTTATCAGTGAAGAAATTGAGGAAATGGAGAGTTTGAATGACTTGCGCAAGGTCAGTCAGTCAGTCAGCAGGTGGGACAAGGGATATAAGGGTTCAAACCCAGGTGCTTGGATACCATGTTGTTCGTTTTACAAGGGTACATGTCAAATCCACGAAGTGTAGAATATAAAGGTCTTAACACAGTAATTAAGAAAGTGTGGCGAAGGCAATGTTGACCAGTTTTTTTAAGTATTTCAAGTTGTATATAAAACCAGCACATTATACCCCACAAATGTACACAGCTATGATTTAATAAAACAAATAAATAATACACATCCCATTGTAAAAAATTTGAAAATAAAAATATTGGAAAAATAGATGATAAAAAATGCATAGTTAATTATATTTTATATAATTAGTCACTCTTGTATAGCTTTTTATTTTTGACCTATATGCCAGCTTTCCCCTCATTTGCTCCTTTGAGGTCTTCACTTGAAAGGTTATTCATACAGGAAAACTAGTGAAGAGAGAAAATTTACTCTTCAATTCACGGGAAAGATTGGGGGGATATTGTTAAAATGATCAACACTTTTTTTTATTATTTCTTATAGCATAACTGAGTACATTAATGCGATCATGGGGTACAGTGTGCTGTTTTCATATACATTTTGAAATACTCTCATCAAAGTAGTTAACATAACCTTTATGTCCTTTTCTCAGTTATTGAGTCAAGACATGCATACTCTGCTTTTAGAAAGATTCACTTATACCCTTGTAAGATAAACCTTAGAGGTCACCCCACCAATCACCCTCC
>NW_003852449.1:8043038-8105891 GCF_000181295.1 Otolemur garnettii | reverse complement strand
AAAGCTATGAATTAGTTTCAAAATAGGGCTGTGTACATTGGATACTTTTTCTTCCATTCTTGAGACACTTTGCTAAGAAGAACATTTTCTAATTCCATCCATATAAACATGAAGGAGTTAAAGTCTCCATCTTTCTTTAGGGCTGCATAATATTCCATGGTGTACGTATACCACAATTTATTGATCCATTTGTGGGTTGGAATGATTGACACTTCTTTAGCAAAATTGCCATTCCAGGTGCTTCTTTTCCAAGTCATTGTTCTTTATTTTACAGCACTGGGGATTCTCTCTTTTCCTCTCTCGTCACTTCCCATTTTACCCCTTCTCAAACACCCCCATCTCCTGTTTCTGTTCCACAAAGAACTGTTTAGCTCTGCCTTTGCTCCCTTCAGTCAACTTGCGTCTCTCACTCCTGAGAAAGAGAAATGTTGAAGCTACAGTCTTTTTGTATCCTAATCTCAGAAGTCTGTCACTGGGCCCCGTCCACACCTGGGGGGAAGGGACTACCTAAGGGCAAATGCCATGAGGCCAGGCTCATCCAGTGCCACCCTGGAATGAGGTTAGGGTAGAAGAAGTCTCTAGTAAAGATGATGAGGCCGGGACTCAGACTACCTGGGTTCTTATCCTAGGTTGTCCAGTTTCTGTGTGATTTTCTGCATTTCTTTATCTTCCTGGATTTTAATGCCCTTACCTGTAAAATTTGGAAAATAGCACCTATCTCAGATAAGGTTGCTATGGCATTTAAATGAAGCATTTTAGGAGCCTTTAGTATGGTGCTTGCCAAATAGGATGCAACAGCTGTTGTCTTTTGCTATTATTATGTAAAGAATCCTTTGCAGAAAACTATAAATTAAAAAAATTATGCCTGTGGCATTTTAGCCCTCTTTGTATACTGGAGTACTGGTTGGCTGCTTTAATTCATTAATCCAACCGTAGATTGTAAATTAGAAAATAGAAGAAGAATCAAAGAAAGAAAAACATTCCCCACATCACAAAGTCCCAAAGCTACAGATGCTTTGGGACTCACACCGTTTTTACCCTCACATTAACTTGAAATAAAAAAAACAAAAACAAAAGCAGAAATCCAAACACTTTTACACTGTTGGTGGAACTGCAAACTAACACAGTCTCTTCAGAAAGAAATATGGAGAATCCTCAAAGAACTCGAACTAGACCTCCCATTTGACTCTGCAATACCACTACTAGGCAACTACCCAGAAGAAAAAAAAAATCATTTTATCATAAGGACATATGCTCTAGATTGTTTATCACAGCTCACTGTACAATTGCCAAGATGTGGAAACAACCTAAATGCCCACCAACCTAGGAATGTGATACATGTGTAACATGGAATATCATTCAACCTTTAAAAAGATGGTGACTTTACGTCTTTTGTATTAGCCTGGGTGGAGCTGAAACACATTCTTCTTAGTAAAGTATCACAAGATTGAAAAAGCAAGTATCCAATGTACTCAATACTAATATGAAGTCAGTACATGATCTGATACATTCCCACATAGGAGAAAAACTCTTTTTAATTCAAGTTGGAGGGAGGGGGAATGAGGTCCAGGGAGCAGCGAGCGGTCTTTGGGGTGTTCCCACTTGTGTTAATGGACACAATGTAGGAATGTATGTCACACCTTTAGGATGAAGGACAGAGCTACAAGAGGGTCTTTCAATATTAAAATTAAAATTTTGTGATTTGGTTGTTTGTACCCTCACATTAACCTGAAATAAAAAAAAAATCCAAGCAACAACAACAACATAACAAAAAGGAAAGAAAAAGATTCCATTTATGCTTTTGAAAAACAGGTCTTTCTTGTCTTGTCAGCTGTGGTTCATCCTTGACTTGGTACAAACACAATGATGGAGAACAGTATCTATGGTGGTTTCCACTTATTTCCATAAAATAACACTCTACGCTTTCACTCGTTAGTGGTGACGAAAACGGAACGTGTCTGTTGGAGAGGCAGAAATTTAAGTAACTCTGATGCTATTAACTCGCTGAGTGGAATGTAAATTCACCTGCCTCAGTGCAGATGGAGAATTTGTGGGGAATGTGTATTTGTCCCTCTGACCTATTTTCTTTAAACTCTTATTTTGTATTTTCACTTCTCTCTCCTCCCTCTTTTTTTCTTTCTTTCTTTTTTAGAGACAGAGTTTCACTCTGTTCCCCTCGGTAGAGTGTTGTACTGTCACAGCTCACAGCACCCTCCAACTCCTGGGCTTAGGCAATTCTCTTGCTTCAGCCTCCCGAGTATCTGGGACTATAGGTGCCCACCACAACACCCAGCTATTTTTTTGTTGCAGTTTGGCCAGGGCTGGGTTTGAACCTGCCACCCTCGGTATATGGGGCTGGCACCCTAGCCACTGAGCCACAGGTGCCGCCCTCTTTTCTTTTCTTAATCATAATAAATTCTAGTTTTCCATCATGGCGTGTTGATGCCATTGATGACTGTCTGTAAGCTCCTTGTCCTGTTCCATTTTCTATCTGACAGACTCACTGTGGAGAGGTAGTTTCTTTATTTTCTTAAATTTGGAATAATCTGTTCAGCAGCAGCTGTTTGTCCCTGTCACTTAGTTAGACTTATCCTTTGTGTGCTCAGAGTCTGTTCACTGCTAAGCTTTTGGTTAATGGAATTGTCGCATTGTTGCACTATTCTGATTATTTTCAGATTTTCCACATTTAAGAAAATACAAAAAAGATAATACATAATCTTGCCACCTGGAGTTATGTACTGTTAACATTTGCCATTTAAAAAATTTTTTTTCTTATTTATCCCTTTTTCTCCTTCCCCCACATACACATATATACCGACAACAAATAATTTGGCATGGCTTGATATAGTGTACTACCTATAAAATAAAAAATAAACTTAGTGTTTGTATAATTGTATAACATATAGTATAATCTTGAAAATTTTCTGATTAGTATGGTATTGTGGCCATTTTTATGTCATTCCAAAATTACAAATATTTTCTAATGGCTGAGAAATATATTTCACTCCTATATTTGAATATTACCTATGTACTTATTTTTCTATGTTTTGTTGTTTCTAACTTTTTAAGATTGTAATAGTTTAATAATAGACATATTTGGTCATAAACTTTGCTATATTTCTATTTATTTCCTTGGTCTACATATCTATAAATGGAATTGCTAGGCCAAAAATTATAAATATAATGAGACTCTTTATAGTATATTACAAAACACCATTATCAATTTACACTCTTACCTGCATTGGCCTCTATGCAGTTCCATGAGATTGCTGTTGTTATTTTGCATAATTTGACCTGAATTATTTCAATAGTCCTTAAGAACAACTCAAAAGAGAAGTTCTTTGTACAAACAATGGGAGTCTTGATTATGCCCAAGATCACAGACTTTGTAAGTTACAAAGCCAGGCTTTTTACACATTTGAACCTGATCTTGGCCCCTCTGACTTCAAAGCCCAGGTTCTTTCCTCTACTGGGAAAGGTTTTGAACTCAATTATCTAGTATTGCCAATTTTTTCCTTAATTTTTTTTTTTTTTTTTTTTTTTAAATATGGAACGCTTCACGAATTTGCGTGTCATCCTTGCGCAGGGGCCATGCTAATCTTCTCTGTATCGTTCCAATTTTAGTATATGTGCTGCCGAAGCAAGCACCTTAATTTTTTTTTTTAAATGGCAAAGCTCTATTTGAACATTAGAGGTCTGTTTTCTACTTTGATTTTTAGATTTTAAAAATTTTATCAAAATTATCTCACCAGTTTTAGTCATTTGAGAAGCAGTCACTAAGGTGGGATTAAACAAGCAAGACAGTTATTCAGGGGGATTCCTGTGAAGCATGAAGGAGAGGGAAGAAGACAGGAAGAGTATTCAGAATGCCAGTAGACTGGGTACCTGAAGAAGGGGAGAGGGAAGGGAAGATTGGGTAGGAAGAGCCTCAGACCACAGTTCTTAAGAGATTTCAGCCAGGCCAGTGGGAAGTCCTGAGTCAAAATTGCCCAGTAGAGGAGTTGAGTTTCAGACTACAATTGGCCGGCACTAGAACCCCACCATGCTTATGAGAGCAGCAGCTAGGAGCTGTCAGCAGATTCTGACAACAGCAGGTTCTGTCAGTAGAACCTTCAGAGCAGATTCTCCTGAAAGAAATCTTAGTGGTGCACCTCCATAGCTGCCATGGTTATGCATGTGCATAGTTTAAAAATAAAATAGTACTATAATCTTACAATGAAAAAAAATACCCAATCCTATGCCCATTCCTACCCTTATCTAATTCTGTTTCCCATTGTCAAGCTCTTTTAAGTCTTTAGCTAATTCTTCTAGGATCTTCATATTTATAAATGATATTCATATACTGATATTTCTGGATTTTGTTTGTTGTCCATCTTAGCCTCTGACTTCCTATTAGGAAGATGAAATTTTAGCTCACGGACATATTCCCCATCCACCCCTCTCCTACAGACATTTCTCCTCCCTTATCTTCTTATCATATTTACATAATCCTTGGTTCCAGCAGTTCTCAACCTGCGGTCACGACCCACAGGAACTATATTAAAGGGCCACAGCATTAGGCAGGTTGAGAACCACTGGGTTTATCAATGTTTACATTATTATAACTTTGTAATTATTATTCACAATGTGACCAAGTAGGTATGGTTAAATTTCTTTGTAAGTTACAAAGCCAAGCCTTTTACACATTTGAACCTGATCTTGGCCTCTCTGACTTCAAAGCCCAGGTTCTTTCCTCTACTGAGAAAGGTTTTGAACTCAGTTATCCAGTATTGCCAATTTTTTCCTTACTTTCTTTCTACTAGGTATGCTATGGTTAAATTTCTTAAACAACTTTTCATTCTCCCCGAAGTTAATAATTACCTTGTGATGTGATGTGTCTTACTACTTATTGGCCCTGCAGCTCTTTCTTACAGAGTCTACGTGCTTGATTGTCTTTGTTCTGGAAGGCTTTCCTTTTCTCCTTAAGAAAAATCTGGTTAGCTCCTATTCAACCTTCAGGTCACAGACTGCATCTTTTGCTAAAGGAAAACTTCTGTGACCTTCTTTGCCTAGGTACAATTTCTATGTTATAATCCTACACAATCTTATTTTTTCCTCTTTCATAGATCACTTTTTTCAACTGGTAGTTAAATATGTACTCATTTCTTTGAGAAATCTCCAAACTGTTTTTCATGGAGGTTGTTCTAATTTACATGTTCTCAGTTTTAAGTGGGCGCTAAGCAGTGGGTGTGTATGGCTGTACAGTGACTTCATGGGCACTGGAGACTCAGAAGGAGAGGCTGGGGGGCGTGGGTACGGGGTATTTGGTTCAGGTGACAGCTGTGGTAAAAGCCGGGACTTCTCCACTGTGCATTTCATCTGTGTAATAACAAAAAACACTACGACTCCCTAAATCTACTTAAATAAAAAAAAGAAAGAAGCTGCCCCCAAACTTATCGATAAATTTACCAAAATTTTAAAGTAAAAAAAGTACTCAATTAATGGTTGAAAAATTCAAGGGAATAAACATCTTTTCTAATTTTTTTTTTTTTGCCATAAGATTCTTAGCACTTAGGATAGAGCCTAGCAAACAATAACAGTAACAAGAAGACCTTACTAGGTTTTACTATTTGTGAGTCCCTGTGCTAAGTGCTTCTGTGGTATCAACTTGATTCTTAAAACAATCTTATGTCATAGTGAAGATTTACAAATGAGGAACTTGCAGCACAGAGAAGTACCCTGAGTCATGGATATTCATGGAGGCAGAAGAGCAAAGACTGGAATCCCACCTAGCACCCACTAGAATTTATTGAGTAGATGAGATTTAGGGCTCTTTTAGAAGGAAGCAGTAATGTAGTGGGCCGCCATTGGTCCCCTATAGCTAGAACATTCATGAATAGTGAGTATAACATAACAAACTAGGTTGTCATGACATGTTTAAGTAAACCAAAAGAAAGCCCACATTGCAAGCATTTATAAATCAAGTACTCAGTTGGGCTATGTAGAGAAGACTGCGCAGATTAAATCCTTACCTTCTAGGTCTTCCACAAGTAAACTGCCAAAACTATCTAAAAAAACGAAGTGCCCTTGTTCAGCAGGGGAGCTAGCTGGGTGGTTTTCATCCTAATTTCCCTTCTCTTTTCGTGTCTTATGATGCTTTATGCAACAAATACCTTGTTGAACATCTGTAGCCTAATCTACTGGGATAGAGTATTTTGATAAAACAACTTAGATATTAAGAATTCTAGTTTTCTCTTTTGGGCTGTGACTTACCTATTTTTAATGCTTTCAGGAATATTGTTCTGTAATAGATGAACTGTAAAACCATAGCATACTGATAACTTCTCCCTCGACTATCTTTTACCTCAATATTTCTTGCTTCATTAGCGTACCAAGGTTCAATCTATTCTTAGTAAATTTATATAAGAATGTTTCAAGATAAATATTAGGGCAAGCATTTGCCCATATTAACATGTCTTCATATTTCCCACTAGCTCAGGAGCTGTCTTGTCTTATTAAGAACCTCAGTGTGCATCTGAAATTTGTATTGGCAGGATTAATTGCAAAGAGAATTGCTTCCATGGGTTTGCTATAGATAATTTACAAGTTGATGTCACTTCTCTATATTTTACTATTTGAAAATGGAATTGTGTGTGCTTTCCCCAAAACGATCATAAAATGTTTCACTGGAGTCGAAAGTTTCATTTGAAACTTGGACTTTTGCAAGACAGACCGTAGTATAAAAGTTACAGTGAAAGGGAATAAAAATTATCATGTCTTATTAGAGAAATATGATGGTTGTTGCAACTCACCAGAATGGAAGCTAATCCAAAGTTGGTATTGTAATTTCATACAGCCTTGTATTATGGTTTATTATGTATTATGAGTCATTACTCTGAATGGCTCATTTTGAATCAGAATACTTTTGCTGTACTTGGACAAACTTAAGTAGAAAAGATCTAGTAAGAGGCTTAGCTTTATGTAAAGGGGCAAGATATGTGACCTCCTTCTTCATATAATTTGAAGGATACTAAGATTCATGGAGTCATACAATTTAAAAAAGGTATGGGTAGGGGTTACTTTAATGAGTGATCAGATATGGGTAAGATGTTGTTCTGGCTTAGTCAACCATGGAATAGTTTGATGATCATGTCGTAGTGATGGAGGTTGAGAGGTATCCCAGTGGAGGAAGTAGAGTAATACCAAAGATAAATAGGGTGTGCTTTGTAATTTCTCACAAGCGTGTGACTTGCCCATTTGCTTTCATCAAGAACCAGGGAGTGGGCAATAACTCCTAGGTTCTACTGAAGACCAAAGCCAATCTCAGAGGAGACAGTTAATGAAAGGTGCTTCACATCCCGCGTGCCTTTCACACCACGGATACTGCATTGAAGGAAATGGTACGTAGAAGGAAGGGGCTGGGAGAAGAAGATGAACACAGAGTTATTTTGGACGAGGGGACAGTGACTATGAGGTTTTTTATTCTATCAAATTACTTCCCTTTTTACCATCTGGAAAAATGACAACCTGGAACATCACTTAGGCTTCAATAAGAAAGAATTTATCCACTAAAGGTTATCAAGCACATGCTAAGTAGCAGAGTGTTCCAGATCCTGGGACTATGAAACTGTGTTGATGTTCTCACAGAGCTTTAGAATGAAGCTGGGGCACTGGAGGTTGTGGGGGAGAGACAGAGAGAGATAGGTATCAAAAAACAAATACCTGTTAGGTAGTGATAAACCCAGATGACGATAAGGCTGTTTTATATAGGATAGTCAATAGGCTGACATTTGGGCAGAGACCTGGTGAAGTGAGGAAGGTAGCTAGAGAGTGAAGCTTTCCAGAGGAGAGTGAAGCAAAGTAGACTTTGCAAATTATCTCAGCACCTATTTGCCAACAAGCCGCCTTGCCTAAGACCTTTGCAATATACCCCACCATTCTGTCCTCTTGAGAAAGCTCCAGTGATTTCCCTCTTGACTGCTCATCTTTAATAATATCTCTCATTGACTGAGTGCCAACCAAGGCCATAGAAACCAGTTATCTGATTTGTTTCTTACAACTACTCTTCAGAGCAGGCTTTTCTACCTTCATTTTAAAGATGAGAAAAGCAAGGGCTTAGGATAAGGTGACCAGATGTCCTGCTTTTGGCGAGACAGTCTTGAATTTTAACAATTTGTCCCATGTCCCATGGCGTTTTTAAAAAGTCCCGATTTTTGGAAAGAACGCATGACAAGCTAGGGAACAGTGGGAGAATGGGAAGGGAATATATGGTTTTTGGCTGCTGAAAAGGTTAATATCACTCCATTTGGGAATGAAGAGGTTAATGTAACTTCATTTGGAAATGAAAAGGCTAATGTAACTCCCTACTCCCCTCCTGGGCAAGGTCACCCTGGTGGAATGGTATCAGGAGGAGACTGGCTCCCTCCCTTACTTCTAGGCAAGGACAGTTAGCTCAGAAGGAGCCAAACTGTCTAGAACAAACAAGTAGCCCCACCTCCTAGAGTAAGGTGATCAGACGTCCCGCTTTTGGTGGGACAGTCCTGATTTTTAACAATTTGTCCCTTGTCCTGTGGCGTTTTTAAAAATGCCCTGATTTTTGGAAAGAATGCACAACAAGCTAGGGAACAGGGGAGAACAGGAAGGGAATATACGGTTTTCAGCTGCCATGTGGCTATTTCACCAGAATATGAGTTTTATATTATTTTTGTTAATTTTATAATGTTAAACTTTAATAATAACAAATAATTGTTGAGAACTGATTATCGAGAGCTGCTTATCAAAGTTTACATTGTTGTCAGCACCCCCCCCCCCGGTTAATGGTGTCCCACTTTACCAATGTTAAAATCTGGTCACCTTAGCTTAGGAGGACACAGAATTTGGTAGCAGTGGCAGATCTGGCATGAATGGAAGTTTTTAAATTGTGGAGCCTGTTTTACCATTTGACAGCATCTTCCAGTATTCATTTAGCTTCTCTGTGTCCCACAACCTTGCTTTCAGGTAAGAGCTAGTATATCTATTATAATATACAAAATTATGTTAATGGATTAATATTTAAAAATTTAAACATTTATTTTGAGATAATGATAGATTCATGTGCAGATGTAAGGAATAATACAGAGGGGTATTGTGTGTCCTTGACTCCATTTACCACAGTAATAACATCTTGTAAAACCATAGCATAAGAGGGAAGAGGAAATTGAGGCAAGTGTTAAAGATTAAACAACAGTACAGTATAATACCGGGATTTAACAAGGACAAAACCCACTGGTATCGTTCATATTTCCTCAGTTTACCTGTACTGTATTAAAATTGTAATACTAAAAGTAGACTGGTAACAACAGATGAATACAAGTCACACTTGAGCACCTCTTGTAATTGCAAAAGTCTAATGTGACTTGAGTATTACAATTTTAACACAGGTTTTTTTCCTTTCTTAAATTGTGTATACATTTTGGGTGGCGTCTGTGGCTCAAAGGGGTAGGGCACCGGCTCCATATGCCGGAGGTGGCAGGTTCAAACCCAGCCCCAGCCAAAAAAACAAAACAAAAAACAGTGTATACATTTTTTTGCCCCCTCTGTATATGCATTTAGTTCTGTGTAGTTTTATCACATGTATAGGTTCATGTGTCTAT
Organism: Otolemur garnettii; assembly: GCF_000181295.1. Taxonomy (NCBI): domain Eukaryota; kingdom Metazoa; phylum Chordata; class Mammalia; order Primates; family Galagidae; genus Otolemur; species Otolemur garnettii. The sequence goes on along the minus strand of NW_003852449.1, from coordinate 8,096,280 downwards.
CACCACCTTTAAGATACTTCCATCACCACAAAGATCCTTTGTGTTACCTTTTACAACTACACTTATTTGTCCCTGCCCTCAAATGCCTCGTATTCCTAAGCCCTGGCAACCACTAATCTGTCCTCCATTTCTATAATTTTGTCCTTTTAAAGATGTTAAATAAATAAAATCATACAATGTATAAAGCTGGGATTGTTTTATCCCCCCACTCGTATTCTCTAGAAATTCATTCGGTTGTGTCTGGGAATACTTCAGTCCTCGCTCTTGCCGAGCAGCGTTCGGGGCTGTGGGTGTACTGCAGTTAGGCCGTTCAATGACTTAGCACGCTACCCTTTCTAGGAAACAAGTCATTATAATAAGGGCTACCTGCAGATAACGACCTAACTCAGAGTAGTTGTCTTCATGGTGAGAACATCAGTTGTGGTAGACTAGATATGATCTTGGATTACTTCTTTAAAAAAAACTTTTTTTTTTTTAAATTTAGGGGTGAAAGTGCAATGTTATATGGATATGTTGTGTAGTGGTGAGAGTTGAGCTTTTACTGTACTCATCACCTGATTAGTTACATTTTACCCAATAGGTAATTTTTCATCCTTTAACCCCCTCTCAGGCTCCCACCTTTTGGAGTCTCAAATGTCTGGTTATCGCACACTGCACAGCCAGGCGTAACCATTGTTCAGCTCCTGCTTGTAAGTGAGAACGTTGTGTTACTTACTGATTACGCCATGTAAGTACATGACGGCGAGAAATCTACTTTGCCTGTTCATGCTTGATTTTACTGACAGCGTTTCAAATGATGCTGCTGTAGTATTTCTTGTAACTAGATGAGATAGAGTCCTTTGCAGGAGAAAAACCACCTCTATTCCATACATTGTCTCAAATTTATAAGAAAGTTGCTATATAAGTAAGCATGGTTCATTTTTTCCCAGAGAGACAAAGATAGTAATGAGAAATATCAGGTCTGTCTTTTATGTCTTATGGGAGCATCTCAAGTGATTTTTCTCTTGGCTGCTTATTCTCGGCTGCAACCAAGCGCCGCCACTTACCATCTGCTGTAAACCCCAGGTGGGCCAAAGTTGTGGATTGCCTCCTACTGACCCAGGAAACTTACATTAAAAACCCTGTCGAGTCATGCAAATAGTTGCTTATTTTTCTTTTTTAAGTATATTCCCTCTGTGTTGTTTGGCTTCAACTTTCTTTCTACCTCTGGGTCCCTTGGTCCTCTGTCTGAGTCCTTTGAGGTTCCAACATTGCCTCACTGAGTCCTTCTGTCCTGCTCATATTGACCAGAGACCCAGCTACATCTTTAAGACTCACCTTAATTCTTCTCTTCCTTATTTCTTCTCTGATGCATTAAAACGCCATTGTTATGCACTCTCTGGCCAGTCAGGATTTAAAGTGAAAATCTACATAGTGCCCTGATATGTTGAGGGAGGCGTGTGGTGTATGTACCTTTTCTTTTAATCTATGGGTTTCTATGGAAAGGAGGATGAATAACACTACACTTTCTCTCTTAATTGAATTGGTATTTACTGAGCGCTTATACTGTGTAAGACACCATGCTAGAGGTTGTGATGGTCACAAAAGTGAGTTGCCCCTTAAGGAATATGTTCTAATGGCAAAGGTGAGACAGGTCTATTACTCTAATGCAGGATGCGGTTTAAGGCGGGTGGAAACCTGAAAGGACTGTGAAGATTTGTTGGCTATATTTCTTTGTTTGTTTTCTAATATTATTAAGCTGTGACTGTGTCACCCTCTATTGTTTATGGAAAGCATTCATAGCTCACAAGATATTTTAATTTAATCTTCATGATGCTTATCTGCAGATTGAGATAGTGAACCTCAGACATGTGGCCACAAAGTTCAAAGACAAATCTGAGGCTTTGAGTGCAGTATTCATGAGGCTTTATGTTTTTATTCTTTGCTTTAGCGAAAGTTTTAGGTTTTTAAACTTTACCCAAGGTTGCCTGGCCTATCTTGTTACTGAGTGTTATAGAGGTGATGAATTCAAGAGTCAATTTCAATTATTTCATTTTTTCTTTCATTTTTTTTTTTGAGACAGAGCCTCAAACTGTCACCCTGCGTAGAGTGATGTGGCGTCACAGCTCACAGCACCCTTCAACTCCTGTGCTTAAGTGATTCTCTTGCCTCAGCTTCCCAAGTAGCTGGGACTACAGGTGCCCACCACAATGCCCGGCTATATTTTGGTTGTAGTTGTCATTGTTGTTTGGCAGGCCTGGGCTGGATTCAAACCCACCAGCTCTGGTATATGTGGCTGGCGCCTTAGCCGCTTGAGCTACAGGTACCGAGCCATTTCATTTTTTCTTTAAAATAATAATCCTCAAAATAAATACTCATTTTCTCCTATAAAAGATGAGAATTAACTCTCCATGGATATAATTTTGAATTATGCTGATTGGAGGATAAATCAGGAGAACTGCATATGAGTATATGAATGTTTAAATAATTATCGTTAATTTAAGTGTCCTTAAGAGAGCTTTAGCTGCTCAAGTGAGCATTTGCTTAATTTAAATTGAATTAAAAGCGATCTATGGGAGAAACAGTTTCTAAAGCACAAATCAAGTTTTGTGGAAATGGGAGGAATCAGAGATGTGTGTTGCAGAGACCTAATATTGTGAGGATGGTATTTTGAGCCACACTTATGCAGATATTCCAGAATATTATAATACATTGGTACAAAATTACAATGTCAAATGGTGCTCCAGAAAGGGCAGAAAACTTAATGCTAAAGGTTTCTTTCCTGTGGCCACAGAGGTCTACGAGAAGTTTATTTCTTGCTTTCAAATTTAGTAGCTTCTAGGATATTCCCTAAAGGATAATTTTATGTAGGATATACTGAAATGTTCTGGTCTTTGCTCACCTCTGAGTGGCTGACCAGAGCTCATAAGGGAAGGGGAGCACAAAAGGTGTGCTATTTGTTTTAGGTATGTGGTTTTTGCAGAATTGCATGAGTAAACCTATATATACGGTATGTCTCTTGTACCCCTGATGGGAATCACTTGGGCACAGTTTGAATCTTAAAATCATCCTGTCTGTTTTCATGCCCCTATTTTAGTGGGAAAAGCACTACTGGAAGTGAAAGAAGGAAGTGGTGGGAGGGACAACTCTGGGAGATAACTAGGGGAATTGAGCATTTCTATTGCAAATGCAGATAGGAAATTTTTGTACTGGCTTGGTGACATCATTATACTTTAAATACTGGTGTCAGAAGGAGCATGAGATCGTCTCACTTTCATTACCAAGTAGGTGAGGTCTGGCAGCTGAAGCAAAACAAATAATTAAATAATCTATCTGAAGACCTTAAGAAAAAGACCCAGGGAGTTTGCAAAAATTTAGGGGTGCTTAGTATTCTATGGGGCATGAGATTGGGAAAGGGGTTTGAGTCAAACTTTCTACATCTCAGGTCAGGGTGGTGGGGGAACTTGCACAGAAAAGGGTTAACAAAGCTGGCCTGAGACTATTCTAGAAAGGCCTGGTTGTGAGTTAGCCTTTAGTTGGCATGTGGGTGCTTAGATTTTGGGAATGTTGCCATCATTCTCTGACAGATAAGGGTGATTTATTGTGTCTAAATTGTTTGTGCAAACAGTGTGACTTGTGTTAAACACCTCCTTTTATTCTGGGAGTCTGGAGTTTGGATATGTGCTAGGCAGAGGTGCCTATGTGACCCACTCCCAGTAAAAATTGCCGGCACTGAGTCTCCATTGAGATTCCCTAGTAGTTCACTTTTCCCTAGTGTTAGTTAGAATTCAGTGCTGGAGCAATTAAGTTGCCCCATATGACTCAACAGGAACAAGACTTTTGGGAGTTTCTGTTTTTCTACATTCTCTGCCCCATGCATCTTTTCCCTTTACTGATCTTGCTTTGGACCCTGTTGCTGTAGAACTCCTTAGCTGTGAGTTCTGTGAGTCTGCCCTGCAAATCTCTGAATTTGGGAGTGGACTTAGGGATTCCTAGCACAGAACTGTAACTGGAATAGGTTGAGAATTGTAACATGGGGTATGGTACCTTCTGGAACTTAAACCAGGGATATTTGAAGGGCTCTTTATCAGTATCTAAACTCTTGACAACTTCGTCCTGAAGTTGTATGGACTGAGATCCTTCCGATGTAAGAACGATAAAATAAAATTAAGCGAGGTGGAGCCAATACATCCCCATGCTGATGTCCTGGTCAGCATTTGTGGTCTTCAGGCCTGTATGTTTGTGAGTGAATGGGTTTTTACAGGATCCCAACTTGTAGCTTTCACTGATGCCATCACGGAGCAGACGAGAGCACGCTTTACGCTTTCCAAACTTCTGGCCTACTAAATCTTTGGGATTAAGAAAAAGGGTGGTTCTAAGTCACAAAGTCTTAGACAGAGTAATTTGTTATACAGTAGTAGGGGAATACTGTGCTTTCTATTTTTGCATTTCTCTGTTTCAAGGTACTCCTGGACCTTCTCCAGTACCCTTGGCTCTGAGCAGAGAAATCTCATTGTTCTACAAACACTCTGTGGGCCTTCTCTGGTAGATCCCTACGCCGTTCGTCACTGTCCACGTGTTAGCTGTCTGGGGACACATATATTCTCTTGAAACTTAATTGTGGATTCTGATATTTGACCTTCTCAACTCCAAGTCCCATTGTACACGAGAAGACCAACCTTGGCCCTCCAGGCTGTTTGTTTGTGTTGCTCTCTGTTGTTTCCTGTGTGTCCTTCTCCTCAGGTAGATGGTAATAGAAACTCCTCGAGGGCAGCGGCAAGCCATGTATTTTATCTTGTGTAGCCCGTGTGATGGCAAATATAGAGTAGGGATTATCATACTCCCTGGGACCATATTTGCATTTTTTTTTGTTTGTTTTCAGACAGAATATCACTATGTCACCTTTGGTAGAGTGCTGTGGCATCACAGCTCACAGCAACCTCAAACTCTGGGGCTTAAGCAATTCTCTTGCCTCAGACTCCCATGTAGCTGGAACTACAGGCGCCTGCCACAACACCCAGTTATTTTTGTTGTTGTTGTTGTTGTTTGGCAGGCCTGGGCCAGGTTCAAACCCGCCAGTCCTGGTGTATGTGGCTGGTGCCCTAGTCACTGAGCCACAGGTGCTGAGCTCATATTTGCATCTTCAATATTTCTTTTTGATCTCAAAATGTGATAGATCCCTGATATTGGTATTTGAAAGCCATTATCAAGGATAATTCTGAATTGTGAAGAGAAAGCAGAGCGATTATTTTAAATGCCTATGTACAAGAAAAGTTAGTGAGATGCTGAGAAACAAAAACATACAATGAATAACTTTATTTGCAGGCTAAACAAAGCTCTCAGAATATGCCCATACAAAATTCTTTATTATTAGGTGAATTTAGGGTCTTTTAAAGCTTTTGACCATATTTTACAGGCTAATAAATTCTTTGGGGGAAAAGTAAAGATATTAATAAAATCTTTCCTATAAATTAGTTGATACTTTTTTTTCTGTAAATAATACTGTGTCTAACTAAAGAAAGCTTTAAGGAAGGCTTCTTAGCAATGTATGAGAGAAAACTCTCAAAGTACTAGAAATATGTTAAGGAGATGCAGAAGAACCTTTTATTATTATTTTTTATTAAGTCATTGCTGTGTACTTTGATGTAGTCATGGGGTACAATGTGCTGGTTTTATATACAATTTGAAATACTTCATCACAGAAGAACCTTTTAAGGTTAATTGTGGGAGGAATTTCAGATTCTAGGACTGTGAAGATGGGGAGGGGGTCCTGATGAAACCTGACACTCCAGCAGGGACTGTGGATGGACAGGAATGCCATATTATCTCCTCTTTCTGATCTTTACTCAATGCTGAAATTTATGGTAGAACACTGGGGTAAAAGTTTCCAAGTTTTCCCTTTCGTTTCCTGGGAATGGCACAGAGTGGCTAGGGGAGATGTGGTCCTAGACGAGATAACTGCATATAGACTGGATATGTACAACTGTAGGAAATGTCAGAGGAGTTTTTTGAAAGAAACACACAGTATAGACATCACTGCATGAAACCAGTTTTCTAAGGGTGGTCTCTTGCTTAGTTGTGTTAAGAAAAAGTGTGAAGTCTTGGTTCTAAGTTGCTGTAGAGTTTTCTTTCCCCATCTAGCCTGCTGGTACAAAGTGAACGTAGAGTTTTATTTGTAACTGATGACCTTTCAGTTTCTGCTTTTTAGGATTTTATTCTGTCTCAGAAGCTGCCTTATTCCAGTCTCCAGGTCAGTATACTATCTTTGACCCTATAAAAATTTTTCACATTTTGTTATTTTGAGGGTATGGCACAGGTTAGAGTGTTCTTAGTGATTACTTTTTTTTTTTTTTTAAAGGCCCTTTGACTTTACTAGTTCTGTGGCTCCTAATTGGCATTAGCTTTGAGCACTGGGAGCCATGGTTGACCAGAAGGTTGCTTCTTATCAGACCCTATGCAGGGAGAATTTTTGGGACCTGTATACCATAGCTGTTCTTGAAATATGTTTAGGAACCCAGTGATATAAATAGATGGTCTCAGAAACCTAATTTAATTAGGTGATTTATAGAACATTGCAAAGAAATGAGACAGTAAACATCCTGTGGGCAAAGTAACACTGGATACATAGTTTGATTCCCAAATTTAGGGATGTGGGGAGAGATGAACTGATGCACCATGCCCATGCCCTATGGCTCCTACGTGTGAAGCCTTGGGACTCAACCTTCCTAATGCCACGACCCTTTAATACAGTTCCTCATGTTGTGGTGACCCCCAACCGTAAAGTTATTTTTGTTGCTACTTCATAACTGTAATGTTGCTACTGTTATGAATTGTAATGTAAATATCCAATATTCAGGATGTATTTTCACTGTTACAAATGAGTCATGACCCATAGGTTGAGGTCTACTGCTCTAAGATAAAGTGAATTGAGTCTATTGACTTTTTCTTTAATTAATCATCACTTGGTTTATGGAAGAAATAGGAAAGATAGAACAATATATTTTTTGTTGTTGTTGTTGTTGTTGCAGTTCTTGGCAGGGGCTGGGTTTGAACCTGACACCTCCCGTATATGGGGCTGGCGCCCTACTCCTTGAGCCACAGGCGCCACTCATAGCAACATCTCTTTGAGGAGCATATAAATCTCAAAAGTATGCGCTCCAAGTCGTAAGAGAAAGGGTAGAATCTGGAGCACAAATATGTAATCCAGGCGGCCATCCTTTGCTTATTTGTTGGCGAGGTCGCAGTGGGACATAGGAAAGGGCAGGTGGCAGCATCTTTTCACCTCTTAATGAACTTTTGGAGTGTTCGTATATCATACATTCTATTTTATTTATTTACATATATCATGTATTCTATTTAATTAATTAATTAATTAATTTTTTTGGAAACAGAGTCTCACTTCGTCACCCTCGGTAGAGTGCTGTGGTGCCATAGCTCACAGCAAGCTCAAACTCTTGGGCTCGAAGCCATTCCCTTGGCTCAGCCTCCTTGTTAGCAGGGACTATAAGTACCCACCACAACTCCCGACTATATTTTGGAGACGGGGTCTCGCTCTTGCTCAGGATGATCTCAAAACTCCTGAGCTGAGGTGATCCATCACCTGCGCCTCCCAGATTGCTGGGATTACAGGTGTGAGCCACCTTCGGGGCCCAATGCATTTTATTTTAAATGAGAGCTTCACACTGAGAAAAGAAAAAAGGGGAAGCTGAACAACTTAAATCGGGTGAGAAAACATTCATATCAAGGAAAAATAATAATAAAATCTACAAATCAGCTTTTTGCTTACTTTTAATAAATCTAATAGGGTTGGTTAGGCATTTAGGGATTGCAGTATAAACAGAAGCACAATTCATTAATTTGTTAATTATTTTCTCTGTTGTAAGCCTTGATTAGTTTGGTCTTTAATAATAGTAAAGAAGCACAGTCAGAAAGCAATGAAACTTCTTAAAGGAAACTGCTTACCTGCTATTATTCACTCTGAGTCTAAGAAACTCTCCACACTCCCTATTTATAACAATAATATGTGCTCTGTATAGAAAACATTTTTGATATAAAGAAAAAAAAATCCTTGATATTGTTACTACCCAGACAGAACTCCTGTTAGTATTTCGTCTCTCTTCATATTTTTTACATTATTGAGATACTATGGAATATATTTTCCTGCTTTTGATATAAGTATTTTCCAGTTTTGGTGCAAATTCTTCATGAATATGTATAATGCTTGCATACTATTCTATTGGTTTCTGATTAAATATTCACTGTCCAGTTTGAGCAGAGCTGACCCTTCTGGGCATAGCAAACCCAAGGTGAGCCATCTAGACAGGCTGCTGCAATTGATCCGAGCCCACGACAGTTTACCCAGGCCACCAGGAAAATGAGCACTGCCTTTTTTTGGATAAGTCTCTTTCTGGTAATGATGCAGGCAGGAAGAGTACATTTTATGAATGCACAAAGCTTTTTTTTTTTTTTTTTAAATACCAAAGTCAGTAATGTGATCAATAGGTCTGTCATAACTAAGACATCCCAGCCAGCCACAGTGAAATCTCTCATTTATAAAACCTAAATTCATTTTCTTTGTTAGTTAAAAACTTACTTCACAGATTTGGTGGGCGCCTCTCAAAACTTTCGCTAAGATGGAACTAGGGCATATTGTTCTACTTTTAGTTAGCAATTACCTCTTGTATACATTGATTTTTCTCAAAATATACATAGCATAAGGAAAAGGGACCAATCTTAAGCTAATAGAATGAGGTGCAGAGTCAATTCAATTTTTATTGTTACCTTTGCCTTACTAGGTTAAACTCCCGCAGAGGTGTTGGTGAACCACATTTCTATACTTTTAACAATATAAATTTCTGCAGTATTTTTCTTCTTTTTTCATCTGACTTTTTTTTTTTTGAGACAAGTCTTTGTTGCCCAAGCTGGGGTGCCTTGGGGTCCTCCTAGCGCATTGCAATGTCTAACTCCTGAGCTCAAGTATCCTCCTGCCTCAGCGTCCCGCATAGGTGGAGCTACCAGAGTCCCCCATAACGTCTGCCTTGTTTTTCTATTTTTAGAGACTCACACTTGCTCAGAACTTGGTCCTAAACTCCTGACTTCAAGTGATCTTCCTACCTTGGCCTCTGAGATTGCCAGGATTACAGGCGTGAGCTGCTGGGCCCAGCCCACCATACTTACTAGAATTGCAGGATTGGTCCTTTGTCTTCACTGTTCCATTGAAATAGCTGTTGTCATTGTCTTAAACCATGTGACACTCTGTCATATCAATAAATGAATTCTGTGTCTTTATTCAGATGGGAAAGGGAAATGTATTCTAGGACCTTTGTGTGACATCCATAATAGGACTCCCTTGCCACAGCTTTACTTTTTTTCTATATCTTTCCTTTGGGAATTAATTTTCTTTTCTGTACTTGTTATTTTATAAACTAGGAGAACAACACCAAAAAAATAAAGTGAAACTCCCAGCAATGTTTGATATACTTTCCTAAAACATTTCTCTTTCTCTCTTAATACCGTGGTCTCCAGGTTTTCTTTCTACTTCGTTGTTTTTACTTTTTATTTATTTATTTTTTTTGCTGTCTTTTCTTTTTCCTCATCTCTAAACTTGGGGCACTTAAGGGATTCATCCTAGACCCTTGCTCTTAAATACCACCTATAAATCTCCTCAAATATGTATCTTTAACCCTGACCTTTTGCTGAAGTCCACACTTAATTCTTCTTAACATTTAAACTTAGATGCCCAACCATCATTTCAAAATTATCATGTCCAAAACATAACTCTTGATTCTCTGCCCTTCCAAATCTGCATGAAATCTAATCTTCAGTGGTCTTTAGCCTTTCATTTAAGTGCTTTGCTGTTTCTCTCTTTGATTAAGCAAACAATTGAGAATTATTTCTAATCCATCAGCAAGTTGGGTTGGCTTCCTTCAAAATACTTCCTGAATTTTATCATTTAAAAAATTATTTCTATCTTACAGATTTATCAAAGGTAAGCTCATGCTCTCAGATACCTAGACCATAATGTCTTCCTATTTTTTCAAATCTACTCTTTCCCACTTATTGTATTTTTCACAGAGTTGCCAGATTGGTCTTCTAAAAGGAAAAATCAGATCATATAACATCCTTGGTCTAACGCTAAGATGAGCATATGTTTTGTTTACTCAAACTGTCCCAATTTAGCACTCTACTTCTGGTATAATTACCAGTAATATCCCTTTCACTCTCAAAATAATCATGTTTTGGACAATAAATTATATGTTTGCTTTTTCTAAAACCATCTAATGGCTTTCCATTACAAATAGAATGAACCATATCCTATTCTTACCATGGCCCATCAGATCATGCACAGCCTTGCGTACCTTTCTGCGATCTCCTGGTACGGTTTCCTCTGATTTACTACATTCCTTCCAGGATTTGGATCTTTCTCCAGACAGGTCCCTGCCTGGGTTGTTCTTCCTCCAGGTCATCAGGTGGACAGCTCCTCATCACTTAGGGTTCAGGTCTCATTATTCGTCTTCAGAGAGAATTTTCCTGCTCAAGTTATCTAAGTGGGTATCATTATTTTTCTTTATATCACCACAATGCTTTTATTTTTCCCATAGTTCTTAGCATTACATGAAATTATTTATTTACACTCAATTTATTTAAAGTCAGTCTCCCCTACCAGAATGTAAGTTCCATGAAGACAGTGACTTGTTTTGCTTGCTGTGCTATTCCCAGTTCTTAGAATATTTTGGGGCACTTGGTAAGTGCTCAATAAATTTTTAATAAATAAATGAACACAGAAGATATTAAAGACCTTGACAAGAGTAGTTTCAACAGAGTGTGTTGTGGGGGGAACTTTGCATTGTACCGTGAATTGGAGGCGAGGAATGGAAGGCGTTGAGTTTAGACAGTCCTTTCTGTGAGTACTGTGAGTCCCAGCCATATGCAAGTGATCATGTTACAAGCTCTTGGGGACAAAAATGAATTAATGATATGTTCCTTTTGCTCAGGAAACTCTGTTAGGAATTCAAAGATGAATATACATAAGATGAATATACATAAGTGTAAGTCACATTGAATTCGACTCTTTTTACAATTAATATGCTTAGGAGATTGATAGAGGATAACTGGCAACAGATACATTATAACTTTATATTATTAGGGTGCTGGGCAAAATTTCTTATAATCTCGTGCCAATAAAATGGCAAAATGTTGGCTGAATGATAGGGCAGGATTAATGGGTAACTAAAAGCTTGTCTTGAGAAGATTGGTTAGCTGGGTAATAGCAAAGACTTGAACTTACAAGTAGAGTAGGCTTTCGTGATATATACTTGAATTTATCTTGTTGAATAATTTTATCTTGCAAAGTCTTGGTGAATAATTTTATCCTGCAAAGTGACAGTATCCAGCAATATTTTGTGAGATTGAAAGTTCAGGAAAAACCCTAAACCAAACATTTATGTAAGAGTTTTTCAAAGTCATCCACTTCCATCATGAATGGAATTCTTACGATTTTCACTGACAGAGCACTTACTACAAAAACTGAGAGATGAACTCTAGTTATAGTCTTTGTTTAATTCGTATACTCCTCTAATTGAGCTTATTAGCTCATGAAACTTAAATACTATGGTAAAGAACAATTGATATGTCATTTGTATTTCTGCCCAGAAGAAGTTATGTGGAAGGGGAAACTATTAAAACACAAATGAACATGCATCAAGACTCAGAGGGGGAAAGGTAACTTTTGTAAAAAGGGATTTTCTTTAGGGCATGGTTCTTAACCAGGGGAGATTTGCTCCCTAGGAAACATTTGACAATATGTAGAGATGATTTGGATTGTCATGATGGGTGAGGGATCATGCCCGTCTTTTAATGGGCAGAGTGGGGATGCTATTGAACATCCTGCAATACCCAAGACAAAGAATTATCTTAAATGAGGTGAAAGCTATGTTAATTAGTTGGATGTAAGTACTCCAATTTGTACAAAAAATCAACACATTGAATCCCACAAAGGCATACATGTATTCATGATCTATGTATATATGACTTAATAAAACGTAAAAAAAAAAAAAAAGAATTATCTGGTCCAAAATGTTAACAGTCCCAAGGGTTGAGAAAGCCTTCTCCATGTAATGGTTCTTAAGTTTAGTATGCATCAGAATCACCTGGAGAGTTTAAAAAACATATCTCTTTGTAGGATCCTTAGAGTTTCCGATTCATAATTTAACAATGGCACTGAAGTTTTTCTGGAGGCCATAGTTTTATAACCACTTTTCTAGGGATAGAATTTTTAAACGTAATCTAAAAACCTGATGAATTAAAAAAATACAAACCATGATGAAGATATATAAAAGGCCTACCATTTTCATATTTCTCTGATTCATTTTACTTTTATTTGTATTTATACAACCATTTTTTGCAGATTTTTTTTTTGGCCAGGGTCGGTTTGAACCCACCACCTCTGGTATATGGGGCCAGCACCCTACTCCTTGAGCTACAGGCACCACCTCCAATCATTTTTTAATATATTCTAAGTTCTATGAATTTGAATACATGTATAGATTCCTGTAACCACCACAATATTTTCATGGTATGGAATAGTGCCATTGTTCCAAAAAACTTTCTTGCATTATCTTTTTGTAGGCATATTTTCCTCTTACCCCTAATCTCTAGCCAACCCTCATTCTATTCCTGCTCACTACCTTTGTTTTTCTGAGGAAGTCATATAAACAGAAGCTATAGCATGTAACTTTTTGAGACTGGATTCTTTCACTTAGTCTCAATGCCTTTGAGATTGTGTGAATTAATAGTTCTTTTTTAAAATTTCAGAATAGTATTCCATTATATAGATATACCACAGTTTTTTGTTTGTATTTTTAATCCATTACTTATTGATGGGCATATGCATTGTTTCCAAATTTTGGTGGTTATGATTAGAGTTATTATAAACATTCTGGTGGTACAGGTTTTTGTGTGAACGTAAGTTTTCATTTCTCTAAGGTAAATACGCAGGAGAGGTATTGCTGGGCATATAGTAAATGTTTGCTTTACTTTAGAAGAAACTATAAAACTGTTTTTAAGAGTGGCTGTACCATTTAACATCCCCCAAAGTAATGTATGAGAATTCTGACTGTTTTGCACCCATGTTAGCACTTGGTTTTGTTAATATTTTTATTTTAGCCATCCTGATAGGTAAATAGTGATATCTCAGCATGGTTTTAATTTGCATTTTCCAAATGGCTAATGATGCTGAATGTTTTTTCATGTGCTTATTTGCCGTCTGTATGTTCTTCTCAGTGAGATGCCTGTGTAAGGTTTTTTTTTCCCTTCAGAGTCAAGGTCTCACTCTGTCACCCATGTTGGAATGCGGTGGGTGAGATCATAGCTCACTGCAGCCTTGAACTCCTGGCTCAAGTGATCCTTCCACCTCAGTCTCCCAGGTAGCTGGCACCTCAGATGAACACCACCATACTGACTTTTAAAATTTTGGAGAAGGTAGACAGAGGGTCTTATTATGTTGCCCAGACCCAAACACCTGGATTTAAGTGATTTTTCTGACTCAGCCTCCCCAAATGCTGGGGTTTGGAGCATGACTACCATGACCGGCTATGTTCAAGTCTTTTGCCAATTTAAAAAATTGGGTTATTTTCTTACTGTTGAGTTATAAGAGTTCTTATGTATTCTAAATACATGTTCTTTGTTGGATATGTGATTTCCAGATACATTCTCCAATCTGTTTTTTGTCTTTTCATTACCTTAATTATAGGTAGAGAAGTTTTAATTTTTTCTTTTATGAGTTATGTTTGTGGAGTATTATCTAAGAATGTTAGTTGTTTTCTATCTCTTCCTTTTCCTCACCTCTTTTGCTGTCTACTGAAGACTTATTTGAGTATTTTTATGCTTCCATTTTATCTCCATTATTGACTTGTTAGTTATACCTCTATTTCTAATTTTTAATTGGGCACTCTAGGGTTTATAATATATATTGTTATTTTATCTTATTTATAATTTATCATGGGATAATATTATATCATTTCATATATAGTATAATGATGTTAGAACTGGAAACTTCCCATCCTATCTTTTCATCCTTTGTGCTATAGTTGTACATACAACTTTTATATATGTTATGTATAAACTCAAAATGTATTGCTTAAGGAAAAAATAGTAACTATTATCCTTTAAAGTGACTGAGAATAAGAAAAAAGTGTCCTAAAAATTTCCTTCCTTTTTATTAATTTGGGAACCCTTCGTTTCTTTCAGTAGCTTCAAATTCCTGATTATTGTATATTCTTTCTTTGAGAAGACTTTCTTTAATATTTCTTGTGTGCAGATCTGTTGGCCATGAATTCCCTTAGTTTTTCTTTGTCTTAAAAAGTCTTTATTTTATCTTTACTTCTGAAAAATGTTTTTGCTGAATATGGAATTCTGTGTTGACAGGAGTTTTTCCTTTCAGATAGCATTCTCTTGTCTTCTGGCTTATGATGGGAAGTCAGTAGTTACCCTTAGCGAGGGAAAAATACAAGTTTACACCACCTAGGGAGGAACACTGTGTTAAATGGGCATGCTCAAAATTGTTACAAAATAGATTGAACAAATACCAAAGACAACTGCAAGGTATAAGAAGTATGCCTCAGTATTTCCTTGGGGAAAATGGCTTAAACTAGCCCTAACTACTTTAACAGTCCTTTAGTACTCTTTAGTTAGTTGTAATACTATAATTCCAGCCCAATAGAGAATTATATTATTAACATGAGTTGTATAAAGGCATATGATGATTGTACTGCATATGCTTAATCTGTTTTATATGTGAATATCCAAAGATGCAATAAAAGAGCTCTGTGTCACTCATCAGAAAGGGATTTAAGGTGACAAAATGGGTAGGCCATGTGGATTTTACTCTCCTGAGAGGTCCTGTGCCACTCAGGAATGAGTGCCCTGTGTATGTAACCTCTAATAAACTCATTTTTAACTCAGAAGCTGGAATTCTCTGTTCATTCTTTTGTCTGTCTCTTGGTTCCATTTCAGTTTGGAGGGTGATTTTTCTCTACTGTCCTGGGATTTTCCCAAAATTCTTGGCTCAGTTCCTCTTTATATAATGTGTCCTATTTCTTAGGATGCTTTCAACATGTTCTCTTTACCTTTGTTTTCAGCAATTTAAATAAAATAATCTAGGTTTTAAAAATAGTACATACTATTCTTTTGAGTTCTTGGATCTGTGGTTTTATGTCTTTCATTATTTTGCAAATTTCTCTGCAAAATTGTCTTTTTAAATTTTTTTCTGTTCCATTTCTTTTTCTTCACCTTTTAGGTTTCCATTTATAAGTATGTTATACTCTTAGATATTTTCCACAGCTCTAATATGCTCTGCTCTTTTTTTCTGTTGTTTTTTCTTCTTTGCTCTGTGTTTCAATGTAATTCCTCTTTATCTCCAAATTATTGATTTTTTTTCTTTAGCACTGTTGATTCTCCTGATGAGCCTTTCAAAGAATTATTTTCTGATCCACTTTTTAGCATTTTCTATTTGTTTCTGTCTTATTATTTCTATCTCTCTGCCAAACTTTCCCTCTTACAAATGCAAGTTTATACTTGTTTTCCACTAGATTCTTCATATATTGTTCATAGTTATTTTAAATTTTCTGTCTGATAGTTCCAACATCCTTTTCATCTCTGAGTCTGATGGTTGATGGCTTTGTTTCCTTAAAGTGTTTTTTCTTTGTCTCATGATATTTTATTAAATGTTGGACATAATATAGAACAAAGGAGATTAACAGTAATAGTATTTGTGCCTAGAAATAAAATTGCCTATTTTAAGGCAGCAAGTGTGACAATTCCGTTAAATTAGTCAGGAGTTGAGCTGAAACTGAGTTTTATTGTTGCTATGATTACCTTTAGTAGACCTTGGCTTCAAGGTCCCTAACAAAGCCTTGTACTTTGGGTGGGTGTGTACTAATGTCAAGCCTCAGTGGGAGAATTTTTCTCAGCATTCCTGCCCTTCCTTCAAACTTTGATTAAAATAAGTGGTAGGACTTAGGCAAAAATATCCTTTCCTTCACCTAGTGTAATGTTTCTCAATCTTTTAAAATATATATCAGTCACAAAGGGGCACTTTTTCCTCCTATCTCTCCTCATAAACTTTAATCCACAGATGTATGTCTGCTTGTGTATTGTGGCCATTGGATGGTCAGTTTTTTTGGTGTGTTCTCCAAGAACCAATTTTGTTTTTCCTCCTTGGGGAAGATTTTTATCATATTAAGAATGTATGTCCACTGGTATATGGTTCAGGAATATTTCTTATCCCTTATCCCAGATAACTTGACCTACGACATCACTTAAACTGTTTCATTTTTTAAGTTGCTTTTATTTGTTTCTGTTGCTTCTTATAGTACTTGGAGATTTGAGGCCACTATTTCTGAGTGCATGGTTTGTACAAGTGGTTTAGAATACTTGAGATAAGTGAAATTTTACTATGGCATTTTAATATATTCATTTAATATATTTAACTTATACATTGGAAAGATAGGAAGTATTTTTATTGTCAGAGGAAATTGAAGCACTAAAAGATGACATGAATTTGCTTCATCTTTTGCAAACTGGGGAATATGCCAATCTTTCTTTTGTATTACACTGATCACCCAGTACTAATAATTGTGAATAGAATTAAGTTGAATATGCATTTGACTATTCCTGGAAAGGCTTTTAAATGCAAGATCTGACAATTAAGTTTGCAAACTCATCCTAGAAAAAGTGCTACACACCTCATTGCTGACTATCACTATGGTCACCTTTGAAGTACCCTCCTCGGGAAGGTGTGCATGTGCACCAGTACCTAGTCCACCCTTCAAAGCAATTTTGGAACTCTTTTTCTGGAATGACCTTTAGAGCTGTTGTCCTGTTACCCATCAAGGTCCTGAATATCATCAAAATATTTTCCTTTCAGTATTTCCTTTATCTTCGGGTAAAGAAAAAAGGCTTTGGGGGCCAGCTCAGGTGAGTAGGGAGGGTGTTTCAATACTGTTGTTTGTTGACTAGCTAAAAATTCCCTCACAAACAGTGCCCCATGAGCTAGTACACTGTTATGATGCAAGAGCCATGAATTGTTGGCCAAGAGTTTCAGTTAAGATTTTCCTGTTTCTCTATCAATGTTTATTTGGTCTGCTATGTTTCTAACAATCAGCCAATGATTTTGACACATAATTCAGTGAAATTTTGCAATGTTTTCATCAGTTTTTCTCCTTCCTGGCTATCCTGACCTTCTTCATCAGTGATGCTTTCTTTTCCCTGAGAAAAACACTTAATACATTTGTACACGGCCATTTTATTCATGACATTATCCCATAAAGTTGGACTAACGTGTCCCTGCTTTCACTTCACTCTTGCCAAATTTAACAAGAAATTTATGAATGTTTATTTGTTGCTCTAATTGAGTTCTGACAATCCTGTGAAGGCACACAAAAACATGCAACAAGAATGATGAATGCCACTCAGCAAGATGCCACCACATGTCAACATGAACACAACTGATATACCAAGGTTATGAAACCTTACCAACTTGTTTATACAGTGACCCCCATGTAATTGGATGGTGGCAAATCTGTGAACTTAATTGTGAGGTCTGTGGACACAGATGCTATGATTCTATCTAACCTATACTCTTCTTATTATTCTAATCTTTTTATCTTGATTTTATACCCAAATATCCTTTTCATTTCCAAAAAGATAATCTCCCAATGAACATCCTAGAAATTTGAGGGTTTTATTTATTGGCTGGGAGAAATTTTCTCCATTTGCAGGCCTGTGCATGTCCTGTCTTAAGCTCTTTACCCTGTATAATAGAATGCTCAAGCAGATGATGTTAGAAAGCTGCTTGCTGCAGACTGTGTACCTTTATTTCCATGAACTGTTGTCACTGGGCATTAAGGCAGCTGCAATATTGTCTGTCATTAATAGTCTCTGTTACTCTGCCATCGTAATTGCTGACCTTAGCTTGGCCCTCTGCTGTGAATTAGGATTTCTGTTAAGAGAGAATATTAATGAAACAAAGCTAAATATCTCAGCAGTTTGCAACTAGAATTGAAGACAGTCTCCATTTAATCCCTACAACAGAATAGCTTTGAATCTACAAATATTTCTATTACGATTTCAAAATGGTAGGAAAAATGCATGAAAATCATTATGCTCAAAAGCGTTTCTTTTTGAGCATATTGGGGTAGGTATTTTGTTCATTTTATCAAAGTCTTAGAATATTAAAACATTTATTTTGAAGGGATGATATAAAGGATGATTTACTCAAAGAAGATGTCTGCTAAAAAATTGCCTAATGAAAAGCACAAGAGGGAGAAATGCACTCTTAATTACCAGATACTTTGCTAATTTTAAGTAGAAAACCAGGCCAGGAAATTATTGCTTTAGATGTACAAACACAGAAGCATAAAGCATGTTCTGTCTTGTATTCAAATTAGAGTTTTTATGTTTTACTCAACATCCAGGAGATATCATATGCATATATTGAGCATTCATATATATTTTTATAGTGGAAATGAAATAAAGGGTGAGTGATATGTTAATTGAACAGCGTAAGGCAGTAATCATATTCCAGCCAGCAACAAATGTGACTAGCTTTTGGGTCTGGAGAGTTCTGATATTTTAAAAGTGCTCTATAACCCTTTTGGGCGGGCATACATAAATTTAGAAGTGAAAAACTTAACTTTAACTTTTCTTGTCTGATAACGGTCATATAGGTTATCGATGCTGTCTGTGGTCAGGTATCTAGACCAGCATCAGAGAATCTAGAAATCAGATGATGTCTTCTTGATGATATAGTCTAACACTTAAAAAAAAATGAGTTTATCTTGAAAACTTAGCTATTTTCTAGTTATTTTACTTAATTTTATAATAATTCCTTTAATTTATTGCTTTGATCAGATGTTTTGCTTTTCAGATTATTTCCTTCAGTTAAACCTCTCCCGTCTTTCATAGGTTTGAAGGTCATAACTATCTCACCCATCCTCTTATGTACACATGTATTTACTAGAACAGCAAAGGTTAGTAGCAAGAGGCATTATGCGATTGTCCTGGCATTTTGAATTTCATTTAATACCTCCACATGGTTTTATTGCTTCTGAACTTTGCCATGGAACTGAATATTCATAGAACTTTTTGAATAGCATTAGAGTTCAGTCTTTCTCTCTCTCACTATGTTTCTCTGTATCCCTCCTCCCCTTCCTTCCTCTTTCTGTCTCTCCATTAGATGATAGTTAAAAGATAGATAAAACATTGATATCACTATCCCAGTTCAAATGATAGAAAGATGATGCGACTGAATCTTTATGTGCACTTAAGGAATTCACACACAATGACATGGGTGACATCAATGACATCTATTATTCAAGTGACACACTAGTTTTTACCTACTAGAGATGTTGCTCTAATAAGTTAAAATCTTAAGGCATTATGTTAAGGCTGGATAGGATCAGAAGATCCAAAAGCTGCCCTTCTACTGCATTGCCTATGTTATATTTTCTTCAAAGTGGAGAATTTATTTGAAAGATGAGTAATATTTTTCTTATAGCTGTAGGATAAAGCATCTACTGGATAAGGTTTCAGAAATAGTCATCTAGGTGAAAAAATGATTAATCTGATACCTGTATTTATTTGTCTGGTAAGAAAACTCTCATTCCTAATCTTGGTAAGGGGATTGTAGTTTTAGAAGAATACAGTGCAATAATTAATACTACATAATAAAAATGAAAAGACATGTCAAGCTATGGAATTATCAGAGCAGCTCAAATAATTTGGCAAGCATACTGTAACCATAGAACTATTTTCCTTTCCTCAATCTGGCATCTGTAAGAGGAGCCAAGGAGAAAATAAAAGAAACATTAGCAGACTTATTTCAAGTCTGACCTCCTTGCTCAGACTCTGTGAAACCCCCTTAGACTTTGGATCATCATTTGGCCTTCTTTTCTGGGTAGTCAGTTGGGGTAGTTTTAGTTTGAATGTTATTTGAAATGCAAAAGGAAAAAAATCAAAATTTAAGATGGCAATTGAGGTAGGCAGTTTCAGTAAAACTTTTCATTCTGGTTTCAAGATATAAACATTTTTGGTATAAAATGAAAAAGAACATATTAATTGCTAACAAGATTAATTCCAGCTCTAAAAATTTGTAATATGCATTTTAGACAGAAACCAGGCTGAAACTTATGTTTTGATTATGTGTGAAAGTTGAATAAATAAGCAAATTAATAATATAAGTAGAAATTTGTAAGATATTTTTACTATATATAAGGTGTACAACATGCTATTTTGGTATACATATATATAGTGAATGAATTACTATAGTTAAACAAATTAATCAAATTTGTTTGTTAATTCTTTTCTTTTTTATTTTGAGACAGAGTCTCACTTTGTTACCCTGGGTAGAGTGTTGTGGTGTCATAGTTCACAGCAACCTCAAACTCCTAGGCTCAAGTGATCCTCTTGCCTCAGACTGAGGAGCTGGGACAATAGGCACCTGCCACAGTGGCTGGTTAGGTTTTTCTATTTTTAGTGGGGACGGGATCTCACTCTTGCTCAGGCTGCTCTCGAACTCCTGACCTCAGGCAATCCACCTGCCTTGCCTTCTCAGAGTGCTAGGATTACAGGCAAGAGCTACCATGCCTGGCAGTCCACCACTTTCTATAGTTACCTTTTTTGTATGTGGCACAAGTACTTAAAATCTACTCTCAGGAAATTTTTGGCATGTTATAGAGTATTATTAATTACAATCCTCATGGTAATGTGGTTAAATTTCTGGAATTATCTGTGGTACACAATTGAAAGTTTGTACCATTTGACCTACTTCTCCCTGTTTCCTCTTCTTCCATGACCCTAGTAACTACCATTCTACTCTCGTTCTATGTATTTGAATTCTTTAGAGCCTATATATTAGTGAGATCACTCATTTCTCTTTCTGGGTCTGCCTTATTTCTCTTAGCATAATGTTCTCCAGGTTCATACATGTTGCTGCTAATTCCAATATCCCCTTTTTAAAGGATATACCAGAATTTCTTCATCTATTCATTCACTGATGGACACTTAGGTTGTTTCCATATCTTGGCTACTGTAAATAGTGCTGCAGTGAACATGGGAGTGCAGGTGTCTCTATGATGTACTGATTCCATTTCCTTTGGATATGAACCCAGCAGAGGGATTTCTGGGTCATGTGGGAGTTGTAATTTTGCATTTTTAAGGAGACTTCATGCTGTTTTCTATAATGCTTGTATCAATTTACATTCCCACCAATGGGCGTATAAGGGTTTCCTTTTTTCCATATCTTTGCCAACAATGGTCTCTTGTCTTTTTTTGTTATCATCATTATTACAGGTGTGTTGTGGTTTCGATTTAACATCATGTTATTTCAACATCACTAATCATTTTGCTGATGATTAGTGATGTTGTACACCTTTTGTCTGTTAACTATCTGTATGTCTTCTCCGGAGAAATGTCTATTCAGGTCTTACTCCATTTTTAAATTGTTTGTTTGTTTTGCAATCGACTTTATAAAATCTTTATGTATTTTAGATAGTATCCCTGGACCGTTATATAGTCTGAAAGTTGCTTTTTCATTTTGTTGATTGTTTCCTATGCTATGCACAAGCTTTATAGTGTGATATAGTCCCACTACTTTATTTTTGTGGACTTTTTCCCCTATGATTTCTTCATGGAGTTTTAGGGTTTCAAGTGTTATGTTTGAGCCTTTAATAAATTTTGAGTTGAATTTTGTGTGTGGCATAAAAGGCCCATTTCATCCTTTCGCATGTGGAAATCTCATTTTTCCAACATCATTTATTAAAGAGACTGTCCTTTCTGATAGTGTCTTGTCAGTGGTCTTTAAAAAAATTAGTTTTCCACATATGCTTAGGTTGATTTCTGGGTTCTTTATTCTGTTCTTTTGGTCTGTGTTCCTTTTTAAAATGTCAGCACCATGCTTATTTGGATATTATAGTTTTCTACTATATTTTGCAGTCCAGTGTGATGCCTCCAGCTTTGTTCTTTTTCCTAAGGATGGCATGGGTTATTTGGGTCTTTTGTGGTTCCATATAAAGTTTAGAATTGTTCCTTCTATTTCTATGAGGAATGTCATTGGTATTTTGATAGGGATTACTCTGAGTCTATTAATTGCTTTTTATTATTGTCATTTTAACAGTATCGATTCTTCTGATCCATGAGCATGGAATCTTTTTTCTTTTTTTTTGGTGTCCTTTTCAACCTTCGTTTTTCTTTTCCTTTCCTTTGTTTTTCCTTTTCCTTTCTCAGAGACAAAGTCTTACTCTGTTGCCCAGGCTGCCAGGCTAGAGTGGAATGGAATGATCAGAGCTTACTGTAACCTTAAACTCCTGGGCTCAAGTGATACTTCCTGCTTTAGTTTCCTGAATAGCTGGAATATAGACATGCACCACCACACTCTACTAATTTTCAATTTTTATTTTATTTTATTTTTTTAGAAACAGGATCTTGCTATGTTGCCTGGGCTTGTCTCAAACTCTTGGCCTCAAGCAATCCTCTCATCTCAGCCCCCAAATTGTTGGGGTTACAGGCATGAGCCACTTTCCTTTTTTTTTTATTGGTGTTTATCGACTTTCATTGACTTTTCTGTATAGATCTTTAATGTCTTTAGTTAAATTAATACCTAGGTAGTATGTATTCTTTTTTTTTTTTTTTTGAGACAGAGCCTCAAGCTATTGCCCTGGGTAAAGTGCCCTGGCATCCACAGCTCACAGCAACCTCCAACTGTTGGGCTTAAGTGATTCTCTTGCCTTTGCCTCCCAAGTAGGTGGGACTATAGGCTCCTGCCACAACACCGGCCTAGGTAGTATGTATTCTTTATAGCTATTATAAATAGGATTACTTTCTTGATTTCTTTTTCAGATTATTTATTTGGCATATATAAATGCTACTGCTTTTTGTATTTTTATTTTGTATTGTGCAATTTTACTTGCAGAATAATTCTGTATCATGTTAGTATATTAACTCATTTGATGAATTTTGTTGTGTATGGAGTCTTTATGGTTTTCTACATATAGGATCACACCATCTGCAAGTAAGGATAAATGTGCATCTTCCTTTCTGATTTGGATTTATTTTATTTCTTTTTCTTGTCTGATTGCCCTTGTGAGCACTTCTATTATTACGATGTTGAATAAAATTAGCAAGAGTGGGCATTCTTGCCTCATGGTAGATGTAGAGGAAAAGCTTTCAATTTTCCACCATTGATTATGCTGTTCTTGTTCATTAATGATCTTTTTTATGTTGAAGAAATTTTCCTCTATTCCTATTTTGTTAAGAGTTTTTATAATGAAAGGATGTTGAACCCAGTTAAATGTTTCTTCTTCAGTCTACTGACATGATTATGTGGTTTCTATTTTACATCTTGCTTCTGATGGATAAATCTCATTTCAAGATGATATATAATCTTTTTGATGTGCTGCTGAATTCAGTTTTCTAGTATTTCATTGAGGATTTTTGTATCAGTTGTCATCCAGGATACTTGCCTATAGGTTTCTTTTCTTATGGTATGTTCGTGTGGTGTTTGCATTAGGGTGATGCTGGCCTCATAAAATGAGCTTGCAAGTATCCCTTCTAGTTCTATTTTCTTTTTTGAAAGAGTTTTAAGAAGGATTGTTATTGTTCCTTAAATGTTTGCAATAGTTTAGTTGTGAAGCCATCTGGTACTGGGCTTATCTTTGTTGGGTGGGTTTTGATTACTACTTCATTGCTTGATTTGATATTGGTCTGTTCAGGGTTTCTGTTTCTTCTTGATTCAGTCTTGGTAGATTGTATGCTTCTAGGAATTTATACATTTGCTCTAGGTTATCCAATTTGGGGGCATATGATTATTCATAATAGTCCCTTATGATACTTTTTATTTTAGAGACATATGTTGTAATGTTTCCTCTTTTATTTTAAATTTTATTTGACTTTTCTCTTTTTTATTCTTAGTTTACCTATGGGTTTGTCAGTTTTGTATGCTTTTTCAAGAAAACTCAACTATTAGTTTTCTTGAATTTCTTCTAGCTTTTATTTTTTCTTTGATTTGTTTCTGCTCTGATCTCTATAATTTCCTTATTTTCTGTAACTTTGAGCTTAGTGTCTTCTTTTTCTAATTCCTTAAGGTTTAACATTAGGTTATTTCTTAGATATCTTTCTTCTTTTTAAATATAGGATTTATTACAAATTTTTCTCTTACTAGTGCTTTGCCACATCCCATAAATTTTGGTAAATTGTATTTTTGTTTGTCTTGAGATATTTTTAAAATTTTATTTTGATTTCCTTTTCGGCCTAATTGTTGTTCAAGAGTGTTTTATTTAGTTTCTATATACTTGTGAATGTTCCCACTTTCTGGCTGTTATTAATTTCTGGTTTTATTCCATTATAGTCAGAAAGGATACTTGGTTTCATTTTGATCTTAAATTTATTAAAACTTGTTTTGTGGCCTAGTATGTGATCTGTCTTAGAGAATGTCCTGTGTGTACTTGAGGAAAATGTGTATCTTTCTGTTATTGGTGAAAAGTTCTGTATAATCTGTTAGGTTCATTTAGTCAACAGTGTTGTTCAAATTTGCTAGTCTTTTAAAATTGATTTTTGTCTGGATGTTCTATCTATTACTAAAAGTAGGGTATTGAAGTCTCATTTGTATTGTTATCAATTTCTCCTTCCCACTCTGTCAATATTTGCTTTGTCCTTCCAGCTGTCAGACAAGATTGTTATTTGTGAGTGAGTTCTATAATCTAATGAAAATTTTGCACACAAAGAAATTATTTAATGACATGAAACATTTACTTAAGTCACAAAAAGTGAAATAAAGAATTGAGAAAATTATCTGAAATAATTCAGACCCAGAGTAACTTTCATCTAAATTTTGAGATAATAGAGAAAATCTTTTTTGTAATTTTTGTTTTACTTACATTATCTGCTTAATGATCTTATCTGCTGTGTGTGCATAAAGAAACCATTCATTCACACATATTTATTCTTCAAGTGTTTATTGACCAACTTCTCTGGCTGAGAACTAGGAATATGAAATAAGATGAATAATCCCATCCCTCAAGAAGCTTGCTGTATTGTGAATTCTTACACTTCCAGTAATTCATTTTTATTACTTTATAAAATATAAATATAACACAGATAAATCTAAACAGGTTTAAGGGATGTTCTTGAGGTATTAGTGATCAAGAATAAAATCAGATCAATGGACACGTATTCTGAAAAGCAATAAAATATTCACTTGAGTCCTTTCTAGCATGCCAAAGTGGGATTGTAACAATAAAGCCCAGCTGTTTCCCACCCCCCACCATTTCTCACGGAAGTGAACTCAGTCCCCTACATCTTTGAGCTCTCTTTCTCTAAACACTCTAAAATATTCCAACTCTTGATATCCCTTTTCAATATCTCTATTCTCTTCCCCAGTAACTCTGCCTGGTCACAGTTCCTCAATTCTCCCTTTATTCACATCATTCACTTGGAACAATAAAGTCTATGTCACAGAGGTAGAATTCTCCATTGGAGAACACATAAACATGAACTTTATTTTTTCTGTGATGTGAAACTTATGAAAGAGTATTTGAGTTAGATTTTTAGGATGTCTGAAAGTCTTAGAAAGTTATATTGTCAATTCTAAAATATCAATATGTTTATTGTTTCAGTTACTTAATATGAATGGATTGAATATGATAATTATATATTTTGAGGGGGTGGGAGGGAGTTAGATCATCATATTCTTGCTCCAAAGCAGCATGGGTAGGCTAAACCACTTTGCTGTTGTAGAGCAGCCAAGTAGACTGTATGTATTATGTTTTATTTTTCATACATAGATAACTTATTTCTACACTGGCACCACAGTCTCTTCTATGTCATTATCTGTTGGTCTTTTAAAACTAAAATGTTTCTAAAAGGCTTGAATGTTTATATTTGGAAAACTGCTGCTTTGTGCACTAGCTTGAGTATGTCTCATAAAAATTTTATCTCTATTGCTGGTTATACCTATAAGATGTTACAGCGGCATTGCAATCATAATAGTTCTATTGATATAATTGCTCAGAAGGGCCATTACAATGTAAATATGCAAGTGCCTCTGACAAGCTGTTCTGTTAAATGAAGCTACCAAACCAAACTAAGTGTAATAACGCAGAAATAACAAGGTGCTGAAGAACTGGTGTTGAAGACACCTTTTCTCTTCTTGGCTAAGCAGTTATGGACTATGGAAGCAAATTGTTGAATTTTAGTTGTAAGAATTAAGGTGCAACCACAGACTACAAAGACTTACATAGTCATTAAGCTCATCCCCTTTACTTCTGAGAAGCAGCATGGGGAATTTAAAATGACTTATTTGAGATTTCACAGTTAATGGCATTACCAGAACTAGAATTAAAGGCCTGACTTGTCTTCAGTATTGCTTTTACTTTGACGGTGCCTATTCAATGGCAAAGTAATGTTAGGTGAATATACTTTTTCTAAAACACACTTTGTTTTTCCATTTGGGGAAGGTATTGTTTTCTGTCTCATTATGAAATCTCAATCACCAGGTATCTTTTTCTTCAGATGACCTGAAGCGTTAACTAGTTTTGGTTTCATTGCTAAAACTAACCCAAATGAACAATGTAGAATGCTTTTCTCATACAAATGAAAGGTTTTTTTGGAGAGAGAGAAGTTCTATCTGAAACAGGATAGAATATCCCCTTTCTGTGAAAATAATCAGGTGACTATCTGGCAACATGTTCTTTCTATATATTGCAGGAGAGAGACAAGGAAAGATTGGGGCAGCAGACTGCCCTGCAAGGCTAGAGATTTGACTGATTATGGGATTGGGAATAGCCTACTTGACGGTCTTAGAGCAGCTTTGCCCTGAGAGAGCTATAGAGTTGGAAGTGTTAGATTTTATTTTGTAAGGCATTATACATGTAAGTGAAACATTTCATTTGGAAACTCTCACAGTTCTGACATAGGCATCATTGCTCATACCTCCTCTCCATAAAATTAAATGTGAGTATGCAACTCCAGAAAAAGCAGCATTGCTCACTTGGTGATTCTTAATTGGTGATTTTAATTAGTGAATCTTTAAAGATGGATGTTAAATGACCATTAATGGTTATTTCAAAAGTTACAATCATGTGTAATTTTTAGGAGAAGGCTAGAGGGAGTTGAGAGGGCAAAAGTAGGGTCAGGGACTTAGCTGAGGAACACAGCTGGCTTCCTCAACAAAGTGGCCCTGGAGCTGACTCAAACTGGAGAAGTCATAGGAAGGAGAGAGGCCTACAATAGAGGAAGAACTTTTCAGCAAAAGGCAGAGGTCCCAAAGTATGGCACAGTTAAGAAACAGATAAGGTTATTTGTGGCTGGAGAGCCAGAAAAAGAACGAGAATGGCATGAAAAGAGGCCCATGGAAGGGTTAATCAGATGATGCTTAATGGTCAGACATTTAATAAACTATATATGCATGTATATTTGATAGAGTTTAATCCCGTTTTGTTGTTTCTTTTAGTTTGCAGAAACCTATTAACATTGAAAGTCATGGTTTCATTTTCCCATCAGTATCCACCAAACCACTTTTTTTAAATTTAAAGGTAAGTTGCACACTTGCTGTGTTCATAACATCTCTTTTTATACGTTTAGAATAGAAGATGTCCCTGTATTTGTTCAGTCATGAATCCCTGTTCCTAAAATTTCTCTTAAGGGTAGAAATGGGAATTGTATGTAGCCACGTACTGGAATGCTGTTTTAAATGAAAAGTTTTATACTTCAGAGTTTGTTACTAGAGAGAAATTAAGTGAGAGAATTTTAAGAAAGAATATATATATTAATGTGTGAAAGTAAAGACAGGCTCAGTAAAATGGTTAATTAGTTGATTTTTTATGAGTGAGTATATTTCAAATTCAAGAAAGATCAATTATTCTATTAAAAAGAAAATGTAACACACACTTACTTATAATGGAATGTGTTAAATAATGAAATAGATTGATTTTAGTTATCAACATCATTTCTCCAAGCTCAGAGATACTTGTTTTCTTTTCCAAACATTCATTATTATTGAATTAGCTTTGTTTTTTCATTCAGCATTTTCCTTCCTCTCTGTTGATTATATCCTGAAAGATCACAATTTTTGAGTTTGCAAATAATTAGAAAAGTTATTAAACTCTTAATTGGTTGATTCATTTCTTGAAACTCAGTTTAGTTTTCCATTAGTGCTTTTGGGGGAAATAAGCTAGCTCTGGCTACCGGAATGATGATAGGAGATGATCAAGCAATTATAAGAAGTAAAACTTGTGACTGAAACTTTTAGACTCAATTCCCAGATAAGAAGTTAGCCGGATGGTTGTATCTTTAATGACATACAATTATTAATGCATTATATTTGTAAACTTAACAATATTAAATAAGAATTCCTGCAGTGTTCAGCTTTCACCAATGATGATATGGTTACTTTTAGTTGAATTTGATTGGGCATTTATTTATTTATTTGATGAGACAGAGTCTCACTCTGTCACCCTGGGTAGAGTGCTGTGGCATCATCACAGCTCACAGCAACATCAGACTTTTGTGCTCAACAATCCTCTTGTCTCAGCCTCCCAAGTGGCTGGGACTATAGGCATGCACCACCATGCGTGGCTAGTTTTTCTGTTTTTAGTAGAGACCAGGTCTTCAGTCTGGTGTTGAACTTCAGAGCTCAAGTAATCCTCCCACTTAGGCCTCCCAGAGGGATAGGATTATAGGCATAAGCCACCATTCCGGGCCATGGGCATCTATTTCCTAACAATAGTAGTGACATTGTAAGACATCCCATGTACCAGTGTATGAATTACATTGGATATTTGACTTTGTTTATGCTTCTTTTAGTATTTATTACCTTAAATTATTTGTGTTTTAAGAATGATGTTGTATCTCAGACAGATGCCTAGATGCAGGGGACTTTGTAGCAAGCAAACATAGACTGGGTGATGTGTAGGTCTCTAGAGCACAGTCGGGAGCTTTACAAGACAGGCATGATTTTATGGTCATGGGACTTCTAGTCTAGGTGGGGAGACAGAAATATTAAAGTATAGTGAGATAAGCTTGCAGAAGCACTTGATGAAAGGGAGGTAGTCTTGTTTTGAGTGAGTCTGAGGGAGTGAGGGCACCCAGGAAAACCACCTCTGCGTAAATGACATTTAAGCAGAAAGCTGCAGATAATTACTACAAATGAAGGGTGGGGCAAGTGACAGGCAGAGCCCTCAAGGAAAGGCCGTGAGGTTGAGGGTGGTGGGATCAATTCAAGGGACCAAAACATCTAGGTGGAGGCCAGTAAGGGAGAGACCCAGAAAAAGTGAAATATTGCCTGTTCTACCAGCACAGGTTCTTTCTGCTGTATTAAAATTTATTGTTACAATTTTTTACGAGTCTTCCTTACTTACCAGATTGAGAAAAATAATGAAGAAACTATTGTTTTCATTGCCTTTTCTTCTCTCTTGCCAAACATTGTGGAACATGAGAATTTGCTTACTTCCAAAGAATCACGAAAATCTGGTGTTTAGACTGGGTTGTTGCACAAGAATGAAATGTAAAAAGCTTTCCAGGAAAAGATGAAAATAGAAGTAATTACACAAGGGGAAGTGGAAATTATCTTTTCTTATTTTTATTTTTTTAATTGAAGCCAGTGAAGACTTATCACAACGTATTATTATTAACTGGGATTATTAAAGCTTATTCTTTGAGGTACTTGTAGATTCTAGTTAGATCACAGACCTAAGTTTGATAGAAAAAAAAAAAAGGGCAGGCTAAATAATGTTTGCCTCAGGCTCTGTGTGCCATCCTGTACCCACAGAGTCTAGTCTACTTTGGGGCAGGAGTATTTTAAAGTATTTCAGAAAATAGATTATATTGTCTTTTAGAGAACTTTGGAAAAAAATTTCATACTGTATAAACTTCAATTTGTTATTGGACCTATCCTAATTAGATTTAATTCTCATTATGTTTCCTGCTATGTAAACGTCTTCAAACTGCTTCTTGTAGGCTGGGCAGAGACAGGAGCAATAGGTTAGGACCAGGGGTTAGGACCTGGCTCTTGAAATAGAGTACTGGGGATCCTATCTTGGCTCCTCACTGACTGTGTGACCTTGGGCAAGCTACTTAAATCCTTTTTGTTTAAGAGGGATAAATACTGTACTTACATCATGGGGCAGTGATAAGTGTTAAATGAGATAATATATAACACACTTAGATGAATGCCTGGCATGTAGGAAGCACAAAATAAATATTAGTTGTCAGATCGAGTTGCTTCTTGAGCTCTGGCATGCATGTGGAGAAGGTCTCTGCAGAAAGATCTTAGATATGCAGAATTGGCACAGGTGTGTGCTCTAGGACAGCGTGAGCCTGATGGGATGAGACAGGGAGGAGAATGGGATCCCTTTTGTAGCCCAGAGAGGTGATGAACTTCAGTGAAAGGCTGGCAGTGCTGCTCATGCTTTCTTGCCTGTGGGTACTGTTCTTAATGGCCTCTTTCTTGCCTTAGAAGAGTTTCAGAAATAAAAAAAAAAAAATTCAGATCATGCCTTGACTTTAAAGACTGAAGTTCCGTGAATCAGGGAATATGCATTTGTCCAAGACTGACACAGAGAGGAGTCTTATCACTGTCCCTCACTTCAGTCTTACTTTAGTAAGATGTCATTAATCTCACAAGGGGCTGTGATCTCTCTGCAGTCAGGCTTAGATGAGAAGAGGTGAGAGCTATTGGCCAGTGCGAGCTGCCTCCAGTCAATCTCTCATCTTTTTTACTCTCTTTGAAAGAATCATAAAATAAAACATTTAAAAATAAAGGAAACCATGATATATTCTGCTCATTATCTCTTCTCTCTTTACAGTTTCTCCTTTTTATTCCTCTCTCAAACCTCCTCTTGTCCCTGCTCCCCAACTGCTTTCTTAGATTTCTATACTTTGATTTTAATCTGTGTCCTCCTTTCTCTGAATCCTGCCCTATTTTCTTTGTGTTGAAGAGAGAAATGGGAAGGATTGGCTTGGGCCAGAAGTAAGGAGAGAGAAGGAAAGAGGAAATTGTAGCAGACAGGTGGTGCTGAAGGACATGACAAACACATCTGGCTTATTTGTTCAGTCCTCAGATTCTGATTTTCTTGAACATAAAAACATTTAATCTTGGCTCAGTGCCCATAGCTCAAGCCCAGCCCGGGTCTGCTAAACAACAATGACAACTGCAACCAAAAATACCCAGGTGCTGTGGTGGGCGCCTGTCCCAGGTACTTGGGAGGCTGAGGCAAGAGAATTGCTTAAGCCCAAGAGTTTGAGGTTGCTGTGAGCTGTGATGCCACAGCACTCTTCTGAGGGCAACATAGTGAGACTCTATATTTATTAAAAAAAAGTTTACTCTTCTATTTGTTTGTGCATATTATTCACTATTTCCAAATGGGCTGTCTATTTTTATTTTTTGTTTTTCTCTTTTTTGGGAAAGGGGGTAGAGTCAGAAGAGAAGGAGGCAGAGTGAGATGAAAGAGAAAGGACAGAAAATCACTGGAGAGCCTCTGCCCTGTGTGAGTCTCTGTATAATTTAATATTTATTTTGACTTTGGTGACTGACTGCTGTTGTGCTCCCAGAGCCCAGCTGAGCTCCATCGCAGGACCACTGGCCTTCTGTGCTGTCCATGGTCCAGCTGAGCTGCCACGCTCCACCCCAGCCTGGCAGGGAGGCTCCTTCTCACGTTCTGTGACTCAGTCCCTGGCATCCTCCTGAGCTACTGTTTCCCACCTCTCCTCGCTGAGCCTTGTGCTGTGAGCCCCACCCTTGAACCCCACTGAAAAAGGTCAGACAAGTGTTACGTAGTTCAGTGTAAGCATTTCACATGGTATGTCAAAGCAGTACACTGAACCCCATAAATGCATCAATGTACAAAGTTATGCTTTAATTAAATAAGTAAATAGAAAGGTCAGACAAGCCCTGTGCTTGTCTGACTGTGTGTGCTTACATGTTACCAGAGAGAACTAAATCTAAGTTAAGATGCTCCTCTTCTCTTCCCTGCTGTTCAAGCAGGGGCCTCCAGGGGGCCTTACACCCTGAGTAGCGACTCAGGGAAAAGCAGTTCATAAAAGGTTTTCACATCCCGCTGTAGTCAAGGCTCACGGTGGCTCTCTACCAGCCCTAGCTTTCTCCTGCCAGTCTTGGTTTCCCCTTCCTGCTCTATCTATCAGGAGCACCTTTCTTGTTTAATGGGCAGTACCCAACCTTCACACCTTTCCCGACACATGATGGGTCAGTTATATGTGATTTCTGCAGCAGACAACCACGTACACTGGGTTTTGCCCACTTGAACCTGGTTGTGTACACACTGAACTGTTTCTTAATATGCGCCCACCATTCTTTGAGCTCCTTTGAAAGGGCTCACATTCTCTTCATTTTGAATCACTCGCCCTTTGCACATTGCTGGGCGTGTTGTAAGGAATCAGCACAGTATCAACATGTTGTATGAATCTGCACACGTATTATCTATGGTGGAGAGACTATTGGACAAATTTGGGGCAAGTGATGTGGGTTGTGAGGAGAGGCAAGGAACTATGTGTGTACCGTGCAGTGGTGTCCCCACTAATCAGTTAAGGTAGTTGTTTCCAGGACCCTGTCCTGATGCCAGATAATTATTCTAAGAGGAATTATTTTGCACATCTCCAAACTTATAACTTGAATGATCGCGTCTTTTTTTTTTTTTTTTGAGACAGAGTCTTACTATGTTGCCCTCAGTAGAGTGCCATGGCATCACAGCTCACAGCAACCTCAAACTCTTGGGCTTAAGTGATTCTTTTGCCTCAGCCTTCCAAGTATCTGGGACCACAGGTGCCTGCCACAATATCTGGCTATCTTTTGGTTGCAGTTGTCATTGTTGATTAGCAGGCCGGGGCTGGGCTTGAACTTGCCAGCCTCGGTGTATGTGGGCAGTGACATACTCATTGAGCTACAGCTGCTGAGTTGATTGTGTCTTTTTAAAACATGTGTGTTATAAGAAGCAATGTGATTGACTTTCCATGAATGGGCATTTTCAGTCTCCCATTCCTAACTTTTAAAATTTCTTTCCCCAAATACCAAATTTGCATTGAACATTTTGCCCTTTATTTTTATGAGCTGATGTGTTTTCTTCAAGTTTAAATCTCGACTTCCATCATTTCCTTTCATTATTTTATCTTCATTACAGAGTTGTGGGTAAGGAAGGTCCACATAGAGCGGTCATTTCTGCATCCCCTTGCCCCAGGTGGGACAGCTGTGTTAGCGAGACAGTTGGCCAGAATCTTGTAGAGGAATGTGATGAAAGCTTCACAATCTGTCAGTCTGTGTTTGGAAGCAAATGGATAGTTTACAAATCCAGATACTAAAAGTCAATTCAGGTAATAACCCCTTGCTTTACCTCAGTTGTGTACTACACAGAAATGATTTTAAATGCTGGTGATGAAGTTAGGCCAAAGAAAACTATCTAGTAATGTGCAGTGTACTTTGTAGAATGTGTGTACATTTGTATTTCTCCACGGAATATTATAGTTTCTCCTGTTCCTTCCAAGTAGGAAAAGAAACTAGGAATAAACAGATCTGTGGATTCCTTCTCTTTCCCATATATTATATAGATATTTGAGACATTATTGATTAAAGAAAGAATTCTACTACTGAGATCATGAAATATTATTTTGAGAAGAAAGTAAACCAAAAGAAAAAAAAAAACACCTTGTACCAATATAATATGTTCATAAAAATCAAGGTCTAAAATATCCACTCATCCAACTTCTGACAGTCATCTTGTTTGTGGTGTGATTCTGGATTAGAGTCACTTTTGCAATGTTAAATTCAATTCATGTAACTGTTTGCTTTTTGCATCTTTAAAACAGATTTATCAAACACACAAGTTAGTGAAGTTTCTGTTAATTGTCTCTGAACATACTGAAAAACTGCAGTGTGTGTAGAATTGTTTCCTAGTAGGATTGAAGGGCTGCAGAGCAGATTGTGAATTTTGCAATTGCATTTTAGAGCCAGCTCAGTCTAGCCTGTAACTTTTCTCAGTTTCTGGGCTTGTATGCACATAATGGATAATGGGTGCTTTCTATGAGGTCCCCATATTGAAATTAATACTGAAGTGTATATTTCTTTGCTTGAGAAAGCTGACTTTTCTAGTTAGGGCCAAACCCACCAGTCTTTATGTAAAAAAAAAAATAACCAAACATTCTCCAAAAAGTATTATTTCAAGCCTGTCATCATAACAACAATGGAATGGAAATTGAGAACTGCTGTCTGAAGAAGTGATTCTTACACTTGAGAGGTGAATTTCTCACATATAGAAAAGTGGCATAATCACTTTCCCGTCTTTCTCTTCTCCTTCCACCCTATATTTCTCCTTTCTTTCCGTTCCATGAAATTTAGCAACCTTGAGATAATGTAAGGCTTAAATTCTATTTTCCTTACTTTGCATTAATTTATTATCTAAGTAACTATATTCCAGGGTAGGTACCATTTTGCAGTCCGTGAAATCTAATACAGTGATTTGTATACATACTTCCAATATATTCATATATTTAAAGGGCTTATGTGTTTACTTTCTTTAAAAGAGACATTTTTACAACAATTTTAAGTTCACAGCAAAATCAAACAAAGTGCAGAGAGTTCCTGAACACTTTTGCCTCCACACAGTCACAGGCTCCCTCACAAGCAGCGTCCCACACCAGAACGCTGCATTTGTCACAACTAATGAATTATCACCCAAACGATCATAGTTTACATTAGGGTTCACTCTTGACGTTCTGCCTTCTCTGGGTTTGGACAAATATGTAATGACAAGTACCTGGCATTATAGTGTCATATTAGAATGTGTACCAATAATAGTGCCTAGTCCACCCTTCAAAGCAATTTTAGAACTCTTTCTAGAATGACAGACAGTGCTGTGTGAGCTGGTGCATTGTCATGATGCAAGAGCCATGAGTTATTGGCCAAGATTTTCAGTTAAGATTTTCCTGTTTCTCTATTGATGCTTCTCACAGTCACTAGTCAATGATTTTGATGCATTTTTGCAATGTTTTTTCAGTTCTGCTTTTTACTAGCTGCCCTGACCTCTCTTCATCAGTGATGTCTCTCTCCCCTCAGAAAAACATTTTATTTATTTGGACACTGCCATTTTCTTCATGGCATTATCCCCATAAACTTGGACTTACATGTCCTTGATTTCACTTCCATTCTTGCCAAGTTTAGCAATACATTTATGAATGTTTGTTTGCTGCTATAATTGAAGCTCCAACATTCTCATGATAGCACACAAAAACACTCAAGGACAATAATGGATAGCCTGTCAGTAAGACACCACCACATGTCAACAGGAACACAACTGTGAGACACTAATGTCCCAAGGTTATGAAACTGTACTAAGTTGTTTTTACAGTATTGCCAATGTAAGTACATGGTGTTAAGTTTGTGAACTTAATAGTCAGACCTCATATAGATAATTTTCAACTCTTTAAAATTATAAATAACACTTGTTGGAGAAATTGACTTTTTCTTTACTTTTGGATAACACATTTTTAAGGCACATTGTGCAAAAAAGAACTGGATTAGATTATAGAAGAAACTTTATAATATTTATTTCTTTCATCCAATAAGCATTTGCTGAACACCCGCTATACCTAGATCCTAGGGTTACAGAGGTAAATAAAATACAATTCTAGCTTGCAATTTTGAGTATGTAGGAAGAGAATGGGGAGCAGATATATTTAGTATAAGCTAGACAATAAATACATAATGTGAAATGCTAAGTGTCATAACAGATAAGAAAAGTGCTTTTGGTTCCCAGAGGAGTTGTGATAATAAAGAAGTACAATAATATTAAAAAAATAAAAGGACAAAGAAAAGAAAATTTAAGAAAAGGTAATAACTATTCAGGTTAATCTTATGATTGTTAATTTTATATGTCAAGTTGACTGCTAACGGATGCCAGATATTTTATATTAGAAAGAGAGAAGAGGAAGAAGAGAGTGGGGGAAGGGAGAGAGCAGAGAGCAGGTAGATGGCACCCCAAAGAAAGAAAAGAAAGAATATCCATCATATGTTATTCCTTTTCTTCTGCTAACCTTGGGTTTGTGTTATTATTCCAGTTCCTTGAAATGCAAAGTTAAGTGGTTAATCTGTGTTCTTTCTGCTTTTGTGGTGTAGGTAGTTAATGCTATATACTTCTTTCTTAGCACTCCTTTTGTTGTATCCCAGAGGTTTTGATATGTTGTGTTTTTATTTTCATTCATTCCATTTCTTTTTAATTTCCATTTTTCTTTGTTGACTCAGTGATTATTCAAGAGCATGGTGTTTAATTTTCATGTTTTTATATACTTTCTGAAATTTCTTTTCATATTGGTTTCTAGCTTTATTCCATGGTGGTCTGAGAAGATACTTGATATGATTTAGATTTTTGAAACTTTGGTTGGAAGTTGTTTCATGGCCTAACATGTGGTCTATCTTGGAGGATGTTCTATATGCAGATGAAAAGAATGCATATCCTAGAGTAGTTGGGTAGAATGTTCTGTAAATGTCTGTTAAGTCCATTTGGTCTGAAGTTGAATTTAAGTCCTGTGCTTTCTTGTTTTTTCTGTCTCAAGGACTATTTCGTGTTATGAGTGGGATATTAAGCCCTCCACTATTATTGTGTTGCCATTTATTTCTTTTTTTTAGGTCTAGTAATACTCATTTTGTGAATCTGATTGTTCCAAATGTTGGATGCATATATATTTAGGATTATCATATCCTTTTGCTAAATTGATCCATTTATCATTATTTAATGACCCTTTTTTGTCTTTTTTTGCTCTTATTGATTTAAAGTCTATTTTATCTGATTTAAGTATAGCCACTCTGGCTCACTTATGCTTTCTGTTTGCATGAAATATATTTTCCACCCCTTTTCTTTCAGTCTATATGATTGGTTTAAGATTGGTTTCTTGAAAGCAGCACATAATTGGATAATGTTTCTAAATCCCTACTGCCACTCTATATATTTTTTAATTTTTTAATTTTTTTTTGATGACTTAGTGCAGGGGTCCTCAAACTTTTTAAACAGGGGGCTAGTTCACTGTCCCTCAGACCATTGGAGGGCCAGATTGCAGGCCCCGGGATGAGTTGGCTGCTAAGCAGGATAGGCAGTGGTGGCAAAAACACCCAGCAGGCCCGAAAAATGTCCTAGGTGGGCTGCATGTGGCTCATGGGCCGTAGTTTGAAGATGCCTGACTTAGTATGATTTGCAATTTTTTAATTAACTTACTTAATTAAAGTTACTTAGGAAGAGAAAGAACAAAGGCATGAACCCTATTAAATAGTCTTCATGCTAGTTCAATTCATGACACAAAAGATATGTGTATTTTCATGAAATGCACTCATTTCATGTGTGTTTTCATGAAAAACAAACACAACCACTGAGTTAGTATTTAAAATATTACATTTTTACATTTCTAAGTATTAAATGAAAGTAACACTGGTTAAAGTGAAGGCACCTAATAATATTTATTAATTCTCAAACTGAATGACTTTGACAAAAACAACAAATGTGTCCACAGGTAACTATAACAAGTGTAAATTTTTCACAGATCCTTTTAATTAATAATATTACATCTTTACAAGAACAGTTGTTTAACCATTAGCAAAAAATTGCTTTCAAAATACTTTAAGGAACTGAAATAGATGCATACTTATATATTATCAACACAATGAAACATAATGAAATTAGACTTTGTAAGAGAAGTATATAACAATTTGAAACCTGGAAAATGCATAGTAATTTGATCAATAAATGAGAATCTGTAAAATTAGAAATGTATTTCCATATTAACAGCCCTAGCAATTATTTCCAAGAAACTGACTAAAGACAGTTTTAGAAACTGCTGAGGTCAAATTGTATTCCACACCTAAGATACTTATTTTTTCAAGTTTTCTTTCCCTTAGCAACTTCAGTTTGTTTTCCAAAGTCAACCTGCTTTGAGAATTTACACATTTAAGAACTTTTCAACTTTCAGATAAAAAGCTTTATCAGATGGTTCTCATTTAGAAAGTCTCTGAAAATATTATTTGTATTAACATAAATTTCACCCTTACAAAACTTAAGGTTATTGCTGATGACAGGTGTCTCTCTACAGGAACCTCTTACTGGGGTGTATTTTACATGTTACCCAAGAGACCTTCCAATATGTCTTCTGGCTAAATAATTAAATACTGAAAAATACACCAAGGAGGCTTTTTTTTTTTTTTTGAGACAGGGTCTCGCTCTATTGCCTAGGCTGGCGTGCAATGATACAATCATAGCTCACTGTAATCTTGGTTTCCCGGGCTCAAGTGATCCTTGTGCTTCAGCCTCCTGAGTAGCTGGGACTATGGATGCATGCCACCATGCCCAGCTAATTTTTAAATTGTTTTGTAGAGATGGGGTCTTGTTACAGCCTAGACTTGTCTCAAACTCCTGGCCTCAAGTGATATTTTGGCCTTGGCCTCCCAAGTTGCTGGGATTATAGGTGTGAGCCACTGCACCCAGTGTGGAGGGTTTTCTATAGGTACTCAAGAAACATTCCCAATGAGAGGTCCCTTATAGAAATATATGGAAAATCATATATTGATTATAATTACATAAGTGAAAATGCTACATGATAGGCCTTTATGAAACATCTTCTTATAGGTTCTTGAACATATTAACAATATTGTTATTTTTACATCTGAAAGATAAGTTCATTGATTTTACCATCTCATTTGTAAATATTACTGACAATAAATATTTATTTTCTATTATGTACCTGTTCATTTCTGAGGATAGAAAAACTAAAGAAAAAGGCTCCACTGGGTCCTCCCTCTCTTCCTAATAAAAAGACTGACCTCTGCCATGTAGATGGCTGGTAGGTAGGAAAGGAACTATTCTTAAATAGACCACCAACAAAAGATAGGCCATCTAGCTTTGTATGTGTTTCCCTTGTTATTCCCGAACCTTTGGCAAAAACCTTAACTAAATGTTCCAGTCTGTCTCGGCTGTGTTATAGGAGGTAAAGCACAAGTTTATACCATGATTAGTTCAGTGTTAACATGTACCGGCCTCTCTAAGAGCAAGCTGCCAGGACACAAGGCTAAAAGCTTCACATAGGATGTCCTGAAGAATAGTACTTTGACCAGATACCGAAGAATCACTTGAGATTAAAAGTACAGATCTGGGGCCCATCTCAGATAAAATAAATGTATGTGGTAGGTGGCAGGAATAGGCATTTTTGAAAAGCTTCCCAAGCTTCCAAGCAGATATGAAAATGCATCTGTCTTCTTTACATCAGAAGGTAAGATACTGACGTTTCCTTAAAAAAAGGAAAACAGTGCTACTTTTATCACTTAATCTATGTTTTGGAATTTATATTTAAATGAATATTTTAAACTTTTAATTTAATACTGATATATACCCCTGACATAAACAGAAGGTATTGACCCTAAAAGGTTTGAGAAATGTTGCTCTATAGCATATGACTAGCATCCTGTGAACATTACTGCTGCCATGCGACTTAGCTTCTTGGCACACTCGATGTATACTTTATTTAATTAAATCAATTGATCTATTTATTTTTGAGACAGAATCTCACTCTGTTGTCCTGTAAAGTGCTGTAGCATCATAGCTTACAGCAACCTCCAACTCTTGAGGTCAAGTGATCCTCTTGCCTCAGCCTCCCAAGCAGCAGAGACTATAGGCATGCACCACCATGCCCATAGTTTATCTATATTTTTAAACTTTATTCAAATTTTTAGGCTACATTGTTCTCACTTCCAGGGTAAAGTTCCATCTGTAGAAGAGCCCCTCACCCGAGGGTGTGTTATACATTCTCACAATGTGCACCTTAGTCGAGATCCCACCTCATGCTCTCCCTCCTTCTGCCATATGTCCCCTCCTGCCTCCCTCTATCCCCAAATTGGACTATAATAGTGTTTTATTGTTCTTACGAACATGTAATTGTTTATATATTGATTTTATATTAGTTTATCTATTTTTAGTAGAGACAGGGTCTCACTCTTGCTCAGGGAGATCTGGAACCCCTGAGCTCAAGCAATCTGCCCAACTTGGCCTTCCAGAGTGCTAAGATTACAGGTATGAGCCTCTGCGCCTGGCCGTACACTTCATTTTAATTCTGATTCAATAGATCCTTTGCAAAAAAAAAGCTTCTTCAACTTATTTTTAGGCAAGGGGATTTAATTTGACAGTGAAATATTAAGGTCTAACTTGTTTTAGTTAGAAGTCTGAAATACAAAGCATGTTTTTCTTGGTAACATCAAAATGTAATAAATAATCCTTTAATTTATGTACAGGTTGACTCTGATGTATGAAATATAAAAAATAATCATTAATTAGTAATGTGACAAATAGGCATTAGATTCTAAGTGAGGGTGGCAAATGAACAGCTAATCCCTAATGTTAGCTAAAAACAAATCCCAAATTTTTGAAAGGAAGTAAAAGGAAATGAACTGGGGGGTTCACAGTAGAGACAGAATGTAATTTTCAAAAACTTTATAATTTTTAGAAAATGTAGAAATATGGGTAGGCAGATTAACTGCTGACATTATACTAAGCCACACAATTTTATTCCTAAATGAAAATACATCTTAGATACTGTTGCCAAATTAATGTGAGTATCTCTTGCCAATAAGGAATGACAACAGAACACTGAAGGTTAGGCATAGTTGTGGTAAAAACTGGTCTCTCTAACCTTTTGATCATATCTGAATATTAAAATAATTACACTGGTGCTTTTAACCTGCCATGTATAATTTTTTTAATGTATCCTGCCATTTAAAAATACTGAGACAGCTAACATTTAAATAAATCCCTGCTGTTTGGGAATGTTTAAATGACTGAAGCTGTGAACATATTTGCTAATTTATACCATATTTAGTATATGGTGTAAATGATTCTAAATGATATAGCTATTTAATATACATTATGTTGATTAATTGGTATTTGAAAATAAGTCTGTTTTTCTTTTGAGTAGCATTTTGGAAAAAGTGCACTGAGTATAATTTCCAGTCACATGTTACTTTTCTAACCTATACTTATTTCAAAATCTTATAACTCAGGAAAGGTAAACAGTAGGCAAACCAAAAGTCCAGCAAATCCAGCTTTCCCTACCCCATTTTAGTTTGCATGCCCATTTACAACCATCTTTTCTCTATAAATTTTCCACTGAGTCCATCAAAAAATCGAGGCTCTGAAAGTTTTCTAGAAGGTTCGGCAGTTTTGTGGAGTCTCTGAATGATTACAGCATTCTGTAAACCTGCTTCTTCCAGTGTGAGCGTTTCATCTGGCAGTTTAAGGAAAGGAAGAGCTGTTGCCAGGGAAGAGGGGGGACTTGTTTCACATCCTTGGAATTGTTCGATGAAGTCTTCGATGTGGCTCGCCCTATGAGAAATGTTAAATTTCTGGACAATCCTTTCCCCATTGGCTAACCAGATCTGTATGTTAGTTATGGGTTCCCAGTCGTTCAGTGGAACAGCAGACAAACTACTTTTATTTTCAACTTTAATACTCTTTGCTTTAGAAACCATCTTTGGTATAGTCCTAGTCTGTGGCCTTGTCCTGAAAAGGGCTAAAATACAGTTTCGTAGATGCATGTACTTCATTTTGTTATCTTCAACTTTAGCATCTACCTCCTCTTTATCAAAAATTCCCTGTAATTCTGAAGGTAATTCCCCCTTTGGATAGCGTTCAGAAACTGCTGAGTTGTACCATCAGAAGAGCTTCTGGAATCGTTGACTGCGAATACATTTTCCATAACTTTATACTT
The DNA here is from genome assembly GCF_000181295.1 of Otolemur garnettii. NCBI lineage: Eukaryota > Metazoa > Chordata > Mammalia > Primates > Galagidae > Otolemur > Otolemur garnettii. Next base: position 8,054,511 of record NW_003852449.1, on the reverse strand, counting down.
AAACCTGCCTGTTTCTTCTGTTCTGTGGGGGACAAGCATTTGGTACCAACTTTCTGAGCTTCCTCAAAAAGGCTGTCAACAAAATATTTACAATTGTTTGTTGATTATCACCAAGAAGTTGATTGTCAGATCCTGTTTCACAGGCCCATTCTTTTATACTTTCTCTATCTTTTTGTCTTTATGACTTCCTGCTTGGTCTTTTCTAGGCATGTCCTCATGCTCTTTCTAGATTTTTTCTTGTGAGATGGCTTTGTGTTGGTTGCATTCCTCATCGAAGATCTTTTCTCTCTTCGAGGTGATTTCTCTACAGGACTCCTTCTGTCCTAGATTTAGTAACTACTTACTTGCCCTGTCCCCTTGGACGGCTCTTCTAAATTAATGTATTATCTCTTGTGGGTCTTGTACACCCTATTTATACCTTTGTCATTTGTACCTTAATTTTTTTTAATTGCCCTAGTTTCAATTCTCTGTTTTACTTTCAGGATCCTAGTTGATAAACTCAGCAATAATTCCTCAGTTTTTCTTGTATAAAATTCCTCCTTTCAAGAATAGCTTCCTTGTCATGTGAAGTTCATGGAGCTGATTCTAGCCTGACGTTCCACAAGACACAGGTCTGGCAGAGCATTCTACCCCTAGCTTGAGCTTTGGGTTAATGGATGGGATGAGGATTGAAGTCTTTTCTCCTCTCTGCTAGTTTTGGTAGAATTTCTGGGAAAGAAGCACTCTCTCCCTCAGAAAGTATGGTAAGCAGGGAGTGTCCGAGAGCCATCTTTGTCTTCATGTGGAAAAAGTTTCCATAAAAATGGAGCCAGTATAAAGGAATGCTAGAAAAGAGAAAAGGCTTAATTTTTGTTCAGTCTCTGTAAATTGTAACTAAAAGAATCTTAATTAATATGTTTTATCATTACCACCCACAAACTATGGTTATGTGTTAAGAACTAGGGAGAGTAAGATGATTATATTTGAGGGATATGTTGTGCTAACTTATGGCAAAACTATCTAGAGAACAGAGGTAATTTTTTCCCTGTATATATCTACGTGTGTCCAAGATTGTGACTATCAAATTATAAACACTAAAGATTCTAATTCTAGATGATTATAAGAAATTCATCTGCATAATATTAAGAAACTTATCTGAGTAAAATTTTTCAATACCTTGTAGAATGGATCTTTACCCCCCCCCCCAACTTTTATTTTCCAGATAACACCTTATTTCTCTACCTGGAAAATATTCATAAGTTTTGTCTTTCTATTGTTCTACAGGCTGGTATTTTTCAAATAAAGATTATTGGGTTTAGTCTTAGTCTGAAAGTGTCCATCATAATGATTTTGCTTGTGATCTAAGTTTTCTTTTCACTTAAGTCTCGAGAGCAGGAAACCTACCAGTTGCATTAACTCTTTTCTTAGTAAGAATTCTGGATGGAGCAAGGAAGAAATTGCCAAAAGCAAATAGAATATACTGTTGCAAAATGTCTTGTTTCTGGTTGTATCTCAAAGAAATTCAAATGTGAAAACTTCTTCAAACAGGAGTTTTAAATAAGTAGTTTATCTAAGGAAAGTATTTCCTAAGCCTTCAGCTAGTTAAAATATGTCAGATCTTAGAATTCAAATTTTGGTTGCATTTTTATTCAAATGAATCTAAACATTTAAATCCTTTCTCTTTTTCCAAAGAAAATGGAAAGGAAAACAAGACTATGCATTCATTTTTCAGTGTTTAGGAAGAAGGGATTGGTTCCTGACATATTTAGGAGCTAGTAAGAGAGTCACAAACTTAGATCTGTGTCAAGTTATTCAGAAAAGCTTTTGAATTTTTTAAAGATAGCACTGACAATTGAGACTTGTTTCCTTAAGGACTGATTCTTTGGATCTCTTTTGACAGTTTTTCCATAAGGAAAATACTACAGAGATACTATGTTTCTGTCCAAGATAAAGAACCACATTCCTTCTGATTTGGTGGTGACAATCTAGAAATGCCTTTGAAAAAGATTTCAGATTAATATGGGGGTACAAACAATTAGATTGCATAGTTTGCATTTGTAAGAGTAAAGTCCAATTATAAGGTGTGTCCTACACCCAGGGAGTAAGCTGCATACCTGTTCAATGTACCCTTTTGCTGGGAATTTACCCAACCTCTCCACCCGACTCCCCTACAATGTTCTTGAATTTCATTGAGTTTTTCTCTCATTCAAACATGTAGGTTTTAATCTACTACTTCTAATTTAGTACTAGGTATATGTGGTATTTGCTTTTTATGTGATGCTTCACTTAGGAGAATGGTCTTCAAATTGGTCCAGATTATTGTAAAAGATGCATACTCTTCATATTTTTATGGCTGAATAATATTCTATAAGTGCCCACTTGTTGAAGGGCACTTGAATTGTGCTGCTGTAAACATTCAACTGCAAGTGTCTTTATGGACAATGCCTTTTTTTTCCTTTGGGTAAATACCTGGTATTGAGATTGCAGGATCAAATGGTAGGTCTACTTTTAGTTCTTTGCGAAATTTCCATAGAGGTTGCTCAAGTTTGTGGCCCCATTAATTGTGTATAAGTGTTCCTTTCTCTCTACATCCATGCCAGGGTCTACTTCTTTGGGACTTTATAAGTGGGCCATTCTCTCTAGGGTCAGATGATATCTCATTGTGAGTTTAATTTGCATTTCTCTGATGATTAGAGATGATGAACCTCTGAATGAGGCTGAATTCTATTTCTTATTCATTTCTTACTTTGAGTCTCAGTATCCTTTTATCCTCCCTTTTAAAACTTCTATTCCCTTATTTAGTGAGCTTTTCACTTTTCTGTTTGTACTAGACAGAGCTGATTTTGCTTCGTAGCCTAAAAGTTTGGCATGGTGGGCTCGGTGCCTGTAGTTCAGGGGCTGGGGCACCAGCCATATGCACAAGAGCTGACAGGTTTGAATCCAGCCTAGACCTGCCAAGCAACAATGACAGCTACAACCAAAAAATTGCTGGGCATTGTGGTGGACACCTGTAGTCCCAGTATTTGGGAGGCTGAGGCAAAAAAATTGCTTAAGCCCAAGTGTTTGAGGTTGCTGTGAGCTGTGATGCCATGGCATTCTACCAAGGGCCACATAGTGAGATCCTGTCTAAAAATTGGGCATAATGACTTACTCCTATAATCCTAGTACTTGGGGAGGCTGAGGCAAGAGTATCACTTGAGGCCAGGAGTTTATGCCTAGCCTAATGAGATCATGTCTCTACAAAAAAATAGAAAAATTAGCTGGGTGTAGTGGTGTGTGCCTATGGTCCCAGCTATTTGGGAGGGTGGGGCAGAAGGGTCGCTTGAACCCAGGAATTGGGGGTTGCAGTGAGCAATGGTGATGCCACTGCATTCTAGCCTGTGTGTCAGAGCAAGACCCTGTCTCAAAAACAAAACAAAACAAAACAGATCCTGACAATGCACTATTTATTCATCCTAAGTGGCAATGGAAAATGCCTCTCTCTGCTGATTACAAATCACAATTTTCACTATTGTGCTCCAAACATATTTATAACTCTTTCAAAGGAGATTAAAATAAATTTTAGTGTAAAAATTTAGTATAAAATTTGAGTGACCATTATTAACAATCATTTGTCCATTTTCATATACATTATTTCATTTGAGTCCATATTAGTTTACTGAGGCCATTGTAAAAAAATACCACAAATAGGTGGCTTAAAGCAACAGAAATTTATTTTCTCACAGTTCTGGAGGCCAAAAGACCACAATCAAGGTGTTTTCAAGGTTGGTTCTTTCTCAAGGCTTTGAAGTTGCGTCTGTTCCATGCCTCTCTCTTAGCCTCTGGTGTCTGCAGGCAATGATATGTGTTACTTGGCCAGTAGCTACATAGCTCCATTCTCTTACATCTAGCCATTGGGATGCCCTTGATTTCTTTCTCTTGCTTAATTATTCCGGCTAAGACTTTTAGTACTATGTTGAATAAAAGGGGATAGAGTAGACATCCTTGTTTTGTTCTAGTTCAACAAATTAGCTGAGGGTTTGTTGTATATGGCCTTTATTACATTGGGGCACATTCCTCCTCTACCTAATTAATTAAGAGTTTTTATCAAATATTTTTCTGCATTGAAATGATCATATGTTTTTTGTCTTTCATTCTGTTGATGTGATGTATCACATTTATTGAACTGTGTATGTTGAACCATCCTTGCATCCCTGGGATAAATCTTACTTGATCATAGTATATAATCTTTTTGATGTACTGTTGGATTTTGTTTGCTAGTATTTGGATGAGAAAATTTGGATTTTTGTTCATCAGGGCTTACAAGGACTGTGGGATTCTCCTTGTAGTAAAGACTGTCAATATCTCGTGGCAATGAGGCTGGTGAGGGCCTTTTGTTTACCTTTTCTCCGTAAGGTGAATTCCAACCTGGCTCTGAACCAATCCTGGTGGGTGAGTCTAGGTAATTGGAAGAGTCCCCCATTGAGAACTCTATACTACCATCCTGGGCTCTGTGTTCCAAAGGGGCTTCATAGTCCCTTGCTGCACTCCAGCCTTCCCTCTTAGACACTACAGCCAAATTTTAGTTGTTTATTCATGCACTAGTCCTTTATTGTGAGAGGAACCAGTGCCAGGCACCTGTAGTCAGTCATTGTCTGAGCTCTTTTTCTAGTCTTCTGTTTTATATTGCTCTCCTTCTGCTCCTTCTCATCCTGTATCCAGATCCTTGGGGGGAATCAGCCAGTGATCATTATCCTGGATGAAGCTTTGGGAAGGCGTGCTGGCTCTGTCTACAACCCCCCTTTTCTTGGCAGTCTGTGTAAATAATTAATGATGCACCTGTCTCATTATAGACAAGGGAGTAGAGCCACAATGGGTGTCTGGAGTTTTGATTTTTAAGAGCAAAATCTATTTTGTTGATTGGTCCTGCTGAGGCCAGAACGTAGAAAGCACAAGGCAACATGTGAATAAATGTGCTGCAAGGTATGACACACGGCAATAAAATGCCTGAGTGAGCTTTTCCAGGCTTTTCTGAGATGTGGAATATTCTGTAATCCCACAAAATGCTCAGATCCAATTAATATTGAGTTGGTTACAGAAATTCAAATAGGTAGAAAGGATGTAACAATTGTTTGGTATTCTAAACCAATTCTTGATTTAAATAAAATGGCTTATATTCCTGTGTTTCTGTGTATTTACTTGCCTTATATTAATCAGATTTCATTGCTCAAATGGATTAGAAAAGTAAACAGCAGGCAGTTGAAGAGCAAGGCTAGTCTTTAAGAAAGTTTGAGTATGTATTTTTTTTCCACATTAAATGCCTACTCCCACCTACATTCTAGTTTGACAAAAAAGATTTCTCTTTTGAAGTCACTTTTACATTTTCCAAGAAGTCCTGAATCCTGGCCTTCTTTGGTTTCCTCTCCTCTTCAAATTTCATAAGCAATTTGTTAATGCCCTGTAATTTAATCTCCTATTATTTGGCATGCATGTTATATTTTGGGGTCTGATCTCATCATTGGACTCTAAGTCTCAGAACCTGGTACTTGCCCTACTTTGAGTAACTAGCAATGCATACCCAAACCTGGAGCTATGACTGATGTAAGTATAGTCCATATTTATTCTAAGCCTAGAGCTGACAGCAGTCATATTCTTATTGTATCATAATAATATTTAACATTATGAGGGTCTGCTCTGCATTAAGCACTATTCTAATTGCCTTGTATGTATTAACATCAGTTTTGGGGAAGTTTTTTTTTTTTTTTTAAGACAGAGTCTCACTTTGTAACCCTCAGTAGAGTGTCATGGTGTCACATCTCACAGCAATCTCCAACTCCTAGGCTTAGGCAATTATCTTGCCTCAGCCTCCTGAGTAGCTGGGACCATAGGCACTCACCACAACACCTGGCTATTTTGTGTTGCAGTTTGGCAGGGGTGGGGTTTGAACCTGCCACCCTTGGTATATGGGGCCTGCACCCTACTCACTGAGCCGCAGGCACCGCCCAGTTTTTGGAAAGTTTTAAGCCTGAATAATTTGTTGGAAAATCTCAGAGGTGCTGTCATTGGGTCGAGGAATGTAACTTTCATCAACGTTTGGCTGGTCCCTTTCTGGAGAATACTATTGCTATTTTGCAAAGTCAGGGCCAAACCAATTTTCATCTTCACAATCTTCTTGCACTCTGTCCATTTTTAATATTTTAAAAAAATTCAAGCTTTGTGTCAGTGTCTATTTGAATTGGTTTGGATAAATGAGGGTGTTGACTAATTTTGTCAAAAAGAAGAATTTGTGTGCTTATACCCTTTTATTGAATTTTTTGCACTAACATTCTTGGCAGTTGATTTACAAGTATTAAAATTGTCAATACTATAGGTGGACTTATGAATGAAAGAAATTGCAACTTTAATTTCATTAGGTTGGCTTTTTCATGGTGGGTTTTAGAAGTTTAGGGACTAAGCCTTATACCATTTGGACCAGACTTATTCTTTACTGGCTGTGACTAAAATTTTTCTATTATTGGGAATTTCTGCAAGTCTTTCTATTTCTCAATTACCAGCTTTCTTAATACTCTAGAGACATGTTTTAGAGGCTATTGTAAGAAGGAAGCTTAGGGTGTTCTTTTGGTTGGATATTGGTGTGTTTGGGCATGTAGGTCCCATATCTGTGTGGCTGAAGATTCGTTCTGATTTAGTTATTGCTCATATTCAGGAGTTAAAGATGACAAATCCTAAAACAGAAATGGTTTGTGTTCTCTCTTGCTCACTTCTACCCCTCCCTCCATCCTCACCTCGCTTCATTGTCAGGAATATTATGTCTATAGAATTCTCGCCTTCTTCCAGAGCGGTAAGTTCTGCTACAAAAGTTGGAGCCATCACCACAGTATCCATTTTGATGATTTGTGTTTTTAATGCCATTTATTTCTTACATACCATTCCATTTTACTACCTTCCATCCTCTGTTAGGATGCCTAATATCGGTCAAGCTGTCTCAGAATTTTGTCATGTATGATTCATATCATAACAATTTTATGCCCATAAAAAGTTTTCATATGCTTCTCAAAATTAAATAATGATTTTTTTGAGGTCAGGGAAGAAAAATTTGCCAGACTGAATCAAAGTTATACTGTACCATTTTAGAAACACTCCCTGTGACTCAGTGAAAACATACTTCAACACCTCATACCAAGTACAAAATCCAACAGGACTGTACAAAAAGGTGTTTGATATCTTTTCTCTATAATTTTCATGTCTTGTATTTTTTTTAAAATTTTGCTTCCTTTGAAACAATGTCCAAGTGTTTTAAAGGTATTTAACGTGTGGCTCTTTGATGTAGCGTTATTTCAAGTCAGCTACTCATACTTCTGTTGAAAGTTTTTATATGGCTAACTCCCAAATTAGCCAAGTTCCTTGTATTTAAGATTACAGAGTCATCTGAACCCTGTTTTCTGTTCTGTTCCATGTACTTGCAGAGTGGACATATCCTTTCTGATGAAATATCTCTTTCAAGAGTCAAAAAACTAAAAGAAAAGTTCCCATCTGAAGGAAAGATCACTCCTAATCTTCAGAGATTATGTAGCTATCTCATTACTATCATGACCCCGTGTAGTGACAGCCCCTTAAATAAATGCACACTTCCCGTGTCTTCATTTAGAAAAGTTGTCTCATTGCAACACAGAAGAAGCTAACATTAGAAATTTCTATAAATTTTTAGAACAAGGGTAAAGATGGCTATCATGAAATGTTAGCAATATTTGAACAGTTCTTTGACTCCATTTGAACTACTCAGTACACAGATCAAATGTATATTCTCACTAGTATTTTATTTTATTAAATTTATAGGTCAAAATTATCCCTAGCTGGGTCTTTTAAAACTTAAATTCTTCTTATTTTTTTAGTAAACTTTTGGGTCAAAATTATTTAAAGTTGTTATAGTCAAAAAATGACCACTTCAAATATCTAGGGCCCTTTGTACAAAACCTCAGGATGTTCTTCCCATCTGAGTAATTCTATCACCTAAGTAGTTCAGTCCTACCAGAGGTGTCCTGGTCTGAGTGTGCTGCTAAGCTCAGTCCCAGGAGACACTTTTGGCACTTTGACTAAAGTTTTGTGCCATTTTCCCTTCCATAGCACATCTCAGTTGTGGCTCCGACTTGATCCACAATCTTCTTGACTAAGTTTCACAAGACCCTCTTGAGTTTATCTTAAACAAATTGAATTTGAGGTGACCAGAGTATTAATCAAGTGAAAATGTCTAAAAGACTGTATCAGACTAGGTTTTTTAAGACGCAGTAACCAAGACAGAGGGTGAAGTACAAGGGAATTATTAGGGCAATGCCTATGAAAGATAAAGGGGGGAGGAACAAGAGTTCACAGGGAATTGTATAGATGCAGGGTTGACACCTGTGAAAAGAGAAAGGCGAGGGGGGAAGATGGGGTCAGAAGAACCTCTTGCTGGAGTATAGTTTTGAGCATGTTTTGGGCAGGCTATATCCAAGCCTGAGGACAATGGTTGTCCAGGCGAGTCCTACTGAGCAGGTGTGGGCTGGCACCAGTATTCCCATCATGTTTGGTTACAGTCAGGAAGCAACCAGGGGAGATGTGGGTTCTGCATAAATGCTGTGGTCGATCATGAATGATGAAGGTTTACAGGTAACGATATTCCTTGTTGCAGTTCTTACCTGAAGGAGAATCTGAGTGGTATTCCTCCATGGTCTCCACAAAGGCATGTGGAAATTGGTTTAAAAATGTGGGACAGTTGTTTTACAGATAGCTAACAAAGCATTCCTTTGAGGGAAGAAACACTGTAATTTGGAAAAATAATTTAATAAGCCAGTTGATGTAAGAAGGTTGTCTGCACTCCGAATGATGACCAAGATGCTGCACATGATAAAAATCTTTTTATGGTTCACTTAGCAAATATTTATTGAAGGTTTATGATATGTCGGGTATTATGAAGATAGAGCAATATCCAAAATGATCTATAGTCTCTTCCCTCATCCTAGAGCAAAGAGAGAGACAGTAAACAAATACATGAGCCAATTGTATAGACTGCTCGAAAGAAAGCAGGGTAGGTAGATGGGAAATGGTGTCGGTGTAGACATCACTGAGCTGGCACTAGAGCAGACACGTGAAGAAGGTGGAAGAACTAGCCATACAGAGGACTGGAGGAAGAATGTTCTAGATAGAGGTATAAGACCCTGAGGGAAAATGTTCAGTAGAGCAAGGAGGCGGCCATTGTGGCTAGAGCTGATAACAGGTGGGGAGTAGTAAGAGCAAGTTCTAAGTGTTTCTAGGGGGACCGGGTCATGTGGGACACAATGTAAGTACTTTGGCTTTTACTCAGAGCATGAGACGCTATTAAAAGATTCTGAACAGATGAGTGGTATGAACTGGCAAGTTCTCAAAGGATCCTTTTTTTGTTTGTTTTTGAAAGTACTCAAGGCTTTTTTTTTTTTTTTGATAGTTTTAAAGGAAGCCACAGAAACACTGGAGTATAACCAGTCTCCCAACATCCATTCCAATCTCACATAGTTGCTGGGATCATCTTCAGACAAAATCAAAGCCCATCACTCACTAGCTAAAAAACCCTCCAGTGGATTTCTATTTCACTTAGAATGACAATATCCTTACCACATCCCATAAGATCAGGACCTGCTTAGCTCTCTTGCACCGTTTTATTTCATTCCCTTCCACCAGGGATGTTCTAGCCACCCCAACTTCCCTTCTATTGCTGTAAATGCCAAGCTCAGAGGACTCACGCTTGTCTTCTGCTTGGAATATTCTTCACTCAGATCTTAGAAGACTTGGCTTCCTTATGTCATTCAGGTTTGGCTCAAATGTCATGTCTTCAAAGATCTTCCTGGGTGGGTTATCTAAATCAGTTACCATCTATCCCATATTAAAATCCTCCTTTTGTATTATTCAAGAAAATGTCACTACCCAAAATTGTCTTACTGTTTCTCTTTGCAATACACAGTAGAATATATGAACACAAACTTTCAGAGGAAAGTATTTTATCCTGTTTCTGACTCTAACCCCAGCACCAAAAATTAGGAGGTGAATAATTGAATAATTGTTTGTATTAAAATCTTTTTTCATTTTAGGATATTATGAGGATACAAATGTTTTGGTTACTCGAATTGCTTTTGTGAGTTTGAGTCAAAGTTGCAAGTGTTCCCTTCGCCTATAAAGTGTGTACTATACCCACTGGGTGTGAATTAATTTTATCCCCTCCCTCTTCGTATCTGCTTGATTTCTGTTGAGTTTTACTACAATATGTGCATATCGGTATTGATCAATTAGTTCCAATTTAAGTGAATACATGATGTTTGTTTTTTCTTTCTTGAAATACCTCAGTTGGAAGAATGGGCTCCAGTTTCATGCAGGCTATTATAGAGGGGATTATTTCACCATGGTTTTTTATGGCTGAGTAGTACTCATATATACACCACATTTTATCCATCCACTCAGGTATTTTTTTTTTTTTGAGACACATTCTTACTATGTTGCCCTCAGTAGAGGGCCATGGCATCTTATGGCAACCTCAAACTCTTGGGCTTAAGTGATTCTCTTGCTTCAGCTTCCCAAGTACCTTGGACTACAGGTGCCTGCCACAGTGCCAGCTATTTTTTGTTGCAGTTGTTGTTGTTTAGCTGACCCGGGCCGGGTTTGGACCCACCACTCTCGGTGTGTGGTATGTGGCTGGCACCGTAACCATTGTGCTATGGGTGCCGAGCTCATCCACTCATTTATTGATGGGCACTTACATTGATTCCATGTCTTTGCAATTGTGATTTGTGCTGCTATAAACATACAAGTGCAAATGTCTTTTTGCTAAAATAACTTTTTTTTTCCTTTGGGTAACTGCCCAATAGTGGGATTGCTGGATCCAATGATACATCTACTTTTAGTGTTTTGAAGTTTCTCTGTGCTACTCTCCATAGAGGTTGTACTAGTTTGCAGCCCCACCAACAGTGTATAAGGGTTCCTTTCTCTCCACATCCACACCAGCATCTGTTGTTTGGGGACTTTTTGATAACAGCCATCCTCACAGGAGTTAGGTGACAGCTGATTGTGGTTTTGATTTGCAACTCCCTTATAGTTACAGACAGTTGAGCTCTAATTGCTATTTTTAAAATGGGCAGCAACAGAGCAAAGTTGAAACAGAGGCATCAATTACAAGCCTCTCACATTATTTGGGTGAAAAAATGTGAGGAATTAATTTTTTTCCTAAGATGAAAGGGAAGATATGAGGAGCAGAAAGAGAAGCTATGAGGAAAGGGGTTGTGGTAAAGACTTGGCTCGTGAAGGTTTCCCTTGTGGGTTGAGCAACAGGCATATTAAGAAGGTGGATAAAAGACTATTATCTTTGAGGTTGTTATCATGTTTCTGTTTCTATTTCGTATTTCTAGAGAAGCCTATTTTTCTCACAAATGCATTTGGGGCATGTGTATGTGCACATGCACATGTATTCATGGGGATTAGTACATACTGATAGTAAGGCAGATTTCTCTGTAGA
>NW_003852449.1:8038612-8042775 GCF_000181295.1 Otolemur garnettii | reverse complement strand
GTGGCTGGTGCCTTAGCCACTTGAGCCACAGGCACTGAGCCATAACATCTTCTTTTAATCAAGAAAGGGTCTAGGCATTACAATTGGGTCAGCATAGTACAGAAAAGGGGGTAACTCTTGGTAACAGAAGCTTAAAATCAAACATGTTCAGGAGAGTAGAAGTCATGGGGGTTGGCAGAAGTTGTGAGGAAGATTTTGAATCTTGAAATGTGGATTTGAGCAAAACTTATCTAGATTGCAGGAGGCTGAACCTTTATTTGACTTCTGACTTAAAGTAAGGCCAGAGATTTGAATTTTTGAACCATTCCTCAGAGAGATGATGAATAATAGAGGGGATCTTGGAGGGGAAAACATGAGAGAAGAAAGGTCTATATGTTATGAATTATTACAGAAAGTAGAAAGAGGTAGTCGATTTAGTAAAAGAAGTGAGAATCTGAATGACAGATGAGAGCCAATATTTGTAGCAGAATCTGATGGCTTCCTACCCAAATGTATGTTTCCACTCAATATGTCTAAAACCTTAATTTTTATTGGGTAGCTGATGTATATGTGTGTGTGTGTGTGTATATATATATATATATATATATTTTTTTTTTTTGATATCCTCCCTTCCCAGCAAAACTCGACTCAATTCTGACCACTGAGATACAAGTGGAAGATGTTGGATAGAAGTTGCTGACAGAATGGGAAGAGGCCTGAAAAGCAAGTAGAGAGTTAGAATGAGTTATTTTTGTTTTTCCTTCTTTCTCTTTTCTGTCTCTAGGAAGTTAGATATGCTACGATGGCTGGAGCTTCTGCAGTCACTTTAGACCATAAAATATCCTAGAGAATGGACTGTAACTGCCAGAATTATGGAGCAAAAAGTAGGAAGAGTCTTGGGCCTCCTATCTCAAGATTCTTTTATGTGGCAAAACAGTTTATTTCTTATTCATCATGCTGAATTTAGGTTTCTTGTCTATGCCAATATCTGCCACGTGATGATAACGGCCACCTATCAATGAGCCCTATTATAGTTCAGGCATGGTGCTAAGAACTTTATGTTATTCATTAGCTGGCTAATCACTACAGAAATCCTATGCCATAGGTGCTGCTATTATTTACATAAAGAGGAGGACAATAAAACCCGGAAGAGTCACATAAATCGCCCAAGATCACATAGCTGGTGTGTGGCAGAGATGGGTTTCAAACTTGATTTTAGGGCCTGTGCACTGTCTACTCCAGCTTGCTGTCAGGTGAAGATAAAACTTATTTGAGGTTCTGAGAGTCTTGTTTGAAACTATTGTGTTTCTCTAAACTTAACACGTTATCAGTGACCGAGTGCCCTTATCAGGCTTGTCCTCTCTCACACACTGTTGTGACAAACCCCAGTCCCACCCTGGATCTCATTCCACGAGAGCTGTGCTACAGCCCAGCATGACTTTTAAGTCCTGCCAGAATCTGCCTCGTTCAGTTCTGTGATAACAATCCCCAGGTAGGGGAGAGCTGTGCTCTCAGAGGGTAAGTCTTTGTTTAGAATCAAAAGGCAGTAGCAGCTGGCCTAAAATTATGACTGGCATCTGGTTTCAGACTCATTATAGTTACGCTGATGCTCTCTCAGATTCACTGAAATGTTTTTCCTCTGAGAACAAAGCTTCCAGAAACTCAAAACACCTGAATTAACTGGTGACCTAAAAGGAACACTTACCCACTAACTTCCTGGCTAATTTTCAAGTAGCTTGGCAAAGCCCTCTTGCTGTTCCTAGGCTGATATAAAAAATTAATTATTCTGGACAGCTAGATCCACTTTAACAGAAACTGGCTCATTTAAGGAAATCTATCTTTGAAGTTTTCTAATAACCATTAAGAACTCGTTACCAAAATTGTAAGGAAAATAAGGACAGAAAACTAGTTAAACACATCATTCCAATCATCCTTGCTGAAGACACAGCAGCACGCTTTAGTTTATGTAGATGATTTTGTTTTACAATTAATGTAGATTGTAGAGATGAAAGGCTGTCAGAACTTTTTATATATGTGTGGGTTTAGGAGTGGAGTATGAGAGAGTAGACGTGAATGAAAAGGGTCATTTACATATTCTAGTCAAAATTACATGAATATTTACCACTTATGGAATACCTATTAGGTGCCAGATGCCACCTGAAATATTTCACTTCTCTTACTTAATTCAGACCTGCACCAGCCCCTTAAGAGCGGGGTACAATTTGTAAATAGGATGATGTCTAAGACGCTGAGTGAGTTGCCAGAGGTTACCCCGTGGGAATTTATGGAAAATCTATCTCCAAAGTGCATGGTCTTTCAGTTTTATAATTCTAGGATAAAAAGTGTTCAGTGCTTTGGGATATTTTAAACAGAGGTCTGCTTTATAGAACCTCAGGGATATTGAAGACGGAAAAACTGCTTGTAAACAGCCCTGGATGGCTGATTAGGACTTCCTGTGAGGTGTCCAGATACCACCTTCTCTCCCTCCCTGCTGCTACCCTTTGAAGATTTCACATATGATAGGAGATGATACAGTTAATTAATTTTTTTTCATTATTGACTGCCATGGCAAAAGTTTTGATGAAGAAGGAAATGGAAATTACTGATTAAATGAACTTTATTATTTTTTGATTTCATGTAATGGCACATTACCGTTCTTCATTCCCTTGATTTCTTAAATTGACTTTAGTTTAAATAAACACTGTGCATTGTTTTCATTTAGCAAGTGGATACAGTATTATTTTTACAAATGCGAACACCAAATCATATTTATTTTTAATGGTTTGTGATTACCCTAATGATCTCACAAAATAAGAAAGTACAGTCATGGGCCTCAGAGTAATGTATGGTTAGGTCAACAGAGGACCACATATGAGGGAGATGCTGTGAGATTACAACAGTGTCTTCATACTGTGAATTTTTCTGTTTAGATATGCTTGGATATACACATACTTACCATTGTTACTGTACAGGATTCAGTATGCTGAACAGGTTCATAGCTAGGAGCAGTAGTCTGTAAGACAGCCTAGCTCAGCGCCCATAGCACAGTGGTTAGGGTGCCAGTCACAGACACTGAGGCTGGCAGGTTCAAACCTAGCCCGGGCCAGCTAAACACTAATGACAACTGCAACACAAAAATAGCCGGATGTTGTGGCAGGTATCTGTAGTCTCAGCTACTTGGGAGGGTGAGGCAGGAGAATTGCTTAAGCCCAAGAGTTTGAAGTTGCTGTGAGCTGTGATGCCATGCCACTCTACTGAGGATAACATAGTGAGATTCTGTCTCCAAAAAAAAAAAGACAGCTTAGGTGTGTAGTAGGCTCTCCTGTGTAGGTTTGTGCAAGTAAACTCTGTGATGTTTGCACAATGATAACACGGCCAAAGGATGCATTGTTCAGAATCTATCCCTACTGTTAAGTGACAGGTGACTATTAACCCTGAGAGCAGCCAGCTCCATTATTGCTGTGAGGAGTACCAGCAGCCACAGAACAGTGGTCTTGGTTCTGGGGGAGCTGAGTGTAGTAGGGTCTCAACTGGAGGTCATTTTTGGTACACTTGATGGATGACCTGGCTGTGTATATACTTGATGCTTAAAATCTTTAGCAGTAGCCATGACATTCTCTTGTCATTAGCAGTGACCTACATAATGCAGTAGACTCTAAGGTTTTCTACTTAAAAGAAATTTGTCATTTGCTAAATTGTACATGATGGGAAAGCAACATTGATTATTTTGGTAGCTATGAAATGTATACACTTATTGGCTGTCCTCTGCAAAAAATTTGAATCGCAAATTAATACTCCTATTTGATTTCCATTTACTATATCTTTCCAGTTAATATAGTCTGGAGAAAACAATAATCAAACACTTGAGTTTTTCTCTCTTCATATTCAAATAAGGTAAGTATTTTATATTTTTCTTTATGGGTTATATATCAATTACAAGTAATTACTATTGGGAAATTATACAATAAATGCATTCTTCATGTGTGTAGAACATTTGTTTCTTTAGAAACCTAAAAGAAAGAGAACATATGTAAGTGCTATGTTATTTACAAAATGTTTAACAGGATTAAATAATCCTTCCTATTCAACATGGTACTAGAAAAAAAGCTTGAATAGTCCCATTACTGCTAATGTCACTAGTAGAATTCGTGGGCAGACATACAGAAAAAGGAGAGTTTATCTGT
>NW_003852449.1:8026953-8037215 GCF_000181295.1 Otolemur garnettii | reverse complement strand
GCTGGCAGTGGGACCAGATCAGGCAAGGTCACTCTCACTTCCAGGACTCTCCTTATAAGCAGACCCTGCTGAGTCTGCAAGTTTGGTTACAGACACTGCAATGAAACCAATCATTTTTTTGGTTTTTGAGCGCATTTAAAAGTTACATTTATGGGTGGTACCTATGGCTCAAGGAGTAGGGCGCTGTCCCCATATACCAGAGGTGGCAGGTTCATACTCAGCCCCAGCCAAAAACTGCAAAAAAAAGTTACATTTACATTACACTATAGTGCATTAATAAATATGAAATAACAGTATGTGTAAAAAATGTAAATACCTCAAATTGAAAATACTTTATTGCTAAAATATGCTAATGCTCATCTGAGCCTTCAGGAAGTTGTAATCTTTTTGACGGTGGAGGATCTTGCCTTCACGTTGATGGGCCTGAGTACTCAGGGTGGTGGTAACTGAAAGTTGGGGTGGATGTGAACATTTCTTAAAAAATTAAAAACAGCAAAGTTTCCACATTGATTCTTCTTTTCACAGAAGATTTCTCTGTAGCATGCCATGCTATTTGATAGCATTTTACCCTCAGCAGAATACCTTTCAAAATGGAGACACTCTTCTCCAACCCTGCTATTGTTTTATCAGGTAAAATGATACAATATGCTAAATCCTCAGTTGGCATTTCAACAATATTCACAACATTTTCACCAGTAGATTGCATCTCAGGAAGCCACTTTCTTTGGTCACCTGTCAGAAGCGACTCCTCATCTGTCAAGATTTATCAGGAGATTTCAGCAGTCCAGTCACATGTCGGGCTTCACCTCTGGTTCTAGTTCTCTTGCTGTTTCTGTCACATCTGCAGTTATTCCTCCCCTGAAGTTTTGAACCCTTCAAAGTCATCCATAAGGGTTGGGATCAACTTCTTCCAAACTTTTATAAATGCTGATGTTTTGACCTCCTGCCGTGAATCACAAATGTTCTTAATGAAATCTATTATAGAAGGGCGAATCTTTTCCAGAAAGATTTCAATGGACTTTGCCAGGGAAATCACTATCTATGGCAGCTAAAGCCTTACAGAATGTATTTCTTAAATAATTAGACTTGGAATTCTGATGGCTCTTGGGTCCGTGCTACAGAATGGATGCTGTATAAGCAGGCACCGAAGCCACATTAAGCCCCCTGTATGTCTCCATCACAGCTCATGGGTGACCAGGTGCTTTCCCAATGAGCAGTACCATTTAGAAAATAATCTTTTTCCTGAGCAGTAGGTCTCCACAGTGGGTTTGAAATATTCAGTAAGTCATGCAATAATCAGATGTGCTGTCATCCAGGCTTTGTTGTTCCATTTATAGAGCACAGGCAGAGTCGTTTAGCATAATTCTTATGGGCCCTAGGATTCTCAGAATGGCAAATGAACATTAGCATTAACTTAAATCACCAGCTGCCTTCACCCCAACAAGACAGCAGCCTGTCCTTTAAAGCTTTGAAGCCAGGCATTGACTTCTCTCTGGCTGTGAAAGTCCTAGATGGCATCTTCTTCCAACTGAAAGTTGTTTTATCTACATTGCAAATCTATCATTTAGTGCAGCCACTCTACGATCTCAGCGGGATCTTCTGGGTAACTCAGGGCAGCTTCTGCATCAGCACTGGCTCACTCACTTGTACTTTTATGTTATGGAGATGGTTTGTTTCCTTAAAACCCATGAATCAACCTCTGCTAGCTTTAAATTTTTATTCTGCAGCTTCTAACCCCTCTCAGCCTTCATAGAATTGAAGAGAGTTAGGGTCTTGGTGTAAACAACAGAGATGTGTAGTCTCACTGTTTTGGAGGCTGGAAATCTGGGGTTGAGATGAAGGCCAAGCAGGATGGATTACTCCTGAGGCTCTCCTTGGCTTGTGTGTGGTGCCTTCTCCCTAGGTCTTAACTCTGTATGTGTTTGTGTCCTAAGCTGTTCTTGTAAGGACACCAGTCGGATCAGATTATGGCTCAGCTCATGACCCACCTCATGGTAATAATCTCCTTCATCCCCTACAAGGAATAATAAATATTTTGAAAGGAAAGTAGTGCTTGCTCAAAAATTCCTATGTTGAAATTCTAACCCTCAGTACCTGAGAAAGTGACCAGATTTAGAGATAGACAACTTAAAGGGGTGATTCTATTAAAACAATGTCATTACACACACACGCGCGCGCACACACACACACACACACACACACAGAGTTAAAACATAGTGAGAAGACCCTATCTACAAGCAAGCAGAGAAACCTCAGGAGAAACCATCCCTGTCCACATCTCAATCCTGTTTCTGATTCTAAGTGAAGCATGGAGTGTGTGTGTTTTGGGATGGAGTCTCACTCTGTTGCCTAGGCTAAGTGTTATGTGTCAACCTAGCTCATGGCAACTTCAAACTTCTGGGTTCAAGTGATCCTCCTGCTTCACACTCCTGAGTAGCTGTGATATAGGTGCCTGCCACAATGCCCAGCTAATTTTTCTATTTTTAGTAGAGAGAGGGTCTCGCTGTTGCTTAGGCTTATCTCAAACTACAAGGGATCCTCCTACCTTGGCCTCCAAAAGTGCTAGGATTACAGGTGTGATTCACCACACCCAGCCC
Organism: Otolemur garnettii; assembly: GCF_000181295.1. Classification (NCBI taxonomy): domain Eukaryota; kingdom Metazoa; phylum Chordata; class Mammalia; order Primates; family Galagidae; genus Otolemur; species Otolemur garnettii. Next base: position 8,034,618 of record NW_003852449.1, on the reverse strand, counting down.
AGAATTATTTTTTCTAGATCTGTGAAATGATTTGGGTATTTAGATGGGGATTGCATTGAATCTGTGAATCACTTTGTGCAGTATGGGCTTTTAACAATGTTGATTCTACCAATCCCTGAGCATGATATGTTTTTCCATTTGTTTGTGTCATCTGTGACTTGTTTTCCTCCAGAGTTTCATAGTTTTCTTTGTAGAGATCTTTTACCTCCTTGATTTAGTTTATTGCTAGGTATTTGACTTTCTTCATGACTCTTGTGAAGGGTATTAATTCTTTGATTTGACCCTCAGCTTTGACTCCTTAATTGAAGGGTATTAATTCTTTGATTTGACCTGACTGGTGTATAGGAATTCTATAGATTTATGTACTTTGATTTTTTTTCAACCTGAGACGTTGCTGAATTTATTTATTAATTTCAAGAGTCTCTTTGTGGGAGTCTTTGAGGATTTCTAGATACTAAATAATATATATATATCATCAGCAAAAAGTGATAGTTTGACCAAATCTTTCCTGATTTGGGTGCCCTTTATTTCTTTCTCTTGCCCGATTACTCTGCCTAGGACTTCTGGTGCTATGTTGAATAGAAGTGGTGATGGTAGGGTACCCTTATCTTATTCCAGTTCTTAGTAGAATGCTTTCAACTTTTCCCCATCCAGTATGATGTTAGCTGTGGGTTTGTCATACGTAGTTTTTATAATTTTGAGATATGTTTCTTCTGTGCTTAATTTATTGAGGTTTTTTGTCAGGAAAGAATGCTGAATTTTATTGAATATTTTTTTTCTACATTTATTGAGATGATGACGTGGTCTTTGTTTTTCTGATTGCTCACGTGGAAAATCATGCTTATCAATTATGTATGTAGAACCATCTTGGCATTCCTAAAAAGAAGCTCACTTGGTCATGGTGAATCATTTTTTTGACATGCTGTTGAATTCTGTTTACTGGTTATTTGCTGAGGGTTTTTGCATCTGTATTTATAAGGGATATTGGATTTTAATTTTCTTTCTTTTCCTGGCTTTGGTATCAAGGTGATCCTGTCATTGTAGAATGTTGGGGAGGATTCTCTCCTTCTCAATGTCATGGAATGATTTCTGCAGTATAGGTACCATCTCTTCTTTGTAGATCTGGTCAAATTCTGTTGTGAATCGATCTGATAAGAGAGATGTGTTGGGCAGGAGAGGGATGTCAGCATTTCTCAATAGACTCAGAAATAATTTTCAGCTTTTATGTACAGAGTTAATCATTCATGGTGTACTACACATATGATCAGAGGTCTCTTTTAAGAAGAGTGGCAGAAAATATAAGGAAAGAAATTGGAAAAGTTTGCTTATCTCACACCCATTGGTGATTTGGCAAACTGTCCACATAATAAAACTCAACTAATTTTTCTCCTTGGTAAATTACAATTGTGGATACCACCAGAGTGAGGCACACAATTGTGTTCATCTATTGTGAAACAAAACTAAGACTGTAATAAATGTATTTGAAGAGAGCTTATAAACAAAAGAAATGAAATGTAGTATTATTTTATCATTTGGGAATGATAATATGCAATTTGTTTTTGCTTATCCCAGGTGGGTTCTATTAGAGCGCTTCCAGAGCTACAGATGACTCTTCATTACTAATTTATTGGTGGCATAAAAATAATTTCTTTAATCAAATAAAATTATGTAGATAAGTCATAGTAAACCGTTAGCTTAATATTTTAATTCATGCTTTTGACGACCATGACTAGTTTACCTTTGGAACGAGGTGTTTTCTCAATAGATATTTTTCATCTTTGTGAATCTACTTTCTGCTTTGTGGAGATGATTCCACTGTTAGTGCTCACATGTATAGAATGGTCATTTTTATCATTTCAATGTTGTTGATTTTGTTTTAAATAGTGATTTTGGCCCTTTTATTTATTACTGTTTGAGGCTATTTTTTCTTTCGTAGTGTTATTTGGAGAACTGAATGAACTAAATTTCTCTAGTTCAGCTGTGCTATGGTTTCTTATATTTTAACAATACCGACCTCGTCCACCCAGGAGAATGGATAGAAACCTCCGCTTTGTAGGTGAGCCTGGTAGTGTTTTTCATCAGCTGAAAGCAGGAGGAAGCCCCTGATAGAGCCGGAGAATGACCGAAGAGAACGAACACGGCTGCTGCTTGAGAGTGTCCTGCAGATGGCGCTGGTGCTACTTAGGTAAACCTCTCGTTAGTGGCGCGCCCTGGAAAGGCGCGAGTGTGCTCGGAAACCGAGTAGATGTCTTGCAGTTAAGTACTCACTTATCTGTGCATGATTGAACCCCCAGCATGGTTCTGCCCGTCCTTTTGGAGGTCTGCTTTTCAATTAATGCATTCACATGGACAATAAAATCTGATGGAACACTCTTTTTGACTGCTAAAACCACATTAAAAAATAAAGCTCCAGGACCATTCTCCCAGGGGCATCTGCTTGAAAAATCCAGCCTGGTCTGAGAATGCAGAAATATTGCAGGAGTTTGGAGGGAGGTATTGTGATTTTTTTTTGAAAATGACAAATATTTTATTCTGATAAAGTCCCGGGACATTTATTCTTATAATCTTGAAAGCAAATTCAACAAAGATTTATTGAACGTTTATGTGAAGCAGTGCATTATACCAGATTGCCATGGAGGAATCAAAGATTAAAAAACCCCCAAACCAAACACTAAACATGCTCTTTATCTTCTCAGATCTCTCAAGCTAATTACAAAAATAGCTATATGCATAAATATGTTGGGTTCAAGTTAGATTGATAAGTGATATAAAAATTACCAGTAAGATGTCATTGGATTAAGACAGAGGTATCAAAAAGGTTTGAGGTGGGCTGTGAAAGGAGGAAATTCAGTTGAAGTAAGGAAGAGATAAATAGAACTTCTTTTTTATTTTTTTGCAGTTTTTTGGTCGGGGCTGGGTTTGAACCCTCCACCTCTGGTATATGGGGCCGGCGCCCTACTCCTTAAGCCACAGGCACCACCCTGGAATTTCAAGGAACCACATAAGCCAAGCAGTATGTAAAGAATGCTGTATTTAGATTTAATGATTTATTCAAGGACTTTCAAGTTCTATGCTCTTAGGCATGTTATTTAACCTCACTGCACCTTTGTTTCCTTATCTATATAATGAAGGTATTAATAGTTAGGCTAGTTGCCTCAAAGAGTTTCTGAAAAGAACACATGTATAGTGCCTGACCATAGTAATAAAGGTCACTGTTATTAAGATCAATAACTACAAGTCTACACATAAGAAAAACACAATTCAATTCAAGAAGGCAGTGGTGGGGAGAGGGGTTGGTAAGTTCCCACCTACTGGGTTGGGGTATATGGCACACTTCCTAGGTGAAGGACACAGCTGCAACTCAGACGTTGCGCTTTATCTTACAAACATAAATAACATAACCTAATCATATGTATCTTTGTAATAACCCCAAATTAAAAAAAAAGTTATGTATTTACATATATATGTTTTTACCCAACTAGCCTACAAAGAGAATTCATACTCTATTAGGAGACTAAGAATTAGGTATCCTCACAATTATACAAATAAGAAAATTTAGGCCTAAGAAAATGAATTAACGTGTTAAAGATAACATAGACCCATTTGTACTCAGACCAAGTGTACTCCTTTCTTCTGCTGCACTATTCACTTCTTCTATAATTCAGTTGGTTGGCTTGGTGCCTGTGGCTCAAGTCGCCAGGGCGCCAGCCACATACACCTGAGCTGGTGGGTTCAAATCCAGCCTGGGCCCACCAGACAACAATGACAACTGCAACCAAAAAATAGCTGGGCGTTGTAGTGGGCACCTGTATTCCCAGCTACTTGGAAGGTGGAGGCAGAGATTTGCTTAAGCCCAGGAGTTGGAGGTTGCTGTGAACTATGATGCCACAGCACTCTCCCTAGGAGAACAAAACAAAAACAACAACAAAAAATATAATTTGGTTGATTGGAATTGGTCTGTTTGGAGAGTGGGTGGCAAGAAGCAACAGTTAGACTTGAAGATGGTAGAGGCCCAGAATGGAAGTCTTCTAATGCTTGGCCAAGGGTTGAAGCTTTGTTTCTTATGCAATGGGGAATTATTTATGGGTATCCTGGATAGTGCCTGTCTCCTTTGGCAAGAAACGAAAGATTGTTGTGGCCTGAAGAGGTCAGTTAATAGGCTTGGTTGAAGGCTAATTAAAGGAAAAATTATTCAGATGTTCAATGTCAGCCATCTTTCCTTTATAGTTGGTATCCTGGTCTATGGGAATGTTCTGAAGGTCGTGGGGGCTGAGCTATCCAGGGAGACAGACAAGAGAGAACATGGAGAATTTTATATGTAACTTTTAGAGAGAGGTTAAGGGAAAGAGTATGACGAGGGGTGTGGGAGAACCAGAAGGTATTTGGAGTGCCATGGCTCCAAGTACTGGGAGAGTTTCAGGAAAGAGCAAAGTACAAACTACTATTGAGTGGTTAGCAGGGCAAAAGCTGAGAAGAAATTATGGGACTTTCCTGTCTAGGTGAGCATCTGCGACAACAGGGAGTAGATTCAGTGCCGAGTCAAGGTTTCAAGCTGATGGAAGAAGTAAAGAGAGATTGAGAAAAATAAGTGGGGCGAATATAGCTTAGTTGGACAAGAACAAAGTGGAGAGATAGCAGAAAGGGTAACAAATGATTGTAATTTAGCGGAGAAGCATCATAACTAAGGGGACCTGTGGTCACGGAGGGGTTTCTTGGGGTGCAGAGGAGGAAATGTATTAGTAGTTCAGGAGTTCATTTGGAAAAGGAGACCAGAAAGGAGCAGCAGAGTAGGGAGAGGAAAAAGCAATAGGCTATTTTGGGATGGGCTCAGGCACGATGGCAAGAGACCCTCAAAGGAGGGCTGAGTAACGGCAAGTGTAGAAGAGAAATAAGATGGAACGGACACCACCGTCAGAAGGGCGCGGGAGAGCGAGAACCGATGCTGGGGGTAGGAGAGAGACGGGGGACTGTTGGGTCTTCTGTGCAAGAGGGAACTTAGACTATATTGCTTTGAGGAGCTTGAAGTGCTTAGTTATGAAGGAGAAGAGAGGCAGCTGTTTGTTGTATGTACATGTGTGTGTTTTTTCTCTGAGATGCCAGAGAAAGAGATGAGTGATGGCCGGGGAGGTGATGTCCAGTGACTGTGATCAAGAGCGAAATGGGATTAGTTATCTCGTGCAACAGAGACTCCAAGAATGAGGATGACGTGAGTACGAGTTTGTAGGCAGGGCGGACTGTTCAAGGAGCTCTTTCCTTTCTCCTCCCAGAGAGAATAGATTGACCAAGGGGTATTAAATACACGTTGAATTCTCTTACATGACACAGGAAGCCTTTGACTAATTCCCCGGCCCTAATCTCTTGCTCCTGCCACAGACCCCGCTGCCAGTTAGAACTGTCAATAAATGCTGTTCATATTCTCTACTTCACTTCTGATGCAAAGTTCTTCCTTCGGAGGCCTCTGCCATTCCGGCCCAGCTCAGTATCCCTCTCCTGTGGGCCACTGCACCTTGAACTCTATGACTCTCTTCCAAGTAGATTTTGTTAGATTGAGAGCACGTTAAGGACAGAGACCATTAATTTTCCATTTACTTTCATATTGCTACCTCACAGCATGCAGTAGCGGTTCAGTAAATATTTGTTGAATCTAACTTCTTCATTTTTCTAAAATAACAATTTTCTGTATTTTTAAAAGATTTTTATAGCAATTGGAGATTATTCCAATTTATATACTTCCCGTGTATAAATCTGAATTAAAAGCAGACTGGGTTTGAAGACTGGTGGAAATGATGCTTCAGTTGCTGAAGTATCACCCTTTTAAGTGCACTTTGCCTGCTCCACTCGCTGTGTGTGTCTGTGCATGTATGTGTGAGTTGTGGGTCACTAAAAGTGTTGACTAGCCTAAGGCCAGAATTTTTGTTTTAATTTCTGACGCTACAACATAGGCTTGCCAGAGTCATGCTCAATGGATACAGAGCTAAGTACGATGTGCGGGTAGAATGCCTTCTTGTGGAATACATTTTATATCCCCGTGCCTTAGTTATTTCTTTCTGAAGTGACTTCATCCACTTACTTTTGCACATTTCTGGTTCCAAATTAAGCACATAGTATTTGATTAACAATATTTGCCAATAGAAGAAAGGCACCATAAAAATAATTATTCCATTAAGGGAAAAGTTCTTAGTTATACACTGGCCCATTCAGTAGATGACTAAAATGGATGATATAATCTACGACAACCATTTTTGTAAGCAAAATGTAATGCTAAATGGTAGAGGCATTTGCTTTTATTTAGATGAACACAGCCTGCTGCTTCTGTTCTGCAAGTGGTCAGTTCTGTCCTCCCTCTGACCGAGATGGCTCTGTATCTGCAGCTTCCTTCTTCCGCATTTGCTGTCCTTCTCATCTCATTCAAGATGGACTGTCTGGACTTCTTTGTTTTTTCTTCCTTAGCCCACAGGGCTTCTCACCACCTGGAGTGCAAACACTGTCAGCTTGTATTGATGGCTTTCATATTGTATGTTGACAGTGCTGCTACTCAGGGCTGGGATTGTGGTCACAAAGACAGATAGGACCGTTCATCCTTTCCAGAGAATATTGCTATGATAAGAAACATTCGCAGGGCCTTTTCTGTGTGAGCTCCCAAGGTTACTTGGGTGTGTATATCTTACTTTCTATTTTCCAAACATGTACTGTTCTAAGTTTCTGAAGGCTTTGTTTGACATCATATCCTAGGGCTCTGCTTCTGTGAGTTTTGCTTAGCGTGCATTCAAAGAAGTGGGGGTGTTGACATTCTCTATCTTATTTAGAATTATTTTATCCAGGGCTCAACTTACTGTGTAATTTAATTTTAAATAATAAATCAAATGCTAATGGAAATAGTGTGCTGCCTTCCAAAACATACTTCCTAGAGCCCTTTCCTGGAGATTGCTGAGAGGATACTGTTACAGAAATTCAACCTTCTATACTGCCCCAGACTGGAATGTGCTTTGAAGGGGAAATGGCTACAGATAGAAGGTAGTTACGTTGTATATTGAGTCCTTCAGCTACTGGAACAATTTTGAATGTGTCTAGAATATGATATTCTATAGAATCCATCTCATGATGTTGCATATCAGCCAACTTCTAACTAAAATATATACATAAAAAGTACTGTTTCATTCAGACAATAGACATCAAAAATAAGAAGAACAAATTAAACTGAGTAAAAGTAAATAAAATAGGAAAAGGGAGCATAAGTTATAACCTGCGGTGGGAATGATTAGAAAGTAAGACACAAAATGTAGAATATTTAGTAGAGGAGATTAATACATGTGATCATCTATAAGTTAAAAATTTTGTCTAAATTAGACACTGTAAAGTCAACTCAAGCAGTTCACCAGAAAATAGTTACAACTTCATTCATTTGCATATTTGTTCTTTTAATAATCCTTTGTTGAGCACACACTGTGTGCCATGGTTCTCTTTTAGGGCAGAGGGCTCTAGCACTGAACAAAATAGATGAAAACCTCTGTCTTCACAGAGCTCACAGTCGGTTAATCCTCAGAACATATAAAGAACTCTTTCAAATCAAAAAAATTGCAGTAGGAATTAGCAAAGGAGATGAGCTAATACTTTAAAAAAGAGAAATTCAAATGGACAATGAATACTGTACCTCTTTTATAACTC
>NW_003852449.1:8023358-8026243 GCF_000181295.1 Otolemur garnettii | reverse complement strand
GTCCCAGGCATTGGCCCAAGGTGGGGCCTTCCTGCTGCAGTATCACTCGGAGAAGGCTGAAGGGCAAGAGCACAGGAGAGAAAACCAGCTCCCTGGAGGTGGTTTTATCATTAATCTACTTTTTTTTTTTTTTTTTTTTGTCAAAAGCATTAATCTCCTTCCTAATGCCTCCTAGCACTGTCATGCTGGGGATTAAGTTCCCAACATTTGAATTCTGGGGATGTATTCAAGCCATAGCATTCTGTCCTGATGCCCCAAATTCACATCCTTCTGATATGCAAAATATATTCTATACCAACAGCCCTAAAGTCTCAATTCATTTCAGTATCAACTTTAAAGGGTAAGTCCAAAGTGCCATCTAAACATCATATGAGTAAGACTCAAAGTAGGATTCATCCTGAGGCAAATTCCCCTCTAGCTGTAAACTTGTAAAATCAAAACAAGTCATGTTCTTCCAAAATGCAATGATGGGACAGGCATAGGACAGACATTTCCATTCCAAAGCCAGAAACAGGCAAGAGGGAGGAGTAAAGGTTTTTAACCAAATCTGAAATTCAACAGGGTGGACAACAGAGAATCACAAGGCTTGAGAATGATTTTTGACTTCAGATCCTGCCTTCTGGACACACTGGGGCAGGAGTGGACCCCCAAGATGCCAGCCAGTATTGTTGCTGCTCTGTGGCTTTGCTGAGCTCAGCCTACATAGGAGCTCTCATGGGTGGGGTCTCATGTCTGTGGCTTTCCTGGGTTGATGATGCACACTGGAGGCTCTGCAGTTCTGAGACCTCAGGGCTGCACCTGCTTCCAAGGCGCCTCTAAGCCTTGCCTTAGTGGGGATGCTCTGTGGTGGCTTTGCTCGTGCAGCAAGTCTCTGCAGCATCCTTTGAAGGCTAAGTGGGAGCAGCTGTGCCTCCATACCTAGTGCATTCCCGGAGCCTGCAGAATTAACATCACATAGATGCTTCAAGGTTTATGGAACATGACTGCAGTCACACCTGGGCCTGTTGGAGCCACAGCCAGGGTTGCTGAGGAATGCAGCCCCAGAAGGTGGGGAGCAGAGGCCTGGAGCATGCATCCCTGGGCCAGCGAGTGTCAAAGTCTCTCAGGTGTCCTGGGCCTTTCTTGGAAATCTTTCTGCCTTCAAGGTCCAAGCCCTCTGAGCCTGTGAGGGGAGTGACAGCTTAGAAGATCTCTGAAATGCCTCTGGAGTCATCTGCACCTGTGTTGAACAGCATCTGGCTTTCTTCAGTCTAAACAGTCCCTTGCTCACACCGTTGTTTTTCTCTTCTCAACACACCTTTCTGTTCTTTACAAGGCCATGCCGGTGATTTCCCAACTCTCTCTGTCTACTTCCCTTTTGATTATAAATTTAAGAGAAGCCCTCAGCGTTTTGCTGCTGAGATGTTTCTTCTGCTGCACACCCCAGTTCGTTTCTCTCGAGTTCTGCCTTCCATAAAGCCCTAAGCATGGACACAATTCACCAGACTTCCCGGCCACTTTGTATAACCAGGAAGCCTTTTTCTCTAGTTTTTAATGCCTTGGGCCTCTGTTCTGTCCGAGACTTGATCAGAATGGGCTCTCCTGTCCATGTGTCTACCAACATCCTGTTCACGACCACTCAAGTCATCTCTAAGAAGTCCAGACTTTTCCTACAGCTCTCTTCTTCTGAGCCCTTGTCGCCCTTCATCCTCTTTTCGTGGTAATTTAGGCCTTTTCTAGCCTATTGCTCCAAATTCTTCAAGCCTCTCTCCATTATCTAGTTCCGAATTTGCTTCCACATTTTCAGGTATTTGTTATATCAGAACTCCACTTCTCTTGGGCCCATTTCTGTCTTAGTCTGTTTCGTGCTCGTCTAACAGACATCCTGAGAACAGAGTTTATAATGAACAGAATTTTATTGGCCCCAGTTTTAGAGGCTGGAGGTCCAAGATCAAGGTGATAACACCTGGCAAAGGGCTTTTTGCTGCATCATCACAAAAGGGAAGGCAGAAGGGCAGGAGTGCAAGAGACTGAACCCGCCACCACGCGCCCTTTGAAAAGGGAGAACCCTAATGACCTAAAAGTCTCCCATTAGGCCCATCCTCCCAACACTGTCCAATTGGGGTTAAGCTTCCAACACATGAATTCCGGGAGACGTTTGAAAACTATAGCAGTATCTTAGAAAAGAGCAGAGCACAGTCGTGTTCATTGGATTTGAATAGTATTTATCTTCAGTGACAAAAATGAAGGTAATTTAAATTAGTGGTGGATGGTTAAATAAATTCTCAAAATAGCATAGTGGATCTTTATTACTGATAGGAAAAATAGGTCAGAAAGACAGATAAAAGTTAAAATAATGTTAGCATATGATCTTATTCACATACAATAAACAACTACCCCTCAAATTATATATTCTGTAAGTATACACATATATTTGTACATTTTTTATGTAGAGACGCAGGTGCATATTAAAGGTAGGCTTACAATGGTTGCCCTTCTGGAAAAGGAAGGAGGATTGGACAGTAATCCTGGGAGAACTTTACCGTTCTGTAAATTATTAAAAATTCTAGGCAACAAAGAGTTTAATGATTGTACAAAAGTTATTTTAAATAAAGGCAATTGCAGGAAATAAGAAGAAGTCAAAAGGGCAGAAAAGAAAATTAACAACTTAGAGTATTATAGGAATTGAGTTCTTTAAGAAATACAAACACAGTATCTAGGCAGACTTGTCAGAAGTGCAGTTACATGTTAGATCATGGAGAGAAACATTGAAATAACTGACTTGGAAGTGTTGATGGTTTTTAAGATATGAGATTATTGGGTCCATATCTTACAAGGTTTTATTTGTTATTCAGAGTGAATCTGAGTGAATAGAGACAAGAGAGTTAAAGGATTTTTTTTTTTTT
>NW_003852449.1:8010088-8023202 GCF_000181295.1 Otolemur garnettii | reverse complement strand
TATGTTACTGTATTATATCTCATAAAACCAACTTATAAATATACTGGTGGTCAGGGAGTAGCAATAATTTGAGTATACTTACATGTTAACAGGTAGACTTATAGCACAGGTGTGAGCTAATAGATTTTCCCATCTTATTTACTGCTACCTCTTTATGTACTTAAGGAGATTTCAAGATCTCAAGATATTAGGAGTCAGCAAAAAAATTTAATCTAGTCTTTGAGAACACTTACTCTGCTTTTTTCAATTCCCTTGACTTCAGATCCTTAAGAAACCGTGAACCTTCTATCAGGCCAAAAAGACAGATGATACCTACTTCAGCATCTATCTCAAGGTATATTTCTAACTTCTTTAAATAAAAAAGATGGATACGGGGAAAGTCATCCATCAGCTCTGCTTTCCCTCTGCTGGTAATAGAGATGAGGTCGATCAAACTGAGCGCCTGCCCGGGTCAGCAGACGGGAAGAGGATTTGACACAGGAACAGATTTCATGATCTGCCTCTCCCTCCAGAATGCATTCTAACTCCAACTCTGACTCCCCTTAATTGTTTTTAAGACGGAAGGTTGATGTTATCTGAAGCACACTGTCTACCTGCCTCTACGCTGCTTTTCATCAGCAGGTTTTTAAGACTTCCCACCTCATCATTTTCACACAAAACCACAATTTCTGCCTGCGTCCTTGCCTCCTAGAGCATGACTTTACAAAGAGAAAAGGGGGAAGAGAAATCTGTTTTCTGTAGGACAGAGCACACATTTCCTGCTACATACTTGTCAGGTTTCCAAAAATGAAATTAAAATGGGGTGATTGATGAAGATAGTGTTCCCGTGTTCCCTTCTCTTTTCAAGTTCACTCAGTTTCGTCCTCCGGTTATCAATCTCCTACCCCCAACGACACCAGTTCCTATTGTTCATATTATATTTAATTAGACGACATTTGTCTGGCTCCCGCAAGGTGCAAGTTGCAGAATAATAGAGCAGTCTTGTCTTAGCTGTGAGTAGAAACACACATTGAAAGGAAATGGAGATTGGGGACCATGAGTTTCTTGAGCACAGATGCTTTTATTCAAGAAATTGCCAACACCAGGTACCAGGGACACAAAGATGCTTTGGATGCCGACTCTGCCTTTGAGGGGTTCAAGTGAATAGAGAAAGGTCATTATAAATATGCCATTATAATACAGTGTCATAGCATTATAACAGGTATATCTCTCCCCATAATGAACTCACGAGGAGAGAGGTCACAGAAGGCCTCAGGGGGGTGATATTCAGATACAAGGAAGGAGTGCAGTGATGGGAAGGGGGCAGAAGCCATTCGGGGCAGTGTATATGTCACATGTCAAGGAATAACAGAGCTGCTCACTTGTTATTTGGGGAAAGACAAATTGTTCATTGCTATGTGAGAACAGGGCAGACAGAAGGGAGCGTGGTAAAGACCTGGGGATGGGGGAGCCCTGGATGGGGTACCCACGTTTGTGGGAATGGCTGTCACTGTTGTTCATGTTTTATGTTTTTTCACATTTGCTCCTCACAAACATTCTTAGTCAAGTAATGTTATCTTCATTTTGCACAAAAGAAATCTAAACTCAGGTAAGGTAAAAATAAAGACAAAAATTCCCCTAATTTACCTAGGCAGAAAGGTAGCAGAGGCAGTAATTGAATTCAGGGTTTAAAGCCTGTGTTCTGATTCATGGAAGAGAGGGAGGCTGCTTAGAGGAACCTTGACTACAATGGGAATTGGAATTTTATGTGTAAGTGGTAGGAATAAAAGATACATATATTTGAAGCTATAGGAAAGGAGTATTTGTCATGAAGAAAGAGAAAAGAACTTAAAGCTTTTGCTGATGTGAGTCATACATGGTCATTAGTATTTGTTAATGATTTGCCTTGAGTCAATAATGGGGCAGGAAAAAAGTAGAGTTACATTGTTCCAGGTAACTGGATACACTCATCTGCATGGAATTAAAGTGAAATGTAATTTAATTTATAGAAGCACCCCTGAAAAGAACAAAAAGCTAAGGTGCGCTGACGGCCTGATTTTCAGTACATTTTCAGCTCCTTGACATTTAGATGAACATAGAATGCAGAGACCAGCTCAAATATGTCTGCAAAAGCACCAGTTTCATGATTATTTAGGGTTAATGTCAACACAGGATCCAAACAGAATCCTAGTTTGACACAATTACTGTTTAGCCAGGCTCTTTGGACTTGTTGATAAATTTAAAGCCTGTTTAAATTTGAAGCAAATTGTTCGCATCAGGTGGAGGTCAGTACATGCCCTACATGTCCCGACCACCTGAAACAGAGGGCGTATTGTAATCTGCTGTTCTACAGGAAAAAAAGTATAAATCAGGAAGGGGTTCTGTATCAGGCCCTACGATGTCCTTGAACCATGTGTGCAGAAACTCAATTGATACAAAAAGCACAGTGGCCTGTTACGTGGCAAATGATACTAGTAACAGTGGCCTGTTATGTGGCAAATGATACTAATTACAGTGGCCTGTTATGTGGCAAATGATACTAATAACAGTGGCCTGTTACGTGGCAAATGATACTAATTACAGTGGCCTGTTACGTGGGAAATGATACTAATAACAGTGGCCTGTTATGTGGCAAATGACCACACTTATTTCACTTCTGTTTTTCAAAAAGTGAGTGAAATCCATAATAAGCCAGGCAACTTGATGCATTCATCTACTTAAATCATCTTTTATTGCAAAATATGTGTGTGTGTGCATCGTAAAAGAAAAACTAATATGTTAAATGCCTTGAAAAGAGATTATTTTTTTCAAAATGGAAGGAAATAATGCTGTTTCCTCTGCATTTTGTATTTAAAGATCATGATTATAGGTGGAGTGGACCAATTCGAGCTGATTCTTGTACCTTAAATTTGGATTCTTCCACTTAACTGATCTGAACGAGTTACTTAACACCTCTGACCCTCAGTGTTCTCAACAGGAAAATGAGAATAAAGCCCCCGCCCCCCCGAACCTGTGTGAGGATTAAATATGAGAATGTGTGGGGTGCAGGTGGCTGCTGGGCTCCTGGACCCTTCCCACTGCCCGGCCTATGGAAGGCTGTCTGTCATCTGCTTTGGCTCTAACATCTGGTTGCTGCCAAAGTAGAGAGTCCTACAGAGAAATATATTTGTTTGCCCCCAAATAAATTAAAGATGATTATAAGTTTCAAACTTTACCTAAATTTTAGGCTTTATCTGAATATTCAAATGTTTTATTAACATATTTATTTTAGTTATCAGAAAGGTAGAGTTTATGTTTCTGCCTCCATTTAAGCAGTTGCCACCCATCAGTAGAGATTTAAGAGTCGATATAAACAGGACAGGGTGGCCTGTTCGTGAGGAGACCCTTGTCTGGTGCATGACATACAAAAACGCTTTCTTTCCTCCCTAGGTCAGTATTAGATTCTTGGTTTAGAGAAGACAGTTAATTCTAATTGCCACACTGTGACATACAGCACGATCTTCATGTCTTCCTTATGACAGGAGTGGTTTTAAAACCAACCCCAAAAGACTTCAGTAATACCCAGGATCAGTCTGCCAAGAACTAGAGTGAGGGTCTTTTTTTTTTAATTTAATTTCTCTTTTCCTTGTAGCAGACTTGGGAACCTGTAACTTATAGGCTTTCATAAATACAAGGCATGTGAGTTCCAAAAGTGCCAGCTTGTGAATGGTGAATGTTCAGGGTTGCACAAGACTCATCCATGCTGAGACCAAGTTCAGTTCTAAAATATCCAAAAATCTTAGTAGCACTGTTTCCCCAAAAATAAGACACTGCCTTATATTTATTTTTTCTCAGTAAGACACGCTAGGGCTTATTTTCAGGGGATTTTTTTTTTTTTGGCAGTTTTTGGCTGGGGCTGGATTTGAACCCACCACCTCTAGCATATGGGGTCAGTGCCCTACTCCTTTGAGCCACAGGCACTGCCTGGGATGTCTTATTTTTATTAAGTATAATACAACTATCTACATTTATTCAAATACAGTTAAGTCATCTTCTTCTGGAACCTGACAGGGGGAGCCGACCTTGTTGGTGGGGCTGGCGCTAGTGATGCGGGAACTCCTTTCCCCTAACCGTTCGCACGTGCGCAATAGGATGCCTGTGACCACGGTAACCACACGTGCACCCCCGCAATGTGAACGGCTTGGAGAAAGGAGCTATGGCAGATAAAAGGTATTCCTGTCTTCCTTATGCTCCCATCACTAGGTCTTATTATTGGGGTAGGGCTTATATTTAACAAATGCATAGAAGTCCTGCTAGGGCTTATTTTTTGGGTAGGTCTTATTTTCTGGGAAACATGGTAATAGTCATAGCAAGGAGGGTACTGCTGCAGTGGATTCAAAGACAAGTGGCCTGATGCATCGCTCTCTGACTTGACCATCCTTGTTTAGACATAAATAGTAGGTTCTCCAGTACGGTTTCATCACTGTATATATTTATCCTGGATGCATTGATTTTTTCCCCCACAGATAAAGAATACAATAATAAGAATATTGATTTGATATTTGAGTGTTAATATCCTCACTCTGGCAAAAAGACACCTTTGTTAGCTTTACAGCAATCTTGAAAACTAATTCCTCCTAGTATGCAACTTTAGAAACCAATATTCACATAACCACTAAGAAAATAAATAACTTCATTTGAAACTGTTGATTGATAGCCTTGCTATCAGTGGAGCTGACAGCAGAAAGACCTCATGATGGAGGGGATTAAGACTGACTATTAATGTATTTTCATAATCCTGTGGATTGTTTTGTATACTTTACAAACAGGAAATATTTAAGTTTTATTTTTGAATGTATTTTTCTGATCCTCCTTCTTCTCTTTATGAAAATGGATAGCAAACAGTAAAATAGGTCGAATAGATGTGAAACTTGCCAAATGGTACGTGTTCTGCATATATCATACAATTTCAGAGGTCAAGACCCCAGAGAAGTCACCTCTATGCATCAATCAGTGTTTTCATCTTGTTTTGGTACAACTTGTCCTCAGAAACTCCTGACATGACTAGTCAATTTGTTTTAATAACTGAGATAGTCTAGCTGCAGAAACATGGGAAGAATATTTCTGTTGTTTTTGACTAGCTCAGAAATAAAATTTTAGCTTGCTGTTGATATGTCTGGTTAGAATTCCCATTTGGACTCTGTTATCATAGGTCAGGTCTCAGTTCTACCTCCTCTTCCAGGATTTATGTTTGTATATAGGTTTTGTCTTTTCTTCCAGATCTTGAATCTACATAGATATTTTCTTATCTACCCTGACGACATTGGGTAATAATAGACTTACATACTTTATGTTCTATGTACAGTTTTCACAGAGATGATTGCTTTTGATTCAACACTTATCCCAGTAAACTAGGTCTGATGGTTGTAGCCCCTGTGTGCTTATGTTGGCTGCACTGTACAAAAAGCTTGATAAGGTTTCATAACTTTGGTATGTCAACGTCTCACGGCTGTGCTTGTGTTGACGTGTGGCGGCGCCTTGCTGAGATTGCATTCATTACTGTTGTTAGTGTTTTTTTGTGCCATTGTGAGAATGTCAGAGCTTACATTACAGCAATGAGCAAATATTAAATTTCTTGTTAAACTTGGCAAGCATGGAAGTGAAATCAGGAACATATTAGTCTAATTTGTTGGGGATAATGCCATGAAGACATCAGCAGTGTACAAATGGATTAAATGTTTTTTTGAAGGGAGAGAAAGCATCACTGATGAAGAGAGGTCAGGGCAGCCAGGAATGAATAGAAGTGATGAAAACATTGCAAAAATTCAGGCTGGGTGGGGTAACTCGTGCCTATAATCCTAGCACTCTGGCAGGCCAAGGCAGGTGGATTGCCTGAATTCAGGAGTTCAAGACCATCCCGAGCAAGAGTGAGAGTGAGACCCTGTCTCTAAACACAGCATGTAATCCCAGCTACTTGGGAGGCTGAGGCAAGAGAATCACTTGAGCCCAAGAGTTTGAGGTTGCTGTGAGCTATGACACCACAGCACTCTCCCAAGGGTGACAAAGTGAGACTCTGTTTCAAAAAAAAAAAGAAAGAAAGAAAAACAAAAGAAAACATTGCAAAAATTTATTGAATCAGGCATCAGAAATCATCGCTGACTATGAGAAGCATAGCAGATGAAGTGAACATCAATAGTGAGGCAGGGAAATCTTAACGGAAAATCATGGCATGAGCAAGGTATGTGCAAAAATGGTCCTGAACAAAAGCAAAAGAGAGTCAAAGTTTTCCAAGACCTTTTGGAGAGGTAAGACAATGTTTTGGGCCATGTGATCACTGGTGATGAAACATGGCTGTACCAATACGACCCTGAAACAAAGCATCAAAGTGCGTGGTGGAAGTCAGATAATTCTCCATGCCCAAAAAGTTCTGACAGTCCAAATCCAGAGTCAAATCAATGTTGTTAACCTTTTTAGATATCAGAGGATTACTCCTTATGATTTACCAACTGGACTAACAGTTAACTAAGTTTACTATCTGGAAGTCCTGAAAGGGCCCCATGAAAAAGTTGGACAACCATGACTGAACTTTTCACTAGCTCATAGCTCTTACATCACAATAATGTACCAGCACTGTGTGGGGAGAGTGTTAGCCAGGAAACAAACACATTGCTGTATCGGAGCACCCTCCCTGCTCGGGCAGTCAGTCCTCAATGACTTTTTTATTTACCCAAAGATAAAGGAGATATTGAAAGGAAGAAACTTTGATGTCATTCAGGACATTAGAGGTAATACAACAACAGCTCGGATGACTATTCCAGGAAAAGAGTTCCAAAATTGCTTGAAGGGTGGACAAGGTGCTGGTATCGGTGCCCAGCTCCCTGAGGGGAGTCCCTCGAAGGTGACCATAGTGCTATTCAATAAAGAGATATGTTGCACTTATTCTAGAATAAGTTTGTGAACTTAATTGTCATACCGCCTATGTGCTGTCTCTGTGTGTATATTAATATGTTATTACCCCCAAACTTACATATAAATAAAACTCTTTCTTCCTTATTTCTGCTTTCATCACAGAAGACCTAGGACTTTCCCTTGAAATTCACACAGTTTGCCTCAAGAAGGTTGCAGAGATAAGTTCTAAAATGGAAAAAGCAGAATCATAACCTTTGATGCTAATATTCCACATTCTTCATACCAACAAGAAAGGAAGTTCCATTCTCTAGCTCCCCACTTGATGTGTGTTAAACAGGGGCCAGGATGAAGCATTCACAGGTTTTGTCAGAGCTGGTTTACCATGTTGCATGCATATGCAGCCAAGGTGTGACTGGGCAGAATCCCAGGAAAGCAAGAGAGAAAAACAAACAATACAATCAAAAAACGGGAAGCCAGAGGAGAGAAGGTGAGCACTCAAGAGGAAATGCTACAGTGAAGCCAGAGGGGAATACAGGAGGTGGGGCAGCCAACAGATGGAGCAGAATCACTGCAGAGTGAACGTAACTGAAATGTCAGGCTGAGCCGTTCCTTTTTAATAGTGGACTGTTCTCCAGGGTTACCAAAGACCTGTGAGACTTGATGTTGATTCTACTCTCGCCGTTCCATCTTTCTGTGTGAACACAAAAGGAAACCATGAGGCTAAAGAAAAAGGTAGAAGGGAATTTTTATAGAAGGCAACGAAAGAAACAATGTATTGACATTCTTGGAAGAGCTGGGGAGGAATACTACTCTTTTAAATATTTATGCGTCTGTGTCGTTAATTGCAGGCAGCTTTCATGGCTCTGAAACACCGTTGTCACCAAATATTGACTTGAAACCAAATGCCTAGCGTACTTAACATTTCAGCATTCCATCTTATATTTAAAAATACCGTCTAATAAAACAGCCTGGGAAATGTGAAGGAGTCATAAAATTCATGCAGAGCGCTGACAAGAAAATTTCATGGTTTGTAAACTATTAAAGTTTTCCTCTGAGCACAAGATGTCATAACCTTTGAGAACTTCAAGAATTATAAAGTGTTGAGCAGGACAAGTGAGATTTTGAACTTCTTAGCTATTTTTGGTATGGAAAGTTCCTTTAGGTCTGGCACTGACAGTTTCTCCCAACTACACGCTTCTGTCCCATTAGCTGCGAAGATAACAAGAGTTTCAACTATTTCCAAGTAAGTGTTTTATAAAAGGAGATTGATATGATGTACCTGTTTAGGATTTATCCTCCCTTAAACGCATAATTGTGGTGTGACTGAACTTTATTTGGTATCTTTCTAGATGGACAGAGATATAAATAACCTTTTGCGTGCCTCCCCAACAATTAGAACAATTATCGTTTGGAGATGCGAGAGGATGAATAAGTTGTAAACACATAAGAACGAGGTTATCAGGCGACGGTGTTGCTGCGTTTGTTTCGACAATTCTTACAGTCTTTTGGATCTGGCACTACCATGAAGATAAAGACAACTCAAAATCTTACCCTACTGAGCATGCAGCATGTGTCGGGTGATGTTTTTGGCTAAATTGTACTGAAGGGAACCAAAAGGAGGGCCAAGAATCAAATTGACCATGGATCAAATTGATCCATGTTTACATTCTTTTCTTCTCTGGGTGGGAAAATACGCAGATTAGTTACTACTAGCTGTCTGTCCCCCATACATTTCCTTCCGGGTCCATTCTTAGTCCCCGTGATGGGAACATCAATAATAAAATACGTGATTTTCCCTTACTGTTAACTGTGACCATAATGAGAGTTGCCGGGAAATAAATAATTTTCAAACGAATGCACTTAATTTTACCACATTTCTTCCTTGTTAAAATCTGATTTTCCTAAATGTGATAAAATCCACTTGAGTAGCAATCACTTCTCCAGTATTATTTGCTAGGAAAATTAATGATGGGCTCATCAGTTTAGGACCCTAGAGAAAATATATGAAATTTTAGCACATGTAACGAATTTCATGCAAAACTTTTAAACATTTGTTGTAATAGGTTTAGAATGCACTTATGCTTGAAAAAAAAGTATAAAATACATATACCTGTGCAACTAAGATTTGGTACCAAAATTGTCTCTCCAGACTTCAGTTGGAAGATTCTCCTTAGTTTTTATACTTTTTTCCCCAACCCAGGTGTGCCAGGTACCGTCTCAAAGGGAATGTACCGTTTAAGATGTTTAGTTGGAGATATCACTGTCCCCTTGCAAAAAGTGCTCAAAAGTGAAGGGGCTTAAAACATATATTTTAGGATCAATTAACTTTAGTTTTCATTGTTTAGAGTGCTAAACTGAAAAAAATAACAAATTTCAATCTAAGGGAGATTCTTTCAGGTTTTTTTAAATCTTAATGGTAATTTAGAGAATAAATACGTGGCTTAATTATTTCCTGAGTAATACTAATCAGACTGCCCTGCCTTCCATTCTATACCATTTCCCATTGGATTCTCTGATGATAATGGTCTTAAGCTTTGTATAATTAATTGAATAACATAGAATGCACTTGAAAGAAACGTAGAAGTTTATTTTAAAATGAATGTAAACTATATTATAAACCAGTGTCTCTCATGGACATAGACACAAAATCTCCAACAAAATATTAATCAATCAAATCGTACTATGTATAAAAAGTCGCATATTATAATTGTGTATCATAACCAAATGTATTTCAGATGTGCCAGGCTGGTTCAACATTGGAAAACTAATCAGAGTAAAACATCACAATAATTGAAATAGCAAAAATGTTTTACAAAATCCAATTCCTGATGAAAACTCTCAGCAAACTAAGAAATGAGGAAAAATTTCTCAACTTTATGAAAGACATCTACAAAAGATTGACATATAAGTCGTACTTACTGGTCAGAGATCATGCTTTCCCCTTTAGAAGGGGAACAAGGCAAGGATGTCTTCTCTCCCCACCCCTACTCAACATCTCACTGGAAGTTCTAGCTGTAGCAGTAAGACTAGAAAAAGAAATGGAAGGCATGTAAATTGGAAAGGAAGAGATAAACCATCTTCATTTGTAGATGACATGATTATTGCTGTAGAAAAATCTGACAATCTCCAAAAAAAATCTCATGGAACTAGTAAATAAGTATGGGAGAAGAACAATTACCATTGTTACTTTAACAAATAATCATCTATTAGAAAAACTAAGAATAAAAGAAAAGGTTTAGTTTTACCATTAGTTATCATTATTCATTCTTTGATGCTTTTCTTTTTCAAAAACCTCTAGATCTGAGTTTCTACATATTCTTTTTTCACTCTGAAGAACTTTTCTTTACATTCCTTTCAGAACAGGTTTATGGAGTATGAATTCCCTCATTCTTTTTATTGAGAGTCAATATCTTTTTCACTCTTGGACTGGATTCAAACTGGGTCTTTTCCCGCTGCCTTTTAGTATGCCTTGTAACTTTTCATTGAAATCTGGACATGATACATTGAGGGACAGGGACAGAGGTAATAGTCATAGAACATTAGTGCGGGGTTTGCCTTAATTTGACCAGGACCTTGTTCAATGATGCTTATCGTAGCTGTACGTGTCAAAGACTTTCAATTCCACTAGTGTTTTCGTTTTTCTCTTGTGGCTCAGGATTTCCTTAAGATCTCTCTGAGAGCCTGAGTGTTGTGGCTCTTTCTGCTGTTGTACTGTTGATGTCATGGAAAGGAATTGGGGAGGGAAGTGTTCCGTAATCTATGATTAACTTGTATTTTTTAGTGGGCCTACATCCCTAGTGACTTCTACAAGTGGTTCTTAGATTCATTTTCTTCCCAACTCTGATGAAAGAGAAAGGCTGGAGTGGGCTGGAGTTGGGTACTGCTCTTCTTCCTATGTGAGATGAGATCTAGTAATGGCTTTTTCACTGCAAAGTAGGCCTTTTTTTATAGAGTATTTCAAAGTGATTACTTTCCTCCTCTACCTGCCAAGACGCAAGGTGATTATTTTTTTGGTTCTTTATCACGAGAACCTGGTAGGATCCTTGGAGGTAAAACCCTTAAGTTTGGAGGCTCATGATTGTTTTTTTTTATGATGAATCTCTTATTATTTTATTTTTATAAAATTATAACTGTGTACATTGATGCATCTATGGGGTTCAGTGTACTGATTTGGTATACAATGTGAAGTGCATACATTGCATTTGATCTGATTAACACATCCATCACAATTATACTCTTTTCTTAATAGTTTTGAAATGTACCATTGCATCATACACATTAGGTGAGGTCTCCCCAAATAGCCTTCCTCCTCCCTCCTCCAAGACTCAAGATTAATATACAAAAGTCAATTGTTTTTTTGTTTTTTTTTTTTTTGAGACAGAGCCTCAAGCTGTCCCCCTGGGTAGAGTGCCGTGGCATTACAGCTCACAGCAACCTCCAACTCCTGGGCTCAAGCGAGTCTCCTGCCTCCGCCTCCCAAGTAGCTGGGACCACAGGTGCCCGCCACAACGCCCGGCTATTTTTTGGTTGCGGCCGTCATTGTTGTTTGGCGGGTCCGGGCTGGGGATTTTAACCCGCCACCTTGGGTGTACATGGCTGGTGCCTTAGCCGGTTGAGCTATAGGTGCTGAGCCACAAAAGTCAATTGTTTCCCTATAGACCAGCAATGAAAAATTGGAATTTGAGATTTTTTTTTTTTTATTATGAGATTTTTAAAAAAAAAAAATCTATGTCCCTTATTTTGCCACATATAATGAGCTCATGTGTATAATGTATACCCATGTTTCTGGCCCAAACTATCAAGAATAAAATATTCTGTTTTAATTTTTGAATTAAAAATTTAAGTTCTTTATACTTGTTTTTTATATTATAAAGGAATTTTAGCATTTATTTTTAACCTGTATGGGATAAGAAGTTTTATGTAACAAATTATGATAAAACACAAGAACAGATACAAAGTACAAGAAATTTTATGCACTATAACAATCGTAGTACCCATGCATAATGCACATCCTTATTTTTCCTTCAAAAATTTGGGCAAAAAGTGCACATTATACATGGCAAAATATGGTAACAATAGCATGAAAACATTTATTTAGTTGTATAAGGAAGAAACTATATACAGAATGAATGTGCATGCAATAACTGTGAAACATTGATGAATCAAAGAAAATTCAAATACTGTAAAAACAAAGATATTCCAAGTTTGTGGGCTGGAAAACTTAATACTAAAATGTTAATTCTTCAGTATTCACACATATATTTATTTTATTTTTTAATATGGAATGCTTCCTTAATTTGTATGTCATCCTTGTCTAGGGGCCGTGCCAATCTCTGTATCTTTCCAATTTTAGTACATGAGCTGCCTAACTGAGCACCACACACATAGTTTCATGTTCCTTCAAGGGACAGACCCTGGAAATGATGACTCATCACTAGTGAGGTGCACGCCCGACACCCAGATGGTGATTTCTAATACAATTGTCTGATAACAGAAACCAGGGCTTCTTGGAGAAGTGGCTGATTGTAATACTGACATACGAAGAATGCGAGATGAGTCTGGAATAATTTCTAGTGCCCACAAGTACAGAAGTACTCAAAATTCCCCCTCAGGAAAATGGAAAACAACTCCACAATGCTGGAAATATGTCAAAAGAATAGAGGAGCCAACCAAAAAAGCTTCCAGCTGCCAAAGCTGGAACAGTTAGAACAATAAAATAAAGTGGTATTGGATTATTATCAAGAGTAACAAATAAATATCCAGCAGTTTTTACTAGTGGAATAACTACATAAATATCTTCTTTTCCAAAACCCAAATACCTGTTATGGTATGAGAAAAATAGCAGACAAATGCTAATTGTAGGATGTTCTATCAAACATCTAACCAGTACTCCTCAAAACTGTTAAGGTCATCAAACAAGGAAAGTCTGAAACACTTTTACAGCCAAGGAAGCGTGACAACTACATGTAATCTGTAGATGGGATTATAGAACAGAAAAAAGGACATAAGATAAAAACTAAGATATGATCTTCACCTGTATCAATATTGGCTCATTAACTGTAACAAATGTCAAGAGAAATTGGGTGGGGGAAGTTATAGAAACCTTTTTTACTAACTTCTCAAATTTTTAGTAATTAAAACCATTATAAAATAAAATATTTACTTAAAAATAATTGTAATGGGCAGGTACATTGATCTGGTTTTATCTGGGCATTAGAAAATGAAATTTTTGGCTAGATATGATGTA
>NW_003852449.1:8007268-8009409 GCF_000181295.1 Otolemur garnettii | reverse complement strand
TAATGTTTGCTCCATTAAACTCTGTTAGATTTAATTTGTCTGAAGTTTTTCTTACAACAAGGGCAAACATTTGTACAACTCTCACGCTGGGCCCAGCCTTGTTCCCGGTGATTGGCAGTTGTTAACTCCATACTCACAGCAACCCTAGTGAATGGCTTCTGTTACTAAAGTCCCCATTCAACGGATGAGGGAAATCAGTCCCTCTATACGAGACAGAGTAGGGACTGTGAAGTGTGCTACATTATCCTTAGTTAGCCATAGACATGGGGCTTTAAGGTATGGAGTACACAGTAATAAATTACTAGAATTTTAGTTTGCACACAAAGTGCTGAATGCACAAGTTTTAAGTAACAAACTAAATTTGGCCTCAGGACCTTCATACCTTGAGTTCCTACGTAAGGAACTGCAATCTAACTCAGTAATTCTCAGAGTCTAATGAGGAGTTGTCTCAGCCCATCAGAGCATCCAAGCTTCAGACTATCATTGTCTCCTGACTGATTAGAATGTGTTCAGAGATGGCAAATCCTGAGGTGCAACCCATCAAGCTGCTTCTGCACCTCACTTCTGCTTTCTATCCATAAATGTTACTGCCCTTGTTACGGAGCGGAGCTCTCTGGATGGCTCCTGGGGGCTGCCTGATTTGCCACTTGTTCTTTGGTCAAACCGTGTTAAACTTAATTGTCTAAACTTTTTATTTTAGGACAGCTATGTTCAAAAGAAAGTTTTATTTCTTCCCAAACGCTGAGAGCGTTGGTGGCTGGCTGCTTCACACAAAGTGAGGAACCACCAACTTCTGCTTCTCTGCTCTTTAACCTCCACGTTTAGTACTCCTTGGCATTCCGCCTGCTGGGTGTTCTGCCCCAGCTGCCCCAAGTGAGAAAATTCTAACCTGTTTCCTGTAATTGGAGGTATATTTTCTTGATTGAGATCCAAGAGGAAACTGATCGTGCTGCGCCCCCACCCCTGCCAACTGACATCAGTCCTCTTTAGTTTTGACCCTGACACAGTTTTTTGAACTTAAAATTTTTGCCCTACTTAATGAAAAGTATTTGCAGATTTCTAAAATCTCCAGTGCTAATAATAAGAACCATCAAATACCTAATAATGGTTTGCTTTGCTTGATCAAAGATCTCCGCAGGAAGGAGATTGGCAGTGCAGTAGGAGGCCCTTCTCCTGCTGAGCCCGAACTAAAGCAAAACTCCAGGAATTCTACCCTCCCTGGGAACAGGTATCTTTCCACTGAGAAATGGAACAAAGGAGGTATTTATTTATGGTAGTAAAAATACTTTTTTTTGAAATGCTCAGATGTGTTGGTTAAAATCCAGTTTGGATAATTATATTCTTCTCACAGAAATTCCAACCACAATTATAACTGCCAACTCCAATTCCGCCAGCAGTTTGAATTCCACAGTCTCTTTTGGACACTCATTGTTCTTTAGCTCCGCTCAGCACTGGCTGGCCAATCTCCCCACTCCCCTTCAGAGTGTTCATAGTTGACTAGGATGAAGTAACACAGGAAACTATTTTCAGTTGCAATGAAGTGATTTTAAATGAATGGCATTATCGTAAGGCGATATAATATTTATTAAAACCCAGTGTGAATATGTACATTTTCATAGATTAGAATTCTTTTGATAAATAATTTCTGGCTGGCCTTCCTTTCTTCCTTCTTTTTCTTTCTTTCTTCTCTCTGTGTGGCCTGAGCTACAGTGTTATGGCATCAGCTTCATTCTCAGCAACTTGAAACTCCGGAGTTTAAGCAATCCTCCTGCCTCAGCCTCCCAAATAACTGGGACTATACGTGTCGGCCATAACACCTGGTCATTTTTCTGTTTTTGGTAGAGACAAGATCTCACTCTTGCTCAGGCTGGTCTCAAACTCCTGAGCTCAAGCCATCCTCCTGCCTCAGCCTCCCAGAGTGCTGGGATTACAGACGTGACCCACTGCATCCATCCATTTTTAGCTTTTTCATCTGTGACATTCTGCCAACCTACAAATTGATGGACTATATTCTTTCAGTATTTAAAACAAATACATGTTTTATGATTCTTTTAAAAAATACGTGAGTGTGTTATCTGCCTGATGAAAACAAATTCATGCTGTTGGTACACATTCCACACAGTATGACACGGTTGAAAGAT
>NW_003852449.1:8005956-8006382 GCF_000181295.1 Otolemur garnettii | reverse complement strand
GGGTATTTTTAGAGATGGGGTATCCCTCCCTAAACTCAAACTCCTGAGCTCAAGCAATTTACCCACCTTGGCCTCCAGAGTGCTAGGATTATAGGCTTGAGCCACCAAGTCTGGTTCCCTACTAAATTTTTTTTTGAAACAATGAGAATTTTAAGAAGTGCAAAGCAATGAATATTTATTGTACATTCATTGTAAGACAGATACTTAAAAATGTAACATACAATGCTTATTATTTTTATTTCACCAAATCAAAGTCTAAGTTAAAGCTCAAGGCCACATAGCTAATCTAAAGTCTTACTGATACATTTGTTCTTCTCTTTCCCCATCCTGAGTTTCAGTCCTCAGATGTGAACTTCAGGTATACTGTTGCAGCCAGCATCACCAGGTACACCAAGCCTCTTCAATGGCTTGATCACTCACTCTCAA
>NW_003852449.1:8004593-8005533 GCF_000181295.1 Otolemur garnettii | reverse complement strand
AATTGAAATTTAGATAAACAAAATCATTATTTGAAAAACAGTTGGAAATTCTAACTAAAGTTGTCTTAGACCAGCAGTTGGGGCAATCACATAATGGTCTGATAAGAGGTGCTCTCAAGCATCTGACAGGGCTGTTGTATACTTATGAACTGTCAAAGATATCCTACTTGACCAAGCTCTAGTCAGGCTCCTCTGAGCCCTCTTCATGATTAAACCCTGCCCTTGGCCCAGTGAGCCCAGTTTTAGCAAGAATACAACTATGTCAGTTTATCTAAAATTTCCCTCATTCCTAATATTTAATCAAGTTCCTCCTCTGCCATTCTTGACGTCTAATCAAATTCTTCTTACTAATTTGTATCCACAAGATTTTCCTTGTACCCACTGGCTACAAATCCCCAGACATCCCTGATACACTCAGGGATAAGTTAAATTCAATCTTTCTCTCCTATTGCAATAGTCTCAAATAAAGTCTTCCTTGCTTGTTTAACTCCAGATGGTATAAATTTTCTTTAAATCAAAGAGTGAGCTTTTTCCAAATATCCTCCCTCATAGGCTAACGTCAGGTGAAGCAACCACCGTACTAGACAATTTTCAATAAATGCAAATGTACAATAGAGAATGACCATGGAATAACATTCATTTCCACTTAATAGGAAATTTAGAGGATAGGATCCAGAACAGGTACATTTCATTCGGGAGGAAGGATTCTGGAAAACAATTATAGGATGGGGAGTTTATCTGATGAGAGTAGGTATCTAAGACAGCATGCAGGACCTCGGGCAATTAGGCTTGTGGGTGAGATATAGTTCATATGAGGTCCAAGGTGCCAGAAGGAAAGAAAAAAGGAAGGCAAAAAAACAGGAGAGAAAGAGAAGGGTAGGCATACTGAAGGGATGGCTAAGATGTGATTGAAACAGCTCTGTCTGCTCCTCAGATTTGT
>NW_003852449.1:8003161-8003987 GCF_000181295.1 Otolemur garnettii | reverse complement strand
CCTCAGACTAGGTGACAGTGACAGTGTCAGTCTGTCTGTGTGGGGTGGGCTTCTTCTGTTGGCTGTCTTGAGTAGTGGCCTTGTGGCAGTCTGGGTGGCTTCGGCTGGACCACAACAGAATTGAAGGCTAACTGTTCAGTGCTTTCCTCCGGGGAAAACGTCCTCCAGTCTTGGTTCTACAGTTAGTTCCTCATGGCCACTTCCTGGAAATTTTTAGTCAAGCACACAATTAAGCATTATAAAAGAAAGAGGTATTATTTAGCTTTAAGATGGAGTGACTGTCACAGTCGTATTATCTCTCCAAAGAGGTAATATGAACACTGAAAATGCCAGTCCCCAAAGCCTTAGAAGTAACCTTTTTTATTCCTACATAGGAAGTGGTTGTCCTCATTCTAATAAGTACCTGCTGATTTTATTCATCATTTATAATATGTGGTCCCTAGAAGGGAGAGACTCTTTAAAAAAGTTGTGTTGATTGTTGAATTTTTAAAAATATATTTACAAGGACACCTTGTTAGGATACTTGATTTAAAACTAATGATTTCCCTAGATCATTTCCTTCATTTGAATGTGGATACTACTAGCCTACTGAGAATAGCAGGGGGAAAACTTGTAAACAGTAGTATGAAATCCTTTTCTAGAGATGCCAGTGAATAAAAATAATAATGAGGAATAGGTGAATATTGTCCCCAAATTCTAGCAGTGTATTTGTTTTGGCAGAAACAGAACTGATCTTTATGCATTGAGTCTTAGCTTAGATTCCATGGGTATCTGCATTAGAATCAAAAGCTGCTTTCCTGGCTCCTCCCATTAAATCCAAGGGATA
>NW_003852449.1:7978198-7992929 GCF_000181295.1 Otolemur garnettii | reverse complement strand
TAGATGGCCTCTATCAGTTTAAGAAATGTCCCTTCTATACCTACTTTAAATTCTTAAAGCAATGTGAATGTCAGTCATGGCTCCATCGCCCATCCATCCATTTATGCATTAGTTTATAATTATTTAGTTCAGTTGCTCTGAATGAGAATTTTAGTTGTTAGGAAATTCTGTTGGTAGAAATTTCCTCACTCTGGTTTTGGACTAAAATATGAAAGATTTTTGATGATCAGTATGGTGTTCATCATGTATTCTAGGTCCAAATCCTTTGTAATTTGTTGCAAATATATCATCTCATTCAGTAGCTTGATTTTTTACTCATTTATGACTTCTTTTGATGAACTGATAGTTTTGATTTGAATAAAGTTTATTTCATCAATCTGTCCATTTGTGGTTAGTGCTTTTAGTCTTGTTTAAGAAATATTTCCCTACTCAAGAGCACGAAGACAATCTCTTATATTATCTTCTGGCAACATTACTGTTTTTTGTCTCTCAGTATTTAGATGTTTACTTGAAGTTTATTTGTAGTTTTGATTTGGGGCAGGGGTTGTTGCAGTCTGACTGTGTCCTTCCAAAATTTATAAGTTGGTGTTAGAAGGTCCCCTTCTTCTAATCACAAAAGAGTTGGGATTGGAAAGGGGGACACTTTGGGAGATGATTAGATCACAGGGGCAGAGCACTCATAATGAGATTACTGCCCTTATTAAAGAGGCATGAAGGGGTTTGTTAGCCCCCTTTTTGCTCTTCTGTCATGTCAGTGGACAGACCAAGAAGATGCCGTCTTTGAGGCCAAGCAGAGCCCTTGCTGGACACTGAAACTCCTGGTGCCTTGTTCTTGGACTTCTCAGGCTTCAGAGCTGTGAGAAACAAATTCCCATTGTTTATAAATTCCCCAGTTTAAAGTATTTTGTTATAGCAGCAGGAACAGACTAAGACAGGACTCAAGTTTACTTTTCCTTTACAGCTGTTGCATTGACTGGTAACCATTTATCTAAAAGATCTTCAGTAAAGTGTTTAATTCGCCTTCCAGGATGAATTTGAATTCACTTTTTAGGTTGGATATTTTCTGTGTATTGGGAAAATGGACCTTTTAGATATAAGAAGATCTCAATATCTGCCAAAATGCAGGTGTTCAGAGACATTGTAGCTTTGGGGGCCTGGGAAAACATTGCTTTTAAGAAAGAGCTGATGCTTGGAATTAATTGGGCTGCTTTGTGGAAGGAGGTGAGTTAGAGACAGATGAGTGTGGAAAATAGAGAAGGGGATGTGGAACTAGATATTTTTTCTGGGATCAAGTGTGCAATTGTTTGAGTAGAAGGCTAAGGGCCAGAAGCTAACAGAGTTATGCATAGGAGACTTTGTGACAATGTCACTGAAGAGTGGTTGCTTTGTCAATCTGGTGGCCATGTGTCACGCAGAGCTATATTAGAGCCTGTTTTCTGGTTTCTGCCTGGGCCTCAGCATGGCTCTGGTGCTGTCAAGACTGGCAGTTTGGGGACTATCTGATGACAATGTCCTTGATAGGGATGTAAGTGTTGTCACAGAGGATATGGACAGGAGAAGGTCCTTGTAAGGAAACGTAAGTGGACAAGTAGGAGATGGGGTGGAAAAGAATGAGCTGGGGGTTGGCAAGTGACCCCTGCAGGCTGGTTTGCTGGCGTGATAAGTACCAGTTCAGGAATGCACAGGAGCTAGTGTGTGGATGAGACAGTCAAACCAGGAGGCTTTCAGTTTATGTTGCCTTATAGTCATGAGGCTTTAGCAAAAGTTAGAAAATGTGTGGGAACTATAAAGCCCTATACAAATCATTGGCGAAGCTCGCTTCAAACAGTGGCTATAACATTGCCCTGTACAGACTGGCATTTAATATTTTTATAAGAATACTAAATAATTTTTAAAAAGTCTGCCTGGGTTTCTTTTAGGTACATGGTCTGTGGTTATTTTTATACTACATACTTAACCTATTAAGTAAAGTGAAAACGTGCTTCTTATAGCAGATACTTCCCGCAGGTGCGGATGGATGGGGCGTTCACATTCGCCCTGGGACCCTCCACCCTCCCGGCTCTCCTGCTCTCCCAGCACCTACGCGTGAGGGAGCCTCATTCTCCAGTCTGCTCTCAGAACTTCTGACTATCATTCGACTTATTACACATCAGTGCTGGGTGTCTACTGGCATGAGAAACCCTTTGTTTCATCTCTCATTGACATTCATCTTGTTTCTAGAGGTGGGAGTTCCAACTGGTTGAATTCTGCTTCCAGTCTTTACTCTGAAGTAATTGACTTCATTTGTATTTTCTGAGACGTGCGAATTACTCTAATTTTATTTTCACTTTATTTTTCTTGTCATTGTTGTCTCTCCCAGCCTTTTTAATTTCCTCCTCGCTCAGCACTGTTCTCACTCCACCCGAGTCCTTCCCAGCTCCACGGAGCCTTCTGCACTGTTTACGCCTCCCTGGGGTCTGCATACCCGAGTCCTCCCCAGCTCCACGGAGCCTTCTGCACTGTTTACGCCTCTTGGGGTCCGCATACCCGAGTCCTCCCCAGCTCCACGGAGCCTTCTGCACTGTTTACGCGTCCTGGGGTCCGCATATAGATTAGGTAAAAAGGCCAAGCCCTCCTCTCTGCTCCCTCATCCCTTCTTGCATCTTTCCTTGGCTCCATCACACTTCACGTATCCTGGTTTTTAGGAAAATCATTGTTCATATATATTCATAGCTGAGTCTTTGTCCCCTGTTTAAAGTGTTTGTTGGAATGGGTCTTTAACCCCTCTGGCACAGTATTTTTGGCTTAATTAATCCGCTGAGACTCTTTCGTTTTTCTTTTTTTCATTATTTTCCTCGGCATTACTTCGTTTATTTTTATTTCTCATCTCCATTTTTGTATCAGTTCCCTTTCTCCTGGCAAATTTCCTAAGGCCCATCCGTATATAGGCTTAAATTACTTTCATCACACAAACAGATACGGAATAAATGTGTGTAGTCAAGCTTTTCAGTGGCAAACAGTAGAAATCAGTTGTGGTTAATTTATGCTTAAAAGATATTTAGTGTGAGTCTTGGGAAGCTCATCCGAGCAAGAGGAAGGTTGGAAAGTTAGGATCTGATTAAAAGCTAGACATTTATATTTCCAAAAAAGTAGTATAAAACATAATAAAAGTAACATAAAGTAACTTTTCTTCACATACCTGAGTACATGTTTAAGTTCTGCTCAGTTCTCCACACTCTCCTCTCTAATGCTTTACCAAGGAAAGTGAGCAAATGTGTCCCCAGTTAATCCCACGCCAGCTCAGACCGGCTTAGAATCAGCTTCCCTTCAGTCCTGTGGTGATTCTGCACCCTCTACACTAAATTGTAAAGTCATGTACCCCCAAATAACTTTGTAGAAATTGTCAGGGGAAAACAAGTAAAAGAAAATTATCCATATAACACTATTGAAACACACATATGCACATACACCTGCATGTGCGACCCAGGGTGGAGGAAAACACAGTGCATTTCAGCCTCTGCTTCTCTATCTAGCCACCAAGTTACATGTGCTTTTGCGATTTCTTTCTCCACTATTCTTTCAATGATCCCAGTGATTCCCTCAGCAATGCCTGTGGCTCAAAGGAGTAGGGCGCCAGCCCCATATACCGGAGGTGGTGGGTTCAAACCCCACCATGGCCCAAAACTGAAAAAAAAAAAAAAGAAAGAAAGAGAAGCTCCAGGGCTTCCCCTTGGTTCTATCATAATAGCCTGGAGAAGCACAGTGGAGTAGTAAGATCCCGGATGCACACCAGGGTCCTCGGGTGTGAACTGTGGATCTCACCACTTATGAGCCTTGTGACTTTGAGTGAGTCACTTGACCCATTTGTGCCTCAGATTCTTCATCTGTAAAACAGGAATAATAACTGTAATTTTGCTATGAGGATCAGGTAAGTGAATCCATGTAAAGTATTTATAAGAATGCCTGACACATAGCAAGTATTCAGGTGTTAGCTGTTATAACTAGTAATTATAATTAGTAATCAGTAGTATTAATAATAGTGGAAGTCTGCATTCTTCAGGTGGGAGAATTGGATGAGGAGTCAGGCCCCTCAGTAGTGCTATGAACCAAAAGCATCTCCTGAGCTGCTCATCTATTGTGTGCTAAGGTTCTCTGGCCACCAAATATCCCTGCAGCCAGAATCGATTGCTTACCGCACTGGCCACACTTCCTATTATAGTAAACAACTTGCCTTTGCTTCCCCTAATAAAGTGTCACCCTGGGATTTCTGCCACCACAATCCTTCCTACCCCACTGAAATCATTTTCTGTACGTTCAGCCTAAATAGTCACTGTTCTCGCTCAATTGTCCTTCATTTACTGTCTTTTTACTTTTATTATTTTTTTCATTTATTGTCTTATAACATCCATGATCTTCTTGTATTTTCTTTAGAATGCCAAATTATTCCTAAATATTTTTTTCTGGCGTCCTGTATTATTTTATGTTCTGAAGTATGCTGTCCTCCTGAGTTTGTTCAGTTTTTATGATAAACTTCTATCTCTGTTTTGCACCTATTTTTTAATTTTGAAAAAGAAATCGTTTCTCCAGGCACCGTGTTTGTGAAATGTTCTTGGCCTTTCCCCCACACAGCTGGTGATCAAGGCCCCTTCTAGACCTTCAGCTGGGTGTGGTTTACAGCCCAACTTCTAAGCCCTCATAGGTTTTAATCTCTTGTTTTGCTGGTTGAGTATGCTGACATCTGTCTGAATTGGATACTCAATATGAAAATGATAATCTTTGGTCCCCACTTTTTCAAACTGTCTTTTGATATTCATTCCCTACCTACTAAATTTTTCCTGAGGAATGTGCCTCCTATAATGGCAAATGCCCCTTCTAGTCATTTCTTTATTTTTTACAACCAGTTTTCTGGGAGATCTATCGCCTCCTGGGCATATAAAGAGAAATATTGATGAGGGTTGTGGGCACAATTCCAGGTAACTTGAAAAGCTGCAGCAACAGGTGGTTGGTAAAATTCCTGACTAGTACAGACCCAGCGTTTCCGGCCTATGGGCAGAAGGTGAGCTTACGGATTGGCATAGCATGGCATTTTAAAATCTAGGAGACTTCTAGTAGGTAGAGGGAATTCACCCAGTTGGATTCTGACATTAGATCAACTGACAACCTTAACTTGTCGGGATGATGTGAATTTCCATCTTTTTGGTCTTCATGGGTGTTTTAGTGAGAATTTGGGAAATGGCTACACAGGCCAAATGCCCTTATATATCAGAAGCCTTCGTGTATGGAAGTTCTTGGATAGAATTTCCCAGAGTGTATTTTGAAAATGCTATTTAAAATATTACATTAAAAAATACTTCAAGGACTAGGCTGGACACTTGGGTTATACTGAAATAAAGTTAAAACATGTTTCTTTAAATTGGGGCTTCTCAAAGCTTCTTACATACGTGTTAACATTGGCTAAGAATACAGTATGCTGTGCTGCCCAAACTTATTTCAAAACGAATCCTTCTATCTCTTATTTCCCATAAATTATTTTTTCAGACTAGCATCCCATAGAACATATTTTAGAAAAAGGTAATTTATAAGCTTTTTGAAAATCTTCCGAAAGTCACTGACATCTTACTGGAGATATTCACTTCATCATTAATTATCCTGGAGCAGAGAGAGAGATGGGACGAGAGGGCATGAACCCTCAGTCAAAGCTTTCTTTTGTCTCTGGGCTGAGTCCTCCAGAAAGTTTGTCCAAAGTGGTTTAAATATCTAAAGAGTTCATATGTAGCAAAAAGCAATTCACTTTTCCATTTGCAAATAAATTTACTCGTCAGGTGTTTGAAATTCACACACATACGCTTCACTTCATATCACCTTGTCTGCTTCTAATCTGACCTCTATTCAATCTTCCCCGCTGATGTAACTCAGTTGCTGAGTCAGGATAAAATTTTTGTCTGCTGAGGGAAAAGGAGTAAAATGCAGAAAGATTACTAGCACTGTGTTTTTGTTTTCTGATCCCTGACTGTTTTTTGTAGCTCTAGCGGCTTGTGGTTGACCATGACTAGACTGGGTATGTCTGTTTTAGGAGACCTAAATTGGATTCCTGCTTCACTGCCTTTGGGGCTGTAAATCTTGAGTATCGAGAAGGACTCACTGTTGTCTAGAATAGTAGAAACGGAAACAACACTGCAGACAGTTAGGCACATTTGACTAAGGACTGCAAACTTTAGGGAGCGTGCAGTTAATAATACAATGTGAAATGACAATGTGTTTGTTCTATAAGAACAACACCTGCCTAGCTGTATTGCCTTTCAAAACTTTGTGCGGTACAATAAAAGGCTGTCAGCTCCCTCCCCCATCTCATCACGAAAGCCTAAATGTCATCGGTTGACAACACTGGTCTGGGGTGTCCAACTTGGAGCTTGGTGAATCAGTCTGTATTATGTTCTCTTGGGCCACATGTTAAATATGCAAACACTAATGAAAACTGATTAGCAAAAAGAAGTTTGTGCATATTTTTCACAATATTGGACACCACAGACAAGCAAAGAATGTCCTCACAAAATCAGTTGGGGCAGTGGCCACGAGAGGTGGACACCCCTGATGGGAACTGCCAATGTAGGATATTCAGGGCAACTGTGGACAAGCCCCATTTTGGCTGGAGCTTGGTGAATCTGAGTCTGTATTTTTGAGAACTTTGCCAATACTCTACTAACTCTAAGTTTAACAAATATTTACCACAGGGCAGACCTCATCACTGCAGTGATAAAAAGTTTGGCAAGTTCTGGTAAGGTATATTTGAATTCCGTATCTTAGATCGAGCAACAAGTACAGCTAATGTTTCAAAAGTGGTCTCATCCTCTCCGTAGTCTTTAACGAGATCATCGACAGCAAACATTCCATATGGTGTTTGCAGCAGTGATAATTAATTTGTAAGTTTCTTGATGGAAAGCATTGTATTCGCTAAGATTCTGGAATAAAGCAGCTTTATTTCAACCAGGGAATTTATCTGAAAAATACTAGAGTACGTCATACAGTTGAGGGAAAAGCTCTGAAGACCAGGAAAGCTCAAGCAGGCTACATTTGGATATTTGATCGCTATTAAGACCATTTCTTTGGTCTTAGTCTTTATCTCTTCTTTATTTTTTATGCTTTCCTCCAGATTTTGATCACACTGTCCCTTTCATGTAGGAGAGATGCCTCTCTCAAAAAGGTCTCAATGAGTCTTATGTTACGGTTTGGCATTGTTCTAAAAGAATCTTGGAAAGATCCAGGTGACCTTAGAAGGACTAGGTATTGAGTTGAGTAGGATTCTAGTGTCTGTGGTTCTGAAAACATAGCTTATGTTTAGATGAGATTCGCACTCACTAACTTTGACAGGGAGGAAGATGGTCCTTGGCAGGGGGAGGGGATGGATCTGGGTTCTGATTTCATTATGGTACCCCTAAAGATAATGACTCATTTCTACCTAAGTGCTTCTGTCTTAGGGACTCCTTGTCTCAGAGAAGTGCATTTTCAATAGCTATATTATATTATTTCTGTGTATTGTGATGTATTGTTGGCTCTTAGCTTTGCAGAGACTCTGTGTAATCAAACATTCTTATGTGATACAGTTCTTCAATATTTGAATACTGCTTTCAAATCCTTTGAAGTCATCTCTTCTTAAGGTTATTTACTTTCTGTTCTGCCAATCACATCATTTGTGAATGGCACTTTAAAACTGCTGGAACTACTTAGCAGTCTGAACCAAAACTCTGCCAATGTTTTGCCTTATTAGTCTTACTTCTAAAAGTTTATTGTGAGAAAATAACTATGTATTTAATGACATGAATGAAGATACTTTATGTGGGAAAAGGAGAATAATTTGCACTAGTTGAGAGTTATAATGGCTTCAATGTCCAACAGTAATGAATTGACTAAGTAAATTTTGATACGTTCGTATGATAGAATATTATAAAGCCATTAAGTTGCCGCATGAATGTATCAGTTGAGAGGAATTATGTTCATTCTAAAAGGTTGTCTCAGCTGTTTCTTGCTGCATAACAAATGTCCCAAAACTTAGTGGCTTAAATCAGACACAATTTGTTTCTCCTTACACGGTGGGTCAGCAATCGGAGGAGTTTTGCTTGTCTCATCTGAGATTATTTCTGCAGCTCTAGTAATCTGATGGCAATGACACTGTTGGGGATACAAAAATGATGATGACCATTGATCCCTGCCTTCTAGGAGGCATTGAGGGCGGGGCCACGGCAAATGTATATAAACTGTAATACACACTGTAATAGATTAAAGATTTACACAATAAAGGGAGAAATAAATGGCTAAAAGGGTTCAGAAAGGAGAGAGCATCTGTTTGGGTCTGTCTTTGGGGTTTGGGGACACTGTTGATATTTGGGAAACGGGATTTCTGCTGAGTCTAAAATGATGGATGTCATTTAAATCAGGAGAGACGGGTGGGACTGCAGAGTTGCGAAGGGGGTCCCTCATCCGGTATCGGGCAGTACAGAGCTGGCTGACAGAGCTAGAAGACAGGATGGGGGAAGGGACAGGTATTTTTTTTCCTTTTACCTGATTTTCATGCATCTCTATGTCTGAACCTTTCCTCGTATCTTCTTTTCTTTTTTCCTTGTACTTACACTGAAAAATCCGTCCTCCAACAATCATATTGTTTAATTGTAAGGTCATTACATGTGTTTATCCAAGTGTCTTTATATGTTATTTTCAAACATCACTGCAATGAAAAATACAAGTTTCTCGAGTAGCAAGTCTTAGAAGATCAAAAAAAAAAAAAAGAAGAAGAATAAAAAGTGAGCTTTAAATGTGTGGCTGTGAAACTGGGTGATTTTCCATAGCAACATTTTTCTCCTCGGGCATGTGGTTTTGATGTGTTGTCTTTTAACTTCTAGTGTATTAAAGATAAAACCTCAGAGTTGGAACATCAGTAATTAGATTTTCCCAGTCTTTTGACTGGAAGGAAGAAAGTAGATTCTCTTTAGCTCCACTTACTTTACTTTTGGCTCCCCTAATTTTTGTTCAGCTTTGAGAGATTACATGTTTTGATTAAGCATGACTTTGGGCAAATTTGACTTTTAACAGGGTAATTCCAAACCTTACTACATTCACAAAGTTCAAAGTATAAGAGCTTATTTTTGATCACCTTTAATAGGATAATACTATGTGCTTTTGTAAATTTTAAAAGTAAGAGCTTGAATAATGTTATAGTATGGATTAGTTATGGTCAAGCACTTGCTAGTTAGAATTATAAGGTGTATAAAAAGCCACACGTGATGAGAATTGTCAAAACTTGAGTATTATTCTTATGGTTGATAAAAAACTTACTTTTAAGTCCTGATTATATTTACTTTAGGCATGAATTTAATTTCTTAATTTTAAAATGACTGAGGAAATGCCAAATTAAATGAGTCTCCTTTATAATGAAGTATGTTTGTTAAATTTTTTCATATTTCCTAGGTTTGTAAGTGTGTCTCTTTAGAAAAATCTTTTTAGAAAACTTAATCATTTTGTGTTCAGCATCTTTTTTTATTTTATTGTAAAAAATATTTGTTTATTCATATATGTGTAATAATTATACATAGTTACAGAGTACATATGATGTTTTGATACATGTGTACAATTTGTAATGATCTAATCAGGCTATTTCGGATATCTATCACCTCAAGCATTTGTGATTTCTTTAATTGGGAGCATTTCAAATCTTCTTTTCTAGCTATTTTGATATATCCCCTAAATTGCCGTTAACTAGAGTCACCCTACAGTGCTTTTGAACACTGGAACTTACTCCTATCTAACCGTGTGTTTGCACTCACTAACGAGGCTCTCTTCACTCCCCTCACACACTCAGACACATTTTTCCTAGACTCTGGGAACTATTTTTTGTATTCTCTCCCTTCATGAAATTCACTTTTTAACCTCTCACCTATGAATTAAAACATACAGTATTTTTTTTTTTCTGGGCCTGGCTTATTTCATTTATTATAATGAAATATAATGTTCCTGCAAATGACAGGATTTCCTTCTTTTTATGGCTGAATAATGTTGTATTGTATAAATATGGTATATTTAAAAAACCCGTTGATGGACACTTAGGCTGAGTCCAAATCTTGGTTATCATGAATAGTGCTGGAATAAACTTGGGGGTTTTGGCCTCCCTTTGATACATCGATTTCCTTCCCTTTGGATAAGTCCACAGTAGCAGGGTTACTGGGCTATATAGAAGTTCTATTTTTAATTTTTAGAGAAACCTTCATACTATTTTATAGACTGTACTAATTACATCCTCACCAATAGTGTTCCCTTTTCTCTACATCCTCTCCGGCATGTTTTTTCTTCTTATCTTTTTGATAATAACTATTTCAACTGAGATGAGTCGTATTGAGGTTTTCATCCACATTTGACAGATGGTTAGTGATGTTGGGCCTTTTTCTGGCACCTGTTGGTCATTTGTGTGTCTTCTTTTCAGTTATGTCCATTCAGATCGATTGCCCTATGTATTTATTTTGTTTTTTTTTGTGTGTGTGTGTGTGTTTGTTCTTTTGCTGTTGAGATCCTTGTGTATTTTGGATATTAGTCCTTCGTCAGATGAATGGTTTGCAAATACTTTCTCCTATTCTACCAGTTGTTTTCTTTACTCTGTCGATTGAATTCTTTGCTGTGCAGAAGCTTTTTAGTTTAATATAGTTCCATTCATCAATTTTTATTTTTGTTACCTGTGTTTCTGAGGTAACAGCCCTAAAATCTTGGCCTAGGCTAGACCAATGTCCTGAATCATTTCCCCTATGTTTTCTTCTAGAAGTTTCATAGTTGGGGATCTTGCCTTTCTGTTTTTAATCCATTTTGAGTTGAATTTTGTATGTGGTAGGAGATGGGGGTCTGGTTCTTATCTTCTGTACACGGATATTCAGTTTTTCAGCACCATTTATTGAAGAGGCTATCCTGTCCCCAGTGTATGTTACAGCACTTTTGTAGAAAATCAACCCGCTGTAAGTTTGTGGACTAGTTTATGGGTTCTCCATGCCAAGCTGCTGGTTTGCACATCTGTTTTTATAGTAAAACCATGTGAGTTGGTCGCTATAGTGTTGTGTCATGGTGTATTTTGTAGTTGGGTAGTGTGATGCTTCCAACTTTATTCTTTTTGCTCAGGATTGCTTGGCTCTTTGGGACCTTTTGTCATGCCCTGTACATTTGAGGATTGTTTTTCTATTTCTGTGAAGAGTGCCTCTGGCATTTCATAGGCACTGTATGGAATCTGTCGTTGGTGCTGGGGAGCATGGTTATTTAACAGTGTTAATTTTTCCAGCCCGCGAGTGCGGGATGTCCCCCTGCATCCTCTTTGTTTCTTTCCTCCGTGCTTTTCATATTTCAGGTAGACGTCCTCCACCTCAGTGGCTAAATTTATTCCTAGGTATTTTATTTTTTTTTGGCAGCTGTTGTAAATGTGATTGCTTTCTTGATTCCTTTTAAACTAGTTTGCCATTGCTGTATATATATGCTACCAATTTCTGTATGCTGATTTTGTATCCTGACTCTGCTGAACCCATTTATCAGTTCTAACTGATTTTTTGCTGCAGTCTTTAGGTGTTTTTAAATATTTAAAATCATGTCATCTGCAAAGAGGGTCAGTCTGACTCCTTTTCAAATTTGGATGCCTTTTATTTAATATTTCATTCTCTTGCCTGATTTCTCTGGCTAGAACTTCTGATACTCAGTTGAATAGCAGTGGTAAAAGTGGGCACTCTGTTTTTATTCCAGTTTTTAGAAGAACAGTTTTCAGCTTTTCCTCTTTCGGTGTGATGTGAACTGTGGATTTGTCATATATAGCTTTTGGTACGCTGAGTCATGTTCCTTTTATGCTTTACTTATTGAATTTTGATCATGAAGGAATGTTGAATTTTATCAAGTACTTCTTCAGCACCTATTGAGATGATCAATAGAAGGTTTTGGTCCTTCATTCTGTTGATGGTGTGTATCACATTTATTGATTTGTGTACATTGAACCACTCTCTTACAATGATCAGGGTGCATTATCTTTCAATCTATTGTTGAATTCAGTTCACTATTTTGTTGAGGACTTTTGTATCTTCATACGTTCATCAGGCTATTGGTCTGTAGTTTCTTTTTCTGTTACATCTTTTTTTTGTTTTGATATCAGGGTCATGCTGGCCTCACAGGAGGAATTCAGAGAGATTTCTTTCTCTTATTTTTTTTGGAACAGTTTGGGAAGAATTGCTGTTACTTCCTCTTTATAAATTTGGTAGGATTCAGGAG
Source organism: Otolemur garnettii (assembly GCF_000181295.1). Taxonomy (NCBI): domain Eukaryota; kingdom Metazoa; phylum Chordata; class Mammalia; order Primates; family Galagidae; genus Otolemur; species Otolemur garnettii. The sequence goes on along the minus strand of NW_003852449.1, from coordinate 7,980,677 downwards.
TAAGGTGCTAAGTTTTTCTTTGTTGGGAGACTTTTTGTTACCGATTCAATCTCATTACTTATTATTAGTATTTTTCAATCTTTTAAAGAAGTTTTTTATTTTTAATTACCATGGGTGCATAATGTTGTCTTTATTTATAGGGTACTTACGATACTTTGATACAGGCATACAATATGAATTAATCAAATCAGGGTAATTGAGCTCTCACCTCAGACATTTATCATTTCTTTGTGTTATGAACATTCCAATTTCATTCTTTTATTTTAAAGTCTACCCCAACGTATTATTGATAATAGTCACTCTGTTGTGCTATCAAATATGTGTGTTCTAACTTTATTTTGACCCCATTAGCCATCCTTACTTTACAACTTCCCCCACCCTGCTATCTTTCTTCTCAGTCTCTGGTAACTGTTATTCTACTTTCTGTCTCCATGAGATCAATTTTTAAAAAATATTTAGCTCCCCTATACAAGAACATGCTATATTTGTCTTTCTGTGCTTGATTTATTTAATTTAATGTTCTTTAGTTCCATCCATGTTATTGCAAATGGTGAGATCTTATTCTTTTTATGGCTATGTAATACTCCATTTTTATATGTACCACAGTTTCTTTATCTACTCACCCACTGATGGGCACTCAGGTTGACTCCAAATCTTTGCCTTTGTGGATAGTGTTGCGATAAACATGGAATGCAGCTATCTTCTTAATATATCGAATTTCCTTCTTTTGGTTCTACACCTAGCAGTAGGATTGATGAGTCATATGATAGTTTTTCTTTTCTTTTATTTATTTATTTTTTGCAGTTTTTGGCCAGTTTGAACCCACCACCTCTGATATATGGGGCCAGAGCCCTACTCCTTGAGCCACAGGCACTGTCCCATATGATAGTTTTTCTTTCAGTTGTTTTTAGGAACCTCCATATTGTTCTGTATAGTGGTTGCACTAATTTACATTGCCACCTGGTTCAATCTTGATTGGTTGTATGTGTACAGGCATTTATCCATGTCCTCTACATTTTCCAATTTGTAAGTGGATAGCTATTCGTAATAGTCCCAAATGATATTTTCTATTTGTGTAATATCAGTTGCAACATCTTTCTATTTCTGATTTTATTTATTTGGGGCTTCTCTTTAGTTTTCTTGGTTAGTCTAGCTAGAGGTTTATCAATGCTTATCTTTAAAAAAACCCCAACTTTTCATTTCATTGAACCATTGTATTGTTTGGGGGGAGTTTATGCCTCAATTTTAATAGTTTTGCTCTATTTAGTTTATTATTTTTTCTACTTTTGGGGGGTTTGGTTTGTGCTTGTTTTCCTAGTTCCTTCAGGTGCATCATTAGGATGTTTATTTGAATTTTTTCTTTTTTTTTGTAGCCATTTGTTGCCATAAACTATCTTTTAGCACTACTTTTGCTGTACTCCATAACGATTTGGTATGTTGTGATTGCATTTTCATTTGTTTTGAGGCATTTTTTAGTTTCCTTATTAATTTCTTCATCGACCCAATGGTCATTCAATAGCATGTTCTTTATTTTCCATTAATTTATATAGTTTACAAAGTTCCTCTTATTAGTATTTAGTTTTATCTACCATGAAAGGCAGTTTGATATTATTTTGACATTTTACAGTGTTCTAAGACCTATTTTATAGCCTTCTTGTGGTCTATTCTGGATACTGTTTGATATCCTGATGAAAGAAGGATATATATTCTGTAGCTGTAGGATGTAATGTTCTCTAAATGTCTATGAAGTCTGTTTTATTTAAAGTACAGTTTAAATCCAATATTTCCTTGTGGATTTTCTGCCTATATGTCTCTCTCTGATAGTGGGGTGTTAAAGTCCCAACTGTTATTTTATTGAAGTCTATTTATCCCTTCAGATCTAGCAATTTTTGCTTTATACATCTGGGTACTCTGACATTGGTGCATATATATTTAGAGTTATTATATTCTGTTGCTAAATTGATACTTGTATTACTATATGTAATGACATAATTTGTCTTTATTTTACAGTTTTGACTTAGTCTGTTTTATCTGATATAACTAGTTCTTTCCCTTTTGGTTTCTGTTTGCACGGGATATCTGTTTTTATCAATTTACCTTTAGTCTATATGTGTGTTTATCTTTCAAATAAGTTTCTTGTAGGCAGCATATATTTGGGTCACTCTCCCCATCATCCATTCACCAGTTTCTATATTTTAAGTGAGGAATTTCATCCATTTACATTCAATGTTATATAATTGGTAAGTCATTTTGTTCATTGTTTTCTGGTTGTTTTGTGTATCCTTTGCTTGTCTTTCTTTCTATTTTATTGTTTTTATTTGCAGTTTGGTGGTTTTTATGTATTGGTACCATTCAATTCCTTTCTTTTTCTCATTTGTATATCTATTTTATCGGGAAATGCAGGCATACAATATGAATTAATCAAATCAGGGTAATTGACCTCTGACCTCAGACATTTATCATTTCTTTGTGTTATGAA
>NW_003852449.1:7972997-7977829 GCF_000181295.1 Otolemur garnettii | reverse complement strand
AATTTAAAGAGCCTCCGAACTCCAGAAAAATTTATAATTTTGTATGACTTTAATATACTTATATTGTGGCTTTTATTACTAACATGAGAGCTTAATATTATAATATTAATACATTTGTTATATTTTTAGTCTCTTTTTAGCCCTTCTTGTGCTAAAAACAGTGTTTCTTTTTCATTACTCTATTTACCACTCAAGTGCAATTTTACAGTGTCTGATTTAGACCTGAAGTGAGAATCTTGACTTCTAATTCACATTTTTCTGTTTTGGGTTCAGTGAAGAAATTCTTTCATTATTAAGATGTCACTTAAGCATCATGATGAAATAGAAAAATTTTCATAAAATGTTGATTGTAGTTGTCAAGCTTGATAGTATCTTTAGAAAAAGATACCTCTGGCCAAATGTTCAATGTTTGAAATGAGTATTACTGATATAAATTGCACTAAGATTGTCTTCATTAAGAGGCTGAACAAGAGTCTCTTGTACATATACTTGAATTTATGTGAAAATTAACTTAATAGCTAATATGCTTGTCTACACCAAGAAATAGACTCACCAGTCTACACTATCCATCTTGGCAGAAATTGGTTGAATGTATCTTTGTTTAGAAAAGTATAAAAAAGAACTTTCCTCTTGGATAAAATGGCCTCCTCTCTCTGACAAAAATGAAATGAAAGACAAGATAAACCAATGCAATCTTCCATGATTAGTAATCTTGCCTAAAGAATGGACGTAGTTCATCATGGTTGGCTTCCTAGGTTACATTGATTTTTCTCATCAGACTTTAGGTTTGTTTTTGAGGATGGAGAAGTGCTCAGGTATAGTGTAGTTACTAAGCTCAAAGCTCTCTGTATCTTTTTTTTTTTCTCCCGTGCTGATACTGTAGTTTAAAATTTATAAGGATGACTTAAATTTTTAAGTTAAGTGTGCATAGAAATGGTTAGAAATATAGGCACATAGCCATTTAATACACATGAAATAACATTTTCATTGGCATTTTTCTTATTGCATTAACAGTTTTGGGTGATTCAGTTCCCTGTGGGTTGTCTTAATGATGTGTTTGTGGAAAGGTGGGCATTCCTAGATTCTCAACCTTTATAGCACAACTGCTAATGATGGAAAATTAAATGGAAGAAACAGTCCTGTTCTATATGGCTAAGCTCTAGGAGGCAAATATTTTATGAGTTCCAGGAAATATCAGTGATTAGCATTTACTAGTATAGGTATAGGATATAGATATATATATAGCTGTAAATAGCTGATCATTTTTGACATAAAACAATGGAAAAAAGTAAACATTGAGGGTGAATTATTTTTCAGATTGATTTAAACTCAAAGATGTAACTCTTCTCTGTATCAGTATTCTACCGAATGCAAAAGTGTTCAGTGAGCATGCACAAGACCAGCATGTCTGACACTTCCTACTTGAGAAAATCATGATGCAGATAGTCAAACTGACCTTTGCCCCTACTTCACAACCTTTGGCTTTTAACTAATTCTTATTCTTAATAATTTCCAGGGCCTATGGGATAAAATTACATTTTAATGTTTCTATTTGATATAGATACTTTTAACTAGGATGGTAATTTCTGATTAAAAGAATCACATGCATATTGTACTTCAAATACATAGTTGATTCTTAAGACAAAGATTCTAGAAAATTTTTGTTTGGATTTAAGAATTCTATCAAATGGATTCAGTGAGTAATCTAATGGTATAGACATTTTATGAAGTGAGTCTTTATTATATTTAAAAATAATCATGGTTTGAAAAAAACTTACCCATTTTAGCAGATACTCACAATAGCTATTTTTCTCTACTTTTGATTTGGAGAATATTGCTTTATTTATTAATGGAAATTATGATAAAGAAGTGATGAGATTTTAGAAATCATCAGATGTGAGTTCTTCAATTTGCTATATTTCTGTTTGCTAGAAATAATTTAAGCTGAATTCTTTATCATTTATTTTATGATTGAGTACACTCTGACCTCCCATTTGAAATTGTTTTTATTTTTAATTTCTCATAGTGTCTAGCAAAGGGCATTGCACATAGGATAAATATTATTCTATATGAAGTGAATTAATATGAAAATTTCATGTTCATCCAAAACCTTTGTTATGTCTTTTGGTACACCATACATTTAGAGTAAAATAATGGGACTCAACTTGGATCATCATTTTTGACTCTTCCCTCAAAATTTCTAAGATTGTCATTCAGCCTCTTATTTGAATTGAATAGTTGAAGGTACTTTGTCCTATATTACATGTTGGCTGTAATATATGCAATCATCTAGCATAAAGGGAGCAATGCATATTTTGAACATACCGTGTTCTGAACTGCAGTAGTGCTTCGGCCATATTGGGATAGGGACAAGTCTTGAGCGTAGTCTGATAACACATCAAACCACGTTTTTTCTTGTGTTCATTGACTTGGAAGGTGCAGATGAAATGACTCACATGTAGTTGGATAATAATCATGTTACTATCGTGTTTACTGGTCTGCGTGTAGCATGGGTGTCTTGGATATTATTGCAGTTTTCAATGTGGATTGTGAGAAGACCAAGCAGTAAACAAAGATAGGACTTAATGTCTTAGTGTTCACTACATTCATGGTGGCAAATACTGACTTTGCTTTACCCTATCTGATAAGGCTTCCAGCATTTGGAATATCTGCCAGATCACTGAAGGAAGGGTTTCCATGACACTCTCTATCTCTCTTCCTCACTTTCTTTCTCCCTGTTGTGTTTTGTGTGTGTGTGTGTGAGAGAGAGATAAAGTCTCACTCTGTTGCCCTGAGTAGAGTACTGTGAAATCATAGCTCACAGCAACTTCAAACTTTTGGGCTTAAACAATCCTCTTACCTCAGCCTCCCAAGTAGCTGGGACTATAGGCATTTGCCACCATGCTTGGCCAGTTTTTTCCATTTTTAGTAAATACTGGGTCTCACTCTTGCTCAGGCTGGTCTTGAAGTCCTGAGTTCAGGCAATGTCAACCTGCCCTTGGCCTCTTAGAGTGCTAGGATTACAGGTGTGAGCCACCATGCCCGGCCTCCCTGACTTGTTCTTAGTGGTTTTGGAAGCTTGGCTTACAAAATAAAAAAAAAACAGACAAGTCATTTAGCTGATTAAAATATGGGGAAAGGAAACATTTCTTCCTGAATAGGATGAGTCCTGTAAACATGGAAAGTGGTGGTATAAGGCTTTTTTATTTTAGCTTTGAAATATAACTTTTAAGTATACTTTTTGCTCCATTATGTCCATACGATAGTTTTGCTGGGGAGACTGAAAATTGTCATGAACCCAAAAATAAATTTGTAAAAAAAATTTCAGTTTAATTCTATCCTTTAAGTACAGTGGGAAGGACAGGGTTATATGTAATTATGTGATTTTCCACATAAAACACTTTGCTTTTTCAAGCATCATACAGCCAATAGAGTTCAACTTTTGTGCATAGGTGGGTTGAGCACAATGCCTGATGGACATAGGTTGCTTAGGCTGCTGTCAAACCTTGCAGCGAGAAATAAATGCCTTGAAGCCAGATATAAATGGAGTCCATGCATTAAAAAAATATTCAACCACTTAATGGCACAGGCTTATAGATGGTGTTCAGCTTTCATTTAGGCTCCGGTATCTGAAAGTCTCTTATGACTTTCCTATTTCCTTTTGCTTCAGGACATTGAAATGAGCCTGACTCAGAGATAAGATATGCATATTTATATACATTTTATAAGAACAACTAACCTTGAAAAAATACAGAGTAACTTGGAGGGGGCTGAATTATGCTTACTTTTCAAATTCCCAGTAGTCCTTTATTTTCTGAGCAGTGATTTAAAGTCCTTGTGAGTGAAGTGCTTTCAAAAGAGGCATTTATTAATGTGCTCAATATATTTATTTATGACCAAATATATTTTTAAAACAGCGTGTGTCTAGATTTGGAAAATGTTGTTGGGTTTTTTTAGTGTCATTTTACTTGCTTTAGAAGACTTATATTCTAGAAAGTATTTAAATTTTGACTGGAGAAGAAGAGAAGACAAAAAGAAAAAAACAATCCACTACAGTATTTTTAGTGTATGTTGTTTATTCAGAATTCTTTTTGCTAGAATTCTCAAATAGCATTTCTGTAAATCACACATGCAGTGATAATTGATTTCTGTAATAAAGGGTTTTAGTTATTGGTACATATTGAAGAACCTCTGAGTCATTAAAGAAACATTATGATTAGATGAATTTTAGTGTTAAGTATTTAACATTGTATCTCCTTTCAGGGTACAGTGCTTCTTTCATAGAGAAGCCTTTCAAATTTGCTTGTGCCCAAGAAAGCTCGGCAGGACTGTTTTAACCTTTGTTATGTTAGCACATGCCGGATTGATAGGACCCCTCTCTTTCTCTAATGGCTTCCTCTGCCAGTATATTTTAGAGATAGGGCTCTGCATAGTGGTTGCGTCCACCCTGATCATGTCTTCTTTTAAGAGTCTTGGTCCTTGGCCCAGCGTTAATTGTCATATTTCATTTTGTGTTCCTATAAAAGAATAGATGAGGGTTGGTAATTTACAAAAAAGGAAGGTTTATTTGGTTGATGATTCTACCTGCTGGAAGACTAGGATTAGACATCTGGTGAGATCCTCAGGTTGCCTCCACTCATGGTGGAGGGTGAAGAGGAGCTGCATGTGCAGAGATCACCTGGTGGGAGTGGAAGCAGGAGGGAGAGGGAGCCGCTTTTTGTAACTATCAGCTCTTGCAGGGGCTAACAGGGAGAACTCACTCACTCCACAGCGGGGCTAACAGGGAGAACTCACTCACTCCACAGCGGGGCTAACAGGGAGAACTCACTCAC
>NW_003852449.1:7962364-7972909 GCF_000181295.1 Otolemur garnettii | reverse complement strand
AACTCACTCACTCCACTCCACAGCGGGACATGGATCTACTCCGGAGGGACCTACCACCATGATGCAGACATCTCCCATTAGGCCCCACCTCCAACACTGGGGATTAAATTTCAGCATGTGCCTGTTTTCTCAGCTACTCGGGAGGCTGACATGGAAGGATTGCTGGAGTCTAGGAAAGACCAGCTCAGGCAACGTAGTGAAACTCCTTGCTAGGAAAAAAAAAGAATCCTAATATATGTCAATTGTTTACATTTTAAAGCATGTTTCTTACAAAATAAAACACAGATACAGAAAATCATCCAAATCGAATGTCTAGGTTGATGAATTATCCGGAGGTAAACGTCACCGTGATCAAGAAATAGAACATTTCCAGCCACCTGAGCAGCCACTTCCTTTGCCCAATCCCAACTTTAACTTCCTCTCTCTGCCTATTCCTCTGTCTTTTAGAGTAATAATGTCCTTGAAGTCTTCTTTTTAAAGTTTTATCATTCAAATGTGCATACCTAGACACTCTAGTATACAAAACCTTGATGTGTTGTTAAGTCCTTTTTAAGTCTTTATCTTACCTTTTCCATCCTTGTCATTTCCATACAATGTACTTGTTGAACAACCTGAGAAATTTGATATGTAGGATTTCCTGCAGTCTGGACTTTGATAATACTATTCCTTATGCAGTTCAATTGGTTTCTTTGTCTTAGGTATTTCTTGCACTTCGGTTGCTAAATCCAGAGGGTGGATATAACTCAGGTTTAATCCCTTTGACAAGACTATACATAATATTTGGGATCATTATAGAAGATACATGATGTCTAATTTTCTCTCTTCTTGTGATTTTAGCAACAATCGACTTTTGATGTGTTTATCAGTCATTAATTTGCAGTCGTGAAATGGTGTTTTATATCATTTCTTTCTTGTTTATTAGTTAGGATACCTTCATGAAAGACACTTTCCCTCATCCTCTATTTGATTAATTTCATATCGGACAAGTTAGATAAATGTTTTTTTTCTATTCCTTTATTTACTCATTTTTAAGATGTTAATTCCCTACCATCTGAAGATGATCAATTTTTAGAATATTATTATGAATTTATAAATTTGAACACAGTGATAGATTTCAGGACATGCAATTTATATCATTGTCAAAGCTCACTATATGCTAACTTCTATTTAAACTGAGTCTTCCTTTCAGTATATGTATCTTTTCTCTTTTATTTCTTTTTATAGACCATAAGTGACTTTATTCTGTTGCTTTAATAAAAGTAAAACATGTTCAATGTTAAAAATTGGAAAATACAGGAGCACTAAAAGAGAAAATACAAGTAACACAATCCTGCCACCCAAAACTAACCACTGTACTGTTTTGGTAAATACCCTTCCAGAATTTTGTATGTATGAGACATAGAAATGAAATTTTACTCTGTTCTATTTTACTTTCTTTTACAATCTGAAAATATATGATAAATATATTCCTATATGAGTAAAGAGAGGCTATATTGTTACTTTTACTATGTGGATGTAAATGAAAAGATATTTAGATAATTTCTGTTTTTGCACTGGAAATAATGTTTCTAGAACAATTACTGAAAATAGTACTACATAAATAATCACTTTTGTATTAGAGTTGCCAAACATTTCCTGACCCATCTATATTCCCTTATGAATTTCAGTTGAGCAGTGGAATAGAGGACATTTCATTTATTCTTCCCCCTGCAAATGGAGCACGAGTATAGGGTTCCATATACTGTGTCTTAGCTCAAAGAGCTGAGCTGAAGAGTAGCGATTACATTGCTCGCTCAACAACCTATATGGTCTGTCTAACAAGGGTACAAGTGAACTTTTCTAGAACTAGAGTAGAAATGTTTTAACACAATAACTAAGTAAATGACACAAAGTCTTGTTAACCAGTTTGATGAAAATATTTCAAATTGTATATGAAAAGACTACACTGTACCCCATGTTTGTATTAATGTATATAGCTATCATTTAATTAAAAAAATTTTTGGAACTGTAAAACAAAGAAACTGTGCCAGTCACTGATAGTTTAATTGGGGGCTATACAGTCATATTTGACCACCTACAATCTGAGGATTAAGAAGCAATAGCAACTCTATAGAAAGAAAAAATGGAGCAGGCATACAGAGGGCCTACTATGTGCCATGCATTGTTCAGGCTGCTTTTACATAGTGCACATTCTAAGCAGAGAGAAACTGAAGGACTGACGTGACGTCTCAAAGGTGTAACATAGCATTGTGGAGTGTTATGGAAAGAACAAAAGGAAAGCAGAATGACGGGGGAGGTTCCAGGGATGGACTGACTGGCTCTGTGAGGTGAACAGAGAAAGCTGCTGCCTTGGTTCTGGCAACTTTCTGTTACGGGGCGAGATAAGGACCACCGACTCAGATTAGAATTTCAGAAAGGAGTCTTTTATTAACCGTGGGGCCGTCTCAGCAAAGTCTAAAGCAGACTAAGTGAGAGAGCGTTGAGGGGTCTGGAGCTGGGGTTTTTCTAGTCTGAAAGTTGGCAAAGGGACAAACAGGTGGGCTGAAAGCTGGCAAAAGAAGCAAAAAGCAAGCACGGGGTCATCATGACCCCTTTACAGAAGCGAACCTTGCAGTTTAGCGGTTTAGCCAACAGGTAACATAAAGGGCAGTTAGATAACAATAAAGTAACATAACACAGATCTAGGAACTAATGGATAAGTAAAACAATTTATCACAGCACTTAGCTCATTAACTCTTATTATGACAGTACTTGGCCCATTCGTTCTCCTCTTGTCTTGTTCCGGCCTGATCCAGACCCATCTAAGGGTAATGGTATTGGCATCATTTCATTTACTTCTTTTTCCCCTTCCTCCTACTGGGGGGGTGGTGTGAGGCCGTAGTGAGGCCACGGGCATCCATCTCCTAGGGGTGCTGAGGCTGCTGCACCCATGAGGCTGCTGGCACCCATCTCATTTCTACTTAGTAGTTTAAAGTTGTGTGACTTCTTCCCAACTGTACTTATTTACAGTATTTGGATTTTTTGACATTGAACTATCCTTCAATATGTTTCCCTTTTCATTTGAACTAGTTCCAATCTATTTCTGTTCTTTTCATCTTTTATGGAAACATTTTCGTGCATTAATTTTTGAGTATATTACCAGTTTTTTTTTAGGATAACTTCCTATTAGAGGATTACTGGATTAATGAGTATTCGTATTCAAATTTCTCACATTTTAGCTAAATTTGTGTGTGTTAATTTCCTCTTATAACATTGAGAGAGATGAATAAATGTCCACATGACATATCACCAACCACATAAAATGTAAGACAGGGTACAGTCAGGACACAGAAATCACACCAGTAACTTGAGTACAAAAAATGTGATAAAAATTTTTTAATGGGGTAAAAGTTATTAACTCTTATAAAGGGTAAAGGAGAACACTAAACCGTATGGGGGTAGCATCTGTGGAGACTGACTATTCCATGTGCTTCTGCTTTAAAGGTTAGGGGAAAGTGAACAAGACAGGAATTTAGAGGAAAGTTCTGCAAGGTTGGATTCAGACCCTAAGCAGAGGGTGTGGCTGCCACTGCCACAGGCTGCCCACTGCTATTGAGAGGAAGGAGCCCCATGTAGACTGCTCGCCTTGTAACTTGAGAGTCACTACTGCCACAGCGACACTTGCCGGAGGGCACCTATTGCTGAAATGTCAGGACAGCCCCTGGCTGCTGGGTCTTCTACAAATTGCTTCTTCCTCCATTAGCAGGCTGCGTCCCTCCAGGACTCCTGATTGGCTGTGTTACACAGTGAGCCAATTGGCAAAGAGGAAATGTAGTTGTATAGGGAAAACAAGGCAGGTTTGGAATTGAGAGGCATATATTCATACACCTGCAAATATGGTCAGTGTTTTCTTTAAATCCATAAACAAAGGAGCTTGCACAGAGTAGAAAATAAGGACAAACCCTTTTATATTTCTTTATACAAAATAGTGTATTTGGGTGCAATCTTGTTAGATGTGGAGCTATTTTGAGCATGAGAAAAGTTTTCTAGTATTTTAAAAATCCTATCTTCGGGCTATCTATCTGTATCACTATTTAGCAAAGCAATGGAATGTTTGGTTTCATCACTCAGTTTTACCACCCAGGTGAAGACCAGATAGTGCTTGAGTCCAGAGAGAATTTTATTGATTCAGGTTTAATACCGTGTATTAATCTTGCTGTGAACAGCCTTCTCTACCCATCAGATTCCCTATACACTGCTTACAATTATTGTCCATGTATTACCTAGGAGCCTTTTCACAGGTGTTTGTCTCAGGGGAACCCAAAATTTCTGGAAAGATTTTTTTTTTTTAGTATTTATTTCAGTGGTTGCAATTTCAAGGTACAGGAGTGCCTGATAAGACCATCATAATTCATCTTAGGAAGAGTGGTAAGTTGTCCAAAGAACTAGATTTTTTAAATTTTATTTCCCTTTTTTCATGATGTTAACTGCTTAGCATATAATACTAATACAAAGAAAGGAACTTATTCTACATGACTACAAGTGTATTTATATAGAATGGCCACCACAACTGATTTTTTAATGTGCAAAAGCCATCCTCTTCCTACTACCCCATATTCTGCATCCAAAGTTCAAACTCCCATTATGAATACCATTAGGCTAGCCTACTCAACTGTCTCCTGGACTCCATTCTGACCCGCCCCACCTCTGTTCTCCATGCATTCTTTTTCCTGTGAGATCTTTCTTGTTGCAGATCAAGTCTTTCCCAGTGACCAAGTTCCGTCGCAAGGCAGACAGGGCCACATCTCTCTCTGCTCATCCTCTTTTGCGCTGTACTTCCATTTTGCACAACTGTGTTGTTTTTATTTTTGGTTTTTTGCCTAATGGGCTCCTACTCATCCTTCTAGATCCAGGTTAGAGGTTGCTATGATGTCCCCGGTATTTGGAAAGAATTGTTTAATCTTTGCCATCACTACTTTCTTACAGCATTCATTCAGACATTTCAAATACTTGAGCACCTACTATGTGCAGAAGATAAAAGAGAGTGATGAGGTGAAAGATGGGGGATTTTAGGTAGAATGACTGACACTCTGAGATAACATTGGACTGGGAGCCGAATGAACCGATGGAGGGAGACATGAGGCTGCCTGGGAAAAGAACGTCTCAGATACAGGGTACACTAAGTACCCAAAGGTTCTGAGGCAGGGATACGTTTGGTATAGGAGGAACAACACGGAGAACTGAATGGCAGGAGAAAAGCAAACAAGGGGAGGAGGCTGAAGTCAGGCTGGGTGCTGGGGTAGAGTCAAGGCAGAATACGTCAGGCCTTGCAGGCTGCTGTAAGGATTTGGGGCTTTATTCTGAATGAGATGGGAAGAGAAATATGGTATAAAAGTATGCAGGGTTGAGTCCTCCTGCTTCTTTTATAGTGCAGAATAAATTATTCCTTTAAAACATACAGACATGATATTTTCTGATTAAAAATATTTTTACTTTTGCAGCAAACCCTGAAGTGTAATAATGGGTTAACCTGCTGTTTTGGCTTTTTTAGGCAGAAGATATATTTAAGTAAAAAAGAAATAATGATTCTTAGAAAAATCAATTTCTTCTTATCAAATCCTTGAAAATAAAAAAAGGCTCACGATTTTAAAAACTTTTTGGAAAACAGTCTTCTAGTCAGCGGTGTTTTTTGATTATATACAAACTCATATTGCAGATCAAACTTGGGCCGTGGCACGTTGGATTTTTTGATCACTTTGTATCTGAATACATGAGCTACATTTGTAATTGAAATTACTCTTTAAAAATTCATAGTAAAATCTTGACAGAGACAACAAAAACAGCACGGAGGTACACAATTGTTTTCAATATGGAAAAGAGATGGGATCTTTATCATTCTATGGAATGAATGAATGTGCCATTTGCACAACTCTCACAATTGAATGGGAATTCTAAAAGTAATGTAAACAGATAGGCTCTAATAAATCTTAACTTCTAATAGATTTTTTTTTTTTATTATTAAGGAGTCATCGAGGGTACAAGAAACCAGGTTACACTGATTGCATTTGTTAGGTAAAGTCTCTCTTACAATTGTGTCTTGTCCCCAAAAGTTGTGGCACACACTGAGACCTCACCCCCTCCCTCCTTACCTAACTCTGCTCTTCCTTTCCCCCCCTTCTCTCTCTCTCTCTGCTCTCCCCTGATTTTAAAAATAAAACATATATTTGAAAATTGTGACCATGCTTAGGATTAAGAGTCTATGTTAGAAGTTGCGTATGAATATCAGGGAAGTAGGTCTCAGCAGCATCATGGTTTATCCAATCAACGTTGGTGAAGTTACAGCATTCACTTTATAGTATGTGGCCCGTTTCCCTCTCTAGTTTCTGTATGAATTTCAGAAGTGCGGTGCACTGTGAAATTGAATGGATTGTATCTCTGAAGAGCTTTATTAGTTCCTTTTTCACAAATGAGGATGTTACATGGCTAACATATAAGCCTACCATATACGTGGAGCCATAAAAAATGGCTTCAGCCACATAAAACTGTACCAAAGAGGTCTGAAGAATCTGATGGCAGCACAGATTTTAGTCCTCATACGTTTCTCCTCTCAAAAATCTTCATGCAGTGCATGAAAGTGGTGCTGCATTGAGGCCTTTCTGCATGCATAGACGCCATCACGGCACAGACGTAGGGGAGGAGGAGCCAGAATGGAAGTTTCTCAGAAACCATTTCAAGGAGAGGGTCCTTCTTCCCCTTGTCATGTATTAGATCTAGGGGACTCGGTTTTAGATTCGTGGTGTTTTTTCACAACTTATCTGTGATAGTCACATGTTTACTCTCAACATTTCCAGGTTTTCCAGAATTTCATTTAAGTTTTAGAAGATATTAAACATCAAAGTAGATAAAAAGAAAGTAGATGAATAAGCATCCTGTCCTATTCTTATCCAAGTCAGACAAGGCCCACACAGGCCGACAAGTCACAGAATGCTGGAGAAGGACTAGCAGGGAAGGGCTGTTTGTTGGAGATAGATCTTCTCCCACACTGATTTGTCTGTCTGCTCAGAACGACCAGAGAACTTAATATCACACAAAGAAGGATGATTTGTGTAATGTTACTTAGCGCATCCACTTACGAGTAATAATTTTTGAATAGGATGGTGAATTTGGCCGGAGAGGAGACCTGATAGGGGAGGGAAGCTTGTGCTCAGTACACTTTGCTGTGGCCGGGAACCTGAGACAGCCCCCTGCAGTGGCCACAAGAGTGACAGTTCCTTAGTTCACTAGCTGTCAAACATCCTCTGGCAAATGCTTAGGTTGTGAGGTATTCTGCTCCTGGGTGTTTGGCCTTAAAGTGCCTGGGAGAGTTTCATAAGGAATTTAGGAATATAAATTTTTTTTTTGGTGGGGAGATGGTGGTGGATAGGGACCGTCTGGTGATTTTTTACTCGAGGGGACATATTTTTTCTATGTCTGTTTAGTCTGGCAAAAAAGTTCTAGGACAGTAGATCCAGGAAAAAATGTGCAAACAAGTATTTTAACAAAGAGACAGTAAAAACCAGGATCTGTGGAAACCAGTAATGGGAAAATCTTAAAAGAGGGAATTACAATGGTCTTGTAAGAGAACAAAGAAGACATAAGAATATGATTAATCAAATGCCAAAGAAAGAAAGAAAGATATACTGAAAAGCAAATAGAGGAGGTAGATGAACAGATGTCCCATCCATCTTCACATTTCAAAACCTCACTTGGCCCTGTCCCACAATTCATTAATGCGGTTAAGTCATTTTCTGCCAAAGAAACTTGCCTCTGGTTCTCGAGGCCCTAACTTAGAAAATGTTTAGAATTTTCCATTCTGCATTTTCTGAACACGGACAGTTCGTCTCACATGGGCGGCCGGTTAGAGGTGTTGTTGTAACTGCATTTCTCCTGCTAACCAACCCGGCAGGCCTTGCAGGTTATTAACACTGGCCTACTTTCAAAGGCCTAAGTCGAAGCCCCAGGGTACCCAGTTGTGAAAAGAAACACAGAAAGGAGAAATGGCAATGTTTCTGTCTTTTTGCAGGGAAGAAATCACCCCTGTTAATTAAATGAAGAGTTTGAGAGGTGCTTGGAGAATTGCTTGTAGCTCTCTGGTGGAAAAGAATTTTCTTTGTCATGTCTTTGGAAGTGAAGGCTCCAGTTGAAGCTTTTCCTTTGTGAATTAGGTTTAAACTCTTTTCATTAAGGAAAATTAAAACCTTGCAATCAAACCACTAATCATGAATAAAACCCATCGATTTTTCACTGTATATTTGGACTATCTCATCTCTACCCTTCATTTTACTCTAGGGCAGCGATTCCTAACCTGCGGGTCGCGACCCCTATGGGGGTTGAGCGTCCCTTTCACAGGGTCGCCTGAGACCATCCTGCAGATATTTACATTACGATTCGTAACAGTAGCAAAATTACAGTTATGAAGTAGAAACAAACATAATTTTATGGTTGGGGGTCACCACAACATGAGGAACTTTATGTATTAAAGGGTCGCGGCTTTAAGGTTGAGAACCACTGCTCTAGGGAAATGATTTGAAAGTTCAAACTAGTGAAATGCCTCACGGACTAAGTAGAGTAACTTTTGAGTGGATTTTTAACTACCATTTGTGTGATCTCTCATTACTATGTGCTACAAACACCAAGGCTTGAAATGGCATCGGAGGGCAGCTAGAGCTTCTGACTCTAAGCCTAGAACTTCCTGAGCCTGGTGCTGCTACAGAGACGCTGGCTTTACAAAGTTTTGCTTTGCTTTGTAAAGTTTGGCTTTACCATTTTGCATATTAAGGAGCATAGAAATCTAATTCTGTTTGCTAAAAAATGGGAAAGAGCTTCAATTTTGGAGTGTGTCCCTAAACAGGTCACTTACCTCTTTAATCCTTCTTATACAAGTAAGAAGTTTACACACGGTGGTGTCACCTGAGACCTTTCCAGGCACCTGGTGGGCCACTGATCAATGATAGCTATTTTAGTATTCAGGCATTGATTAATAAAATATTAGTTGTGTCACCTTGAATCTTAGAGTCTGAATTAATCTAGTGCTCACATATAACTCCGTTCTTGACTCAGGCACATAAGGATTCAGACGGTTGGAAGAGATGGTTTTACTCTGTCTTTGAATTATTTGCGTGCAAGTTTTCAGCGGGAAGGCATTGAGTTGTGACGTGAGCACTCATTACCGCCAAGGGCATCTTCCCATTTTCCTCCACTCCACCCACCTTTTATCAGGGAGAACTCGTTTGGTTGCACTTTAAGGCTCTCTGCACTGCTTTAGCTATTCCAAGAAAGGCTGCTAGTTTCTTTCTCATGGTCTTCCGCCCTAGAACTTACTAAACTCACATATGTGTGTATAAAACCCTTCCCCCACCTCCACTCATACGGTAGACTGATAACTTCTCTCCTTCATAATGTAAGGAAGTCCTCCTTCACCTTTGGAGACCCTAAGTTAAACTCACTCTGCCCTGGCCACTGTTTAACTGCGTTGGTGTAAATGTTAATTGTATGAGGCCACTTAAGATTACCTTCTAACTAACCTCTATTTCTTCTAGCTGTTTTATAATGTGGATTCTGCTGAAACTTTAAAAGGAACCAGGTTTTTTTTTGTCTGAACATTTAAGATTAGAACAGAAAGTTCAAATAGAATGATACTGAAGATCCTTCACATTAATTTGTTTCTGAAGTTACAACCATGCACCATGCTTTTCCTGAACATTAAAACTGTAAGTAATGATGCTTTCCTTGGCAATGCTGCAAGAAATAACAAGAATTCCGGTTTTGGTTAAGCAGAGGATGACAGGCTGCAGTCACTTGGCCAAATACAACCCACTGTCTGCTTTTATATGGTTTTTGATCTAAGAATAGTTCTTACATCTTTAAATGCTTAAAAAAAACCCTTAAACACACAATAATATTTGAAGATATATGAAAATTGTATAAAACTCAACTTTGAGCATCCTGAATAAAGTTTTATTGAAACAGCCACATGTGACGTATAGTTGCTCTTGTGCTATGACAACAGAGGAGAGTACTGACAGCAGAGATCTTAGGGTTTGCAAACCCTGAAATAGTTACTATCTGCCCTTTACAAGAAAAGCTCACCGTCCCCTGCTTTAAAATCTACCATGTAGGGAATATTATTTTACCTGCATCATTATTTCTGCTATACTCTCCTAAGTGTTAAAGCTTTTCCCATGTTAAATAATTTGTCTATAATTTGTCACCATATTAGTTAGTGGCAGTTTGGAAAGATAACCTTTAAAAGATAATTTTCACCAAGACCAGCATTTTAAACTTAATTTAATGAAAAACAATTAAAGAATGTTCATGTGGGAAGGAAAACGTGTATTTTAAAAAGATACAACCGTTTCTCTTTTGTCTGTTCAATAATCATTTATTCAGACCCAGGGGATTTTCCAAGTAATTTATTGGATTATTTACAATGTATTAATACTAGATTAGGGAATAAATAGATTCATGAAATGACTGGTGATTAAACTTAGAGTAATTCCATGATATTGAGTTATAGATTTTGCACAC
>NW_003852449.1:7956605-7960840 GCF_000181295.1 Otolemur garnettii | reverse complement strand
AGAGAATACTAGAATGAATCCTCTATGCAGCCACCACCAGTGTCAACAATGCTCATTTCAAGGCCAGTCTTGTTTCCTCTTTAAAATCTCCTACTCAACACTGGATTATTTTACATAAACTGCCTATAGATAGTGCCTGTATTTATCTCTAGAAGGTAACTGCTCAAAAAAAATTAGTAACATTGCCATGCCTAAAGTAATATTGTAAAGATCCAAATAAAAGACTTGCATTTGAAATTCTTTGCTATGTTTCTTAAATTTATGTAATTTCCCTCTCCCCTTTTTCTTCCCCTATGCAAACTATTTGTAGAATTTCCCATATTGTAAATTTTGCTGCTTGCCCCACCCTGGTGTCATTTAACACGCTCCTCTGACTACTGTCTTATCTGCAAAGGGATTTGAAACTAGAGGGTTGATAAGATTCAGGTTCAGTTTTAGGGCAGAAATGCCTCTGAGGCAGCTCCATCAGAAGGCACATGATGTTCATGTCTTTTTGTGACTTAGGGGCCCTGATGATCATTGACTAGACCCATTATTTCATTAGGGCGACATTGTTACTCTTTATCTCCTTCTTTGTGAGTTAGAAAACTTCTGTACGAAGAAACTTTCCCTCATTGATCATATGAAATCTCAAGTCTAGTTTGCACAGGGAATGCAGCTTTTACTTAAAATTCTTTAAAAATGACATATACATCTTTTGTTGTTGTTGGCTTGTACGTCATTGTGAATTCACTAATTTAAACATATTCCAAATTTCAATCAGTTGTAACTATTCTTATTCTTGCTCAAGATGTTCCATTTTTGGCCAGTGTCAGTCTAGCCACAAAATTTTAAGGTTCTCTTAATATATGTCATGAGAATATCTATGTGTCATTTTTTAAAGTTTAAGTAGTTGTAACGTATTGTCTTTATACACGTAACAAATTCTATTGTGTTTATTATTATTCAAATGAGGATTAAAACCTTTAAATTTGAGTTTTGTGTAAGAGATGTCAGCTACGACGCCTCTTCTAAAGGGCAGCCCTTCTTAAGTCCTGTGGTTGGTCCACCCTGGGTAATTCTTCCTGCTTCTCTCTCCCTCTCTCCATTTTATTATTGGAAGTGGCTTAAATGAGTTTTCTTTGACCAAAGACCCTAAGACAGACAAAAATGTTCTTGTCAATAAACCATAGATTGAAAAGGTTTGGTTTTTGTTCTGATTCTGGCACTAACTAGAACACAGTTTGTCTCACTGGTCTTGGTCTAGATCAGCATTTCCTAGTGACGTCTCTCAAAGGAGTAATTCTGTGGGATACTCTGTGATCCATTAATTGATCAAATGAATTTGGGCCATTCTGACTATAATTTTGGGCTGTCAGTAAGCCTTTTAGCATATAAGGCTATCGAAATTTCATAGGAAAATATTTTAGTTAGTATAACTGTGTTTCTTTAATCTACCTGGCCACAAAATTGTTAGTAATACCTTGTGCCTCTAGAGCTCCAAGGGACACTTGGAAAATGGTGGGCTACCTCATATCTAGGCTAGGTCTTTAGTCTTCATGCTGAAAATCTGATTGTCATGTCAAAATGTGTGAGAAATCGTATATATATTTTTAAAAATCTGCTTTCCCTCTTGTGTCTTCTGCTCAATTATTGGTGCTGACTTTATTTCATCTTAATGGGGAAATTTTTCCTGTATTCCCGACTTCAGATTGGAAGTGAATTTTTGTTGCAATCATTTTCTAATGAGGTCTCGAGAAAAATAGGGCTAGCTTTGTCAAAACAGACAAAAGTAGACTTGTAGGAAGGTTAGTGTAGCATGGGAGTGTTAGACAATTTAGACAAATGAGAATTTGGAGTCCTCCAAAACAGAGATTAAAACTTGAACCAAGGCAGTCAGAGCGGAAACAGAAAATAAAACATTGTGGTTACTCCTTACCAACTGGGAGGACTTTGAAATCTCTAGTACAAACATTTAGCATCCCTGGGCCTTTAGGTTTATGAACTTGAGAACTGTAATGTCTGGTATTGGCTTTGCCACTGACAGGGTCACCCTTAGTAAATCAAGCACCTCCACAAGCCACGGCTTCTTTATGTGCAAAGTGAGAGTATTTCACTAACTGATTCCCATGGTCCCCTTCTGTTCTAAGCCAGTGATCCCTATGAAATGTGTTTAAAAGGCTTCAGTGTTTTTGGTCTACGGAGAAACAAAGTCGAAAAGACTTTCCTTCTTTTTAAATGTGTTTATACTCTCAAGAATCAACTTGGCTTAAAATATTGGGCTAGAGTTCTCCTGCAGATGTTGGTAATGTGCTTGGTGGAAATAACATGGTGCTGGGAAAGGAATTAGGGGCAAGGAATTTGGAATTGAGGGAGACAGAGTAGAGCTCTAAATATCATTTTTCTCTCTCCAAGATGCACACGAATAAGTAAATTTGAGATAATTATTAGCATTGGAATAATATACAAAAATTCTTGGTGTAAATAATTTTGGTTATTTCATTAGATTGTTGGAAACATAAAACAGAAGAACTGGCAATAGCAGTGAGAGAACATGGCTAGACCCCGGCACAGAGAGCACTGGAGGCAGCTTCCAACACTGTGGAAAAGGCCTGATGGGCAGGCTGGGACATCATTTCAGATTTTTATTTTCAATTCCCAGCATGTTCTTTTACTAACCTTTTTCTTTTTAATTACATTCTCATTTTATCTGAGCCAACAGCTTCAGAATTACTGTGCTTTTCGTCTCATGCAGTCGGTTTGCAAATAGAGCATGTCTCGGTTCCTCTGTGGCAAAGAGAGTTTTAAAAAAGTTAACTCTGACTCTGTGACAAAATGTCTATAAGCACAGCAAAACTTAGTCAAGGTCCCACATGAAGTGGCTTTCTTAAGCTATCTGATCATGACTTTGCCCAAAGCAGAGCTTTAATTCTCCTTAAACATATTTACTAGCTTTAAGCAATCAATGGCAAATGACCTTGATGTTTACTTCGAATGAAGAATACCTCACAACTGGATGACACAAAAGGGGTCCACATATTCCATGGCACTAAATGGAGTGACCAATTTTTTATTTATCACCTCAGGCCTGCAAAACTATTGCACAAAGCAGTCACGAGCAGTGCCCACTTTTAATGCGGTATTTGCAATTCAAATGTTTTATTTTTCCATTTTAATCTGCAGTTGCAAATTCCGTATTCCCCTTTTGCTTGTCATATCCTCAGGGCTTTGTTCTGCCAAATTGTTGGCTCACTACTTTCCACAGTAATTTATAGAACACAGTTCGCTTTGTGTCACCACAGGTTATAAATGAAAATGGCAACAATTTGCTGTTAAGAAATCTTTCTGAAACAAATGCAAATAACATTGAAACAAACTAAGGCTATTTTAAAAGAGTAGTGCAGGATAATTATAAGGGTTGTATTACAGTAAATTTCTTTTTTTCTTAATAGTTTCTCTCTCTCGGGGTATTCTTCTGTATTTAAGTTAAAATACTTTCTGTTAGGCACCTTTTATCTATTTCTGTTTTTTCCCAATCAGTTGGCTTCCCTGAGCTGTTATGAGATTTGGGGGTCTTAGAATTATTCCACAAGGGTCTGCAAATCAGTCTCTACACCAAGTTTTGTTGCTGAATAATCTGTTTTACATATTCATGGGCTATTATTTTTAAATATAGCAGAAGGGGTGATTTAAGCCACTTAAAATTTACTTTAAACTAAAATAAAATCATGGAAATTTTTTCCCATTGTGCCTTTACTTGGCAGTTTCTCAAAGTATCAACTGCATCAAATCAATATGTTACACGTAAATGTATAATACAAAGAGCTTCTCAAACTTGTAGTTGTGAACCACTTCTGTAGCTAATTTGTTGGATAGTAGTTATGTGGGAGGTAGATAGGTTGAATTCTCAATGGGCACCCTGCCTCAATCTTGGGGTATCAGGGGAATGCCCGTAGATGGACAATCCTTGGGGGTTCTTCAAATCCGCCAAAGATGAAAAGAACCTGGAGGCATCTGGACAGGCTGGACTGACCTATGCATTTGAGAGTCAACAGATGGGAGGGATTAAACTCTTTGAATATGTAGTTAAATCAGGAAACCTGTTTTGCTTCCCTTGCATGAATAGAACTAGCTTCCCCTCCGCCTTTATTTAAATACACCATCAGTTGTTTACCAACCTCCTGAGCCTTCCCCTGTTCCCTCCCTCCCTCCCACCTTCCCATCTTTCCTCTCCCTCCCTCTCTCCCTCCCCCTCC
>NW_003852449.1:7954326-7956066 GCF_000181295.1 Otolemur garnettii | reverse complement strand
TATGCACCTTTGCTGGAAATCAATAAAAGCCTCTGAAGAGGCCAGAGAAGGGGCAACCTGGTCTTACTACTTGACCTGAGTTAATGTACATCTTCTCCAGGCACTTTCAGACTTTGTTTAAACTCCTATGTCTTCAACATCATCATTTTTCTCAGCCACTTTTAAACCAGGTCAGGATGTGCAAACACCAGCACCCCCCCACTCCCGACATAGTTAGAATTGAATTGGTTGTTAAAAGAATTACACTGAAAAAAAAAAAAAGAATTACTCTGAGTTTCTAGTGTGATACTTATAGAGAAGGGTTTCTTAGTCCTGAACTCATGGAATTTTGGAAATTACTTGGAAAATTTTATGTGTACAAGCATATGTTCATTTTTTTTTTTTCTGAAAAGAGAGACTCTATAGGAGTGTTCATTCAATTTTTAAAAGTGTCTGTGACCATAGCAAAATTATGAACTATGATATAAAAGAAAGAAATGGACCCAAAAAGAGTAAAAAAACAAAGCTAGGGGCATCACCATACCAGATTTTAGGCTGTATTACAAAGCCATAGTGGTCAAGACAGCATGGTACTGGTGCAAAAATAGAGACATAGACATTTGGAATCGAATAGAAAACCAGGAAATGAAACTAACAACTCCCAACCACCTAATCTTTGATAAACCAAATAAGAATGTCCACTGGGGGAAAGACTCCCTATTCAATAAATGGTGCTGGGAAAACTGGATATCCACATGTAAAAGTCTGAAACTGGACCTACGACTGTCTCCACTCACAAAAATTGATTCAAGATGGATAAAGGACTTAAATTTAAGGCATGAAATGATAAAAATTCTCAAAGAAAGCATACAAAAAACACTGGAAGATATCAGCCTGGGGAAAGACTTTATGAAGAAGACTGCCATGGCAATTGCAACAACAATGAAAATAAACAAATGGGATTTAAGTAAACTGAAAAGCTTCTGTACAGCCAAGGAGACAACAACCAAAGCAAATAGACAACCTACCCAATGGGAAAGGATATTTGCATATTTTGAATCAGACAAAAGCTTAATAACTAGAATCTATAGAAAAATTAAATTAATCCACATGAAAAAAGCCAACAATCTCATATATCGATGGGGAAGAGAGATGAACAGAACTTTCTCTAAAGAAGATAGATGAATGGCTAGCAAACATATGAAAAAAATGCTCATTATTCCTAATTACTAGAGAAATGCAAATTAAAACCACCCTGAAATACCATGTAACTCCAGCGAGAATGGCCCATATCACAAATCTCAAAACTGCAGATGCTGGTGTGGATGTGGAGAGAAAGGAACACTTACACTGCTGGTGGGACTGCAAACTAATACAAACTTTTTGGAAGGAAGTATGGAGAACCCTCAAAGAACTCAACCTAGACCTCCCATTTGATCCTGCAATCCCATTACTGGGCATCTATCCAGAAGGAAACAAACAAACAAACAAACAACCTTTTCTTATAAAGACACTTGTACTAGATTGTTTATCGCAGCTCAGTTTACAATTGCTAAAATGTGGAAACAGCCTAAATGCCCCTCAACCCAGGAGTGGACTGGCAAGCTGTGGTATATGGATACCATGGAATACTATTCAGCCATTAAAAAAATGGAGATTTTGCAGCATTTGTATTAACCTGGATGGAGGTGGAACACATTGTTCTTAGTGAAGCATCACAGGAATGGAGAAGCATGAATCTATGCATTCAACTTTGATATG
>NW_003852449.1:7950488-7953863 GCF_000181295.1 Otolemur garnettii | reverse complement strand
CCTATCTGGTTTTGAACAAGAACCAGGTAAGAATTGAAACTGTCCCCTTTAGGCTGGGTGTGGTGACTCGCGCTTGTAACTCCAGCACTTTGAGAGGTCCAGGTAGAAGGACTGCTTGGGTCCAGGTGTTTGAGACCAGCCTGGGCAACAGTGAGACTCCATCTGTCTTTTGTTTTTTTAATTCCCCTTTAAACTAATCATACTGGGACCAAGAAATTATGAATTTATTTTTCCTTTGCTTCAATATTTCCTCAAGTATATATTTCCATTTTACTTAATGGAAGTGGTAAGAAAAATGGATATTATCTGTAACCACGTAAAATTCAGAAAATTGAAATATGCCTTATATATCCTAGAAAACTCAGACTTAGTCATCAGAAAATACAAAACATACAGACCATATGTTTAATGATTTCTATACATTCTGCCCCATAACTCATCCGAGTCCAACACGTTGAATTCTACCTTGTCCTATACCTCTGATTCTAGGTAACTTGGTAATGTAATTTGGGCACAGATCGATTGGCCTTTAGTACCCACACAGTTATGTCTGTAATAATATAGGTAAGGTTGCAACAGTTTCAAACCCTGGGCGAGATTGTGGTGGCTGCTATGTCCAGCCACCAAATATGAAGCCCTACCTAGTCTTTCAAATGTCAGAAAGTTCCACGGCAGCGTCCTACCTTTGGGAACTCACATATTCCCAGTTGGCACCAAGTAATGCCATTTCAGCAATGCCTTTTAACTACTGAGTTAAGATATTTTATATTTTTAAACACTTTATTGAGATAAATTAACCTCTGTTGAAATACGCAAATCTTAAATGTAAAATTCAGTGCATTTTGACAAATGTATACACGCATAGAAAGGGCGTCTCAGTCCAAACAGAGCACTTTAGCCACCAAAAGTTCTGTGCATACAAGTTCTCTACTGTAAGTTTTCATTGTTCTAATTTTTATCATTATAGACTAGTGTGGATTGCGTATGAAGTTTATATAAATAAAATGTATACTGTTTTGTGTCTGGTTCCTGATGCATGCATTTTTGAAATTTGTCCCATTTCTTTTATCCGTAGTTTTTATCTCTTTCTTTTATTTATTTATTTTTATCCAGAATATTTGAGTTGTTTCCAGTTTTTGGCTACTATGGACAAGGTTCCTATCAGCATTTTATATGAGTCTTTGTATGGGTATATGTCTTTGTATTTCTTGAGTAAATAAGTAGCTGGGAGCAGAAATGCTCGTTTATAGGAAAGCATATGGTTAACTTTATTAAAAATTATCAGTTTTCCAAACTACTTGTACCATTTTAAAATCCTACCAGCAATATTAAGGGAATTTCAGTGGCTCCTTGTCCTCATCAACACTTGGTATTGTCAGTCTTTTAATTTTAGCTATTCTAGTGAGTGTGAAACAATATTATCATCGTGGCTTTAAATTTCATTTTACTGATGACTAAAGATACTGCATACCTTTTAGCAGACTTGTCTTTTCCTTTTTGGTATGTATTTTCCCCATTTTAAAAGTCGGACTGTCTTTTTGTTATTATTAGTTCATATGAGTTTTTATGTATTCTTTATACGTGTGTGAGGAGTGTCGGCTTTACTTTTTGTTTTCTTAACACATTTTTAGAAACAGGCATTTTTAATTTTGATAAAGTCCAATTGATCATTTTGAGAACATAACCTTCTATGCTTTCTTATAGGTTTATAGTTTTACTTTTTACCAGTAGGTCTCTGATCTTTCTTGAATTGATTTTTTTTTTATTAGATCATAGTATGAAACCAGCACATTGAATTGATTTTTATTATGGATCGAAGTAGTTTGCATTTTGGTTAGTTGTTCCACCATCATTGGCTGAAAATAATCTTCTTTCTCTACTGACCCTAAATGTGTGGGCTGATTTCTGGAACCCTTTTCTATCCCATCTATAGATTCTTCTGTCCTTTTCACGCTTTGCCACGCTGTCTTAATTACTGTATTATTACAGTAAATCTTGGAATCCAGTGTGGTAGTCCTTCAACTTGACTTTTCTTTTAAAAACTTTTTTGGCTATTTCAAGTCTTTGGGATTTCTTTTATGTTTTAGAATTATTTTGTAAATTTGTAAACTTGCTGGGATTGTGATCAGAATGGTGTTGAATGTATAGATGATTTGTGGAGAAATAATATTGTTTCAATGTTGATTCTTTTATTATTTTTATTAAATCGTAGTTGTGTACATTAATGTTGACTCTTTTAGTCCATAAACACAGTATATTTCTCCGTTTCTTTAGGGCTTCATTAATATCTCTTAAAACATTTTGTAATTTCAGGTTTTGCTATTGCACATAAAATTATTTTTAAATTTAATTTTTAGTTATTCATTGCTAGACTACATAAATACAATTGTTTTTTTCTATACTGACCTCCTATCCTATAACCTTGTTAAATGTATTTCTTATTTCTAATTTTTTTTTGTTAGTCGACTTGGGATTTTATACACAATATTTACATAATACATTTGTATACTTCTTTAATTGGAGACATTTCTGTCTCCTGTTGGTTGGCTCAGCTTCTCTGATTAATACCAACTGGCAGCAGTTCCCTCCCTGTGGCAGGGTCCAAATGATAGCTCTCCAAAGGGTCCTGTGACATGGTTCTGGTGAGAAGGGGGACAGGGGAGATCCGAATGATACTCAACTTCTTTCTCTCTAATTCAGCACATTCTGCCAGTAGACATCCTAGTCTTTTGCTGTCAGAGTTCTTTTACCCAGGGAGTGGCCATCCTAGTGGCTCCCAGCAAAATTGCTTGCACTCTTGGGCTCACCTGCAGCCTTTCCGCACCACAGAGCAGGGTGCAGCTCCAGCTCTCTGTGTCTCTCCTGCCAGTCCAGTGCCTTGGGACCTTTCAGACAGCATATGGTTACAAACCCCTGATTTAATCGGGGCTTTCAATTTCATTTTACTGTTGACTAAAGTTGTATAGTTCACATTTCTATACTTTTTATTTTTGTGAATAAAGGCAGCTCAATAATTCTTCCCAATCTTCCTGCCTTTCCCTTTTGTTCTTTATCACCCTTACGAGAATCCCCGAGCTTGTGAGACGGAGGGTAGTATTCAATATTTCACCAGTAAATAGTGTAACGTTAGCTGTCGGTTTTCACAGACCCCCTTTATCAGAATGAAGAGCTTCTCTCCCATTCCTAGTTTATAGGTTTTTACTCTGAATGGATCCTGAATTCTGTCAGATGCCTGCTTTCTCTTTAGTCTGTCAGTGCGACAACATATATTTTTTTTAATGCAAACACTACTTAGTCATGAAATTTTCTCTTTTTAATACATTTCTGAAATTGACCCATAGTTTAAATTTTGAATCTACAATCATGAGGGGGATT
>NW_003852449.1:7933018-7950280 GCF_000181295.1 Otolemur garnettii | reverse complement strand
AAAAAAAAATAAAAAGGAAGGCATTCAGTAATTTTGCCTTTTTATTAAGCCTTGAAATTTATCCCCCTTAGGAAATAAAATAGGCATCATCCTGTGTTTTGGAAGAGGAAAAGTTGTAGTTACTCTGTTACTTGCCTGGGTAGATAATAACTCACAAAGTGGGGACTTGGGTGCTCGTTTTTAACCCTGAGACACACACGTCACAGAGCCCTGTCTCAAGTTTGTGAATCATTTAGTTGTTATTGTTGTTTCTGATATTGGAAGAAGATAACTTTGGTACCTGTTTTGCCTGGCTGCTCCCTAAATCTGATTTCAAGTTATTTTTCTTGTTACAATTCAAATAGCATAATGATATGCTGGTCAAATTGCTTTTTAAAATAGGAAATGGCTTCTGAAATGTTATCTGTCTTTCAAGCAGATACACATTTTCCTACTCAGATTCATAATTTATTCTCAAGATTATGCTTATGAATTCTGCATTTAAATTGTATAATCGTCACTGATCGAGAATAACACAATTCTGCTTTTCCTCTTAAAATTAAATGTAGAAAGGTTGTGCTTTACAGTAAATAGGCCATTTTGGCTGATCAGTGATTATTAACATGTGTAATTCATGCTGTATTCGCTTTTCAGCTACCTGTATGTAATCAGTTATTTTAAGGAACCACGTGCGTGTACGTCAGATTTCCTAAATTCGTCCAACAGAGCAGAGGATGCCCTCTTTCTGGTTTGGGAATTCGTTGGCATGTTCATCCCAGGTGCCTGGGAAAGAAATGCGCCACAGGGTTGAAATACCTTGTGCTGGGGGAAAAAATAAATAAATAAAAAACATGTCACCGGGGCCGTGATTTACTCGTCTTCATTTTCTGAGTTCAACCCCTTAAAAACGTCTAGCGTGGCGAACAGAACGAATGAGAGGAGATTAACTTTCATTTTCCGGCCGGCGAGAGCAGAGACGCGCAGAGCGAATCAATCACCGCCGGGCAGTGCGGACAGCGCGGCGCGGACCTCGGTGCAGCCCGGGCGCGCGGCCGGTGCATCTCTCCCGCGAGTTCACTGCCGGCATTCGGGGCGGCTCATCTTTCTGGCAATCAGGATAAATTGCGTCTCAGTAATAACATTGTAGCAAGCTATTCTTTACCGCGAGGAGCTGGTAATGGCTGTGTCTTACATTTGCATTAATTCTGACAAGATTGACTGGCGCTCGCTGGTGTGTAAATTCCAAAATGGGAAACAGCGGCAAAGGTCAACACAGCGATAATATTAATAGCTTTAGAAAAAAGGCGGAGAGACGGGAGGTTCCACATGATAGCCCGGGTGAGAGGGAAATTCAGTGGATGCTAGTTTCACCCTTTGTGCTAACTTTACCTTTTGTAAGGGAATTACTGTGCCCTAACAGAAGAAGCTTGAGGTCAAAAATGCAGAATATAGTTTAATCATAAGTAATATTTTTCCAGAATCTATTTCTTATTAAAGAAAAAAAAAATCTCAGCAAATCTGATGAGAAGATAGAAATCTTTGGATACTGTAGCTTTTAGCTGTAGCACACAGTTGGAAGTTTTTGGAGGTCAAGGGCAATTAAGTAACACTTTTATTCTCTCTTTTATAATATGTTCCTTCTGAAGTGGAAAACTCAGAGTTAGAAAAGCACGTTTACATGTAAAGAGATACTGTTAGCTTTATTTAAGTGTCTAATAGGAGAAACGAGTTCTGTATCTTCCTGGATTTTCCGTCTTGGGTGAAACCTTTGCTGAAGTTCCTGGAGTAAGTTAACCTTTCCGTCTCCTGTATCATCTCTTACCTAGATGACACGGAAGCTTCTTGCTGTTGATGCCCCTTTATATTGTCCTGGAAGGTTGTTTTTTTAATTGCTTTTCACTCTTACTTTCTCAGCTTTGCTGTCTACAAGGTGGGACTTGTGTACTTTTCATCAGGGTCCACAGCTGGTAACAGGTGCTTCGTTAATATTGCAGTGAAAGCCAAGTTCCCTGAAGGCACTTTGGCAACTGTGTACTTTGTATTCGGACACCTGTTGGCTCTCTGTATGAAAACGGGGGTCACATGACTCTGGCGTATAGAACGAAGCGGTTCCTAAGGGAAAGATGTCATGTGAACCTCCAGACTGGAGTCACCACGAGGCAGTTGACTGAAGTTGTCCTGTGTGGCTTGACTAATCCAGATGCCCATCTTGAATGAAACTGGGGTGAATTCTTTAGTTTTGTTGTCTAGAAGAAGACAGGAGGATGGAGGTAGAATGACTGAATCCTCTGTGTGATGGGCCTGTTGGTTTTTCTCACCTAAGACCTGAGAAAAAGTCTAAAGCAGATAAGAAAATTTGTCCTGCTTTTACATGAATTCTCTTTTTAATTTTGTTGTTTCTAGTTTTCATGACCCTGTGGTGATCTGAGCCAAGATTTTCCTTGCATTAGGACCTATTATTCTCTATAGAAAAATCTCAGTCTTTACTCACAGAGAGTTTATTGATTAGATCTGAAGGAAGTTTGGTCCCACTAATGAACTGGAACAAATGCTCTGGGATAATTTTTTGTTTGTGGCCATGTTTGCCTTTCTCTGATCTCCACGTGCTCTGAGTTTTACAGGATGTTGTCTTAAATTTCCCTTGATATGGTGACTGGAGAGGTTGTATTCAGTCCTCTTGGTGAGGAGAATTATTTCCTGAATGGGTTCTAAGCCAAGCTGAAGGGCAGGACCAGCTTCTCTGTGACACAGTTCAATGCATTTTCTGGCTAAGATTACCTTTTGGAACATTTCACAGGTGGTGAGACACCAGCCTTGGTGACATAGACTGAGGATGAAAGTGGGCCAACACATGTATCAAGTTATTAACATTTATTCAGACACTCGTAACTGCTAACATGCCTGGTGTCACAAAGAACTGGAGAATTGAAAGGCATGGTCACTGTGGGGGAAGACTTCTCCATCTCTACTTAGCAGGTGCACTGTGGTGGAGGGTGTTGCCGCCCCTAACTCCTCTCCTCTCCTCTCCTTATGTGCCTGCACTTGCTACGTCAATGGGAGTTCTCTCGCTGCAGGCCAAGTGCGCTTTCCAGCCCTAAGCTGGAGCTGGTGCTTTGCTCTGACCAATGGGATGCCAGCAAACACGTCAAGACTTGAAATGGGCTTGAATGGGGTTTCCTGATTTTTTTTTTTTTTGATATGGTGAACCTAATAAATGTGTTCTGACTGTTCACATATCTCTCCCTCTTTCTTTCTCTCCCTCTCTCCCTCTTTGAGCCTCCCTATTTCCTGAAAACATCAATATTGAAGTTAAACCAATTAATAACTCTTACAGTAGATTTTTAAGTCACAGGAAGCGTCACATGTCTATCACCGTAAATGTTAAAAGCCGAGATAGGCCAGAAGCTAAGCCTCTCTGACCACTTAGCTCTGTTGTGAGTGCCAACAAAAAGTTCTTAAAAGAAATGCAAAGTGCCACTCCCACTTCAAAACCTAGAAGCAAAGAAGATCAAAGGGCAGGTGGAAGAGAGAGGGTAGCAGGGGAAGGAAATAAAGAATAAGAAACCACTTATGAAGAGAAACTGAAAAAAAAATCACTGGCAGATGAAGAATCAGAAGGGATCGACTCCTCCCACAGATCACAGGGTCGCCACCATGGAAGATGCCAACTCTAAAGAAATTGTACAAATGACAGAAATGGATTGCAGAGTATGTACGGCAAATACGATGAAGGGAATTGAAGGAAAAAGGAGTAAATTGACAAAAGGCAATTCCAAAATTGACCCAAGAATTTATTAGAAAGGACGAATGGAGCTGAAGGAAATGAGGGAGTCATTCAGGGAGTTTCAAAACCTAGGAGAAAGTTTCAACAACGGGTTAAACAATGGAGAATAAAGAATCTCCAGAGCTTGAAGATAAGACTCAAACTTATTCAGTAGTTTAAAGAGGCATAAAAGAAATGGGTAAAAACAGAACACTCTTTTAGAGAATTATGGACTACACAAAACAAAGCACCATTCCAGGGAATACACAAAAGAAAAGGAGGCAAAGTCGCCTTGCTGCTGATAGGAGAAAGTCAAACCCGCCACGATATTCCTTTAAGCCAAAGCCTGATACAGACCTAGGCCCTAAGGTGATTCAGTACTTTGAAGGCTGGGAAAGGTGAGGAGGGTGTACAAGAAAAGTTTGAAGCTAACAGAGACTGGTTCAGGGGGCTTAGGGAAAGAAATTATGGCCATTACATAAAAATGCAAGGTGAAGGGTTAAGTGCTGATGGAGAAGCTTTAGTACGTTATCAGAAGGTCTAGCTAAGATCACTGATGAGGGGAGCTACACCAAACAACTGATTTTCAGTGAGGACAAAGAGCCTTCTAGAGGAGGACGCTATCTAGGATTTTTCATAGCTAGAGAGGAGGAGTTAATGCCTGGCTTTAAAGCTTCAAAAAAGACATGGACTTTCCTGTGAGGGCCTCATGCAGCTGGTGACTTTGAGTTGAAGCCAGTGCTCATTTATCATTCTGAAAAATCCTAGGGCCCTTAAGAATTACGCTAAATCTCCTCTGCCTGTGCATTGTAAATGGAACAACAAGGCTTGGATGACAGCACATCTGATGACAGCATGGCTTAGTAAACATTTTAAACCCACTGTGGAGACCTCTTGCTCACAGAAAAAGGTTCTTTTCAAAATTATTACTGATCATGGTCACCCAAGAGCTCTCGCAGATATACAAGGAGAAAATACTGTTTCATGTCTGCAAACACCACATCCATTCTGCAGCTTTGAACACAGCAGCCATTTCAACTCTGAGGTCTTATTATTTAAGAAATACATTTTGTAAGGCTACAGCTACCCTACATTGTGACTGCTTCCCAGATAGATCTGGGGAAAGTAAATTGAAATACTCCTGGAAAGGAATCATCCTTCTAGATGCCAAGAAGAACATTTATGATTCATGGGAGGAGGTCAAAACATCAACATTAACAAAAGTTTGAGAGCACTTGATCCCAGCCCTTATGGATGACGTGGAAGAGCCCAAAAGTTCAGTGGAGAAAGAGATGGCAGACGCAGTAGAAACATCCAGAAAACTAGGATTAGAAGTAAAGCCCGGACATAGGACTGACTGCTGAAATCTCATGATGAATCTTGAACAGGTAAGTAGTTGCTGCTGATGGATGCCCAAAGAGAGTGGCTTCTCGAGATGGAATCTACTCCTGGTGATGATGCCGTGAATATTGTTGAAATGCAAACAACGGATTTAGGATATTGTATAATCTTACTGATAAAGCAGTAACAGAGTTTGAAAGGGTTGACTCCAATTTTTTTTTTTTTTTTAAGAAGGGGAAGAAAAATAAATCTACTTTTAATTAGTTAATTATTATTTTTTTTTTTTTAAAAGAGACAGGGTCTCATGATGTTGCCCAGGCTGGCCTTGAACTCCTGTGCTCCAGTGATTCTCCTGCCTCAGCCCTCCCTAGTACCTGGGCTATAAGCACATGCCGTCCTGCTTATCCTAAATCTGCTTTTTAATGGGAAAGTAAATGTAGTTTGTCCTGTGGCACCTAAAACAAGTCTTACACTATTAGTTGAGTAAAAGCCTTAGTTTAGAGTTTTAAATATTTCCCTTACCTCTGTCTTAAACCATTAGAACACAGTGAGGTCAAGGCAGGTCTCTGAATTATCATTTCCCTTAGTTAGCTTTGCTTTTGCCTTTTGCTCTCAAGGGTATTTGAACCTGTGTAACTGTTTGCTCTTTCTCCTTTTTGCACCTCTTTCATGAATTTTTAAGCGGCACACCCATGACAAATGCTGAGGAGGAAGTGGTAACTGTCTGCCCTCGTCCTCTGTAGCCTTTCCCCGGGCCCTGTTCTCCTCTGTTGAGTTCAGTCCAATTTTGAAAGAAGTTCCACTGTGAGTAAAATGTTATCAAACAGCATCTCATGCTACGGAGAAATCTTTTGTGGAAGGAAGAGTCAATTGATGTGGCCCACTGCACTGTTTCTCAGTTTAAGAAATGTTCACAGCCGCTCAGACCTTCAGCAACCACTACCCTGACCTATCAGCGGACGTCAACACTGGGGGAAGGCCCTCGTCAGCAAAAAGTTTTTGACTTGCTGAAGGCTGAGAGAATTGTTAGTATTTTCTACCAATAAAACATATTTTAAATTAAGTTATGAGCATATTTTTAGACATAATGCTATTTCATACTTAATAGATTACAGTGTAGTGTAAAGGTAGCTTTTATATGTACTGGAAATAAAACAATGTCTTGCTCTCCTTTTCTTGCTGTCTGCTTTATTGCAGTATTTGGGACTGATCCACAATATCTCTGGGGTATATTTCTATTTGATTTTGACTATATTCTTAATCTTTGCCAGTGAGTTTTAGGCTTTTTATGTTTTTAGTTTACTAATTAGCTTTCTTTCGTTGAACTTTAAGAACTCTCTTTAGCATTTCTCGTAAGGCAAATCAAACAGTTAATTTCCTTAGCATTTGCTTGTCTAGAAACTCTTTATCTCTCCTTGATTTTGGAGAGATATCTTTGCTAGTTGTGGTATTCCTGGTAAACAATTTCTTTTCTTCCAGTACCTTAAATATATTATTCCACTCTCTTGGCTATCCACGTTTGTGCTAAGAAATCCCTCATGGCCTCAAAGGAGCTTCTTTGAATGGGAAGGGTTGCTCTTTTCTTACTGCTTTCAATTTTTTTTCTTTGTATTTGTCTTTTAATCATTTCATTTTAATGCATCTCAGTGCAATCTTTTTTTGGGTGGATTCTGTTTCAAAAAATTCCAAGCTTTATAGATCTGGATGCTTCCCAAATTTGGGAAGTGTTCAGCCTTTATTCCTTTAAATAAGATCCCCCCTGTCTTTTATAATGTGTATTTAGCTCTCTAAATGGTGTCTCACATATCCCAGAGGCTTTCTTTAGGCTTTTTTATTCTTTTTTCTCTTTTCTCCAATGACTGGATATTTTAAAGTGAATTTTATTTGGGTTCATGGATTTACTTATTTTCCTTGGGCAAATCAGCTGTAGACTATTTGTTGCATTTTTAAAAATGTTATTCTTGAGTTCCAGAGTTTATATTTGGTAATTTTTTTTTTTTATGATTTTCATCTCTTTGTTAAAGTTCTCATTTTGTTTATGTACTTTTTTTATACTAATTTTACTGAGTTCTTTATCTGCTTTCTCTTGTAACTTGTGGAGCTTCCTTAAAACAGTTAATTTGAATTCTTTTTCAGACTACTTATAGATGTTTTTATCATTAGGGTCAATTTCTGGAGTTTTACTAGTTTTCTTTGGTGATATCATGGTTGCCTAATTATTAATGTTATCTGTAGTCTTGTGTTTATGTCTGTGTATCTGAAGGAGCAAGCATCTCTTGGCAGACTAGTTTGGTAGCTGTAGAATTTTTCCTTCAGGGTTTCTGGCCTGATAGGACTGCCTTTGGAATTATAGTTGATTAGTGCTGAAGCAGGGTCATGGGGCTGCTGCTGGGTCTGTGAGCCTCTTGTTAGGTGTGGTTCCTATAAGATTCAGGTTGATGGAATGTTTCTCAATAGGCAAATGGGACTGCCTTGGGACCTGTCAATGGGATTATCTCAAGGACTATGGTTGAACACAGCTGGAGATTGGCCGGAGGCCGTGTCTGGTTTCACAGTCAAGTTTGAAGCTGTGAGCTTGTTGCCAGGGTGTGGATGGATGTGGCCCCTGCTGAGGCTCTGAGTGAGTCCCTGGAAGGGGAGCATTGCCTCCCCAGCAGTGGTAGGGAGGGGCTGGAGCCGTTTTTGGAGGGCTGCTTCAGGATCTCTAGTTGGATCTGGGTTTGGAGGACTTGTTACCAGAGTCATGGACAAGTGTTGCCCCCAAGAGTTGGGCCTAGTTGGGGATGGGGCTGCTTTTAGTCTGATGGGACTATACTCAGTAAGCTTGGCACTGGCGTGTGGGTCTGTCTTCTCATGGTGGTCTCAGGCTTCACTGGGGCTTCATGTGCCTGGATCCCAAAGTTCTACAAAGGCACTTTTGTCCACGGATGGATGTGAGGTCACATTTTTGTCTGACTGATGTTAGCTCGGTACTTTTTATTCTGCCAACTGGCTGATGTCACTTTCCCAAGATGTATTTTTGAGGAATAACAATAGAGTCAATGTCTGCATCTGTGAGAAGTGAAGGTAGAAGCTTCCTTGAGATTATCTAAGCCTTACCATTATTTAAAATGGAATATTTAGGCATTATAAAGAAAATATTGTGAGAAAATATCTATCTTCCCATCATTCTGATTGGCTTATGCTGGAAAAAAATCCCAGCTAATGATGAACTACCTTTTTCTAAGTTTGGATATGGAGCAAAGCTTATACATTATGTACAAAGCTTTTGACATGTAGGCTATAATGAATTTGTTAGGATCTCCTAGGCTTCTGACCTACTGTGCTGACAAAACAACTCTTAGCCTTAGGTTTGAGTGAGAAAATGACCTTTGGGAGTTTTTAGAATGTAATCAAGTTGCTTTTTAAAAAATCAATACCATGGATGATTTGTTATTAGAATCGAGGAATGGGCAGGAGATAGAGTTTTAGGCTTAGATATCAAGCATCAATGTGTTCTCAATTGTTTTGTTGATTCTCTGAGTGAGTCAGTAATTCACTCATGGCACAAAAGGAGGTCAGAAGAAGAGTCATTATCTGAGCTCTGTGACTCCCGAAATTTTCTGCACTTGTATCTCCTTTGGCTCCTGAAATTCACCATGACTAGGAAAAGGACCCTGTGAGGTAGGAAGAGTGTAAGGATGGCTTCAGGGAAGAACAGTGTTAGTGCATTTGTTATCATAAATCTCTTCTCCTACAAGAAAAACTGATGAAGAGATTGGAACAGAAAGGTAGGAACCCGGTTAGGAAGTGCAAACATGAATGCTTCTCTCCCGACCGTCCGCCCTGGGACCTTTCTGAACCCACTTATTTTTCAGTTGTGTTCTTGTCCTCACTCATTAAATTTCTTCTTTTCTCGACATCCATATTTATAGCTGCTCTTTTGCATAGTAGAATACTCCACTTGTGTGAGTTTGGTGTGTCTCCTTTAAATATATCATGAGCCTAGCTTCGGTCTGTGCTGCATCAAGAATATTTGTTTCACAAGCACAGGAATAATACACTTCAGATGCACTAATGGGACCATGGTTAAGTGAACACTGTTCTTCATTCAGTATCATCTAGCACTCTGCTTTTAAAGAAGAGTAAGTTTATTATTATTCGAAGCCATATTTAACCAGACAAATTTTTGCCAGAGTTAGCCACTCAATCACAGAGTGGAAATGAAAATTGTATGCTACTTATAGGCCAAGTGCGACTGTCTTATTGAACATTTAGCAGATTGTACCAATGCTAGGATTATAGAGAATCTATCATGAGAAACCATAAGTTACAGGCCAAGAAGTGCACTGAATTTCAGGCAGATGTGTTTCATGTTGAATTATAATCCTTACTGCAGCCTCTCAACTCTGTTTTAAAGGGAGAACACCATGGCTCAGTGGCCTTGGTACTTGGCTTTGTATTCCTTCAGACAGTTTAAGTGACCACAATTGAATCCCCTGTTAATTTTTGTCCAAACTTATTTTGTTATCAAATAAATGATGCCATTTTGGAATAATTTGTTCAGCAACTGTGATTTTAAGGTTTCCATTTTTGTTCACTGAACAAATTCTTAATTATCTCAGGGCAATTGAAATGCTCCACAAATCTTTGTGCAGTCAAAGTTATTTCTGTGAATAATGTACAAACCAACCTCTTGGGAGCCCATCTATATTGGAAAGGTTTACTAATGGGCCGCTTCTTCCCCTTGCACATATGCTGGTTTATAATTTATAGCAGTCCTGCAGGAG
Source organism: Otolemur garnettii (assembly GCF_000181295.1). Classification (NCBI taxonomy): domain Eukaryota; kingdom Metazoa; phylum Chordata; class Mammalia; order Primates; family Galagidae; genus Otolemur; species Otolemur garnettii. The sequence continues at coordinate 7,940,428 of NW_003852449.1, read as the reverse complement.
CTGAGTCTAATCCCACAGCCCTGCACACATCACAGCACAGAGCTCTCAGCTGCCACAAATCCCTGGCTGGAAACTTTCTGTTCTCTTTTTTCCCTGCAGTTTACGGTATTTTGTTTCTATGGTTTTAGTATTTTCAGTTACTTAACTGAGCCGCAAACATTTAGGCTTTCTGTCATTAAAATCTTTTAATGATTTCCTCCTTTAATGCGATAGATTTACATTTTCTGTATTATTTTTACTTTCTGTCTCAAGACATGGGTTATCATTTATTTTTATGATCAAGTGATGGATTCAGGAGTTGAAGCCATTAGGAGTGTTCTGCGGAGAGTGTGGTGGCTGTTTCTCCCGCTGCTGTCCTGACCACCCGTCCTCCTGCCAGATCTGCTGCCTCCTCTGCCTTTGTGGATGTCTCTTCAAGGATGAATCTCTTTGGGAATAGCAGTTGTCTTTTGCCTTTGTGTTTCCGAGGCATATGTTCACACTTGGATTTGTGGAATGGAAGAAAGCCAGGTTAATTATACCTTATTCTCTCGGTTCTTGACATGCATTTTCAAACAGACTGCCATCGTGTTAACATAATGTCTCCTATATTAGGGACCTCTATTAAAGGAAAGGAATATCATTATGTTATATTTAGTTCCTACATTCCTAAGTAATTTAAAGGACAAAATTTAGGAATATGTTTTTAGCATTCCTTCCCCATCCATTGTATTATCTACTTAATTTTTTCCTTAAATACAGCCAAATACCTCTTTTTGATTCTTTTTTAATATTTTCTCCTCTTGGACTGATTTTTATAATTGTGCTCTTCATCCGACTTCCATTTAGATTCCAAGTAGATACATTTGCTCTGAGGTCTGAAAGTGACAAAGACTTGTGGTCTTTCTTTCAAGAGGAAATTTCCTTCTCACAGTTAGTGAAAATTTCCTTTTGCCTGTTGAATTTAGAGCGTATCCTACAGTCAAGCCATTTAATTTAATAATGAAATTTTTTCCCTTCACATCATTTGCAATTTTATTTTATTCTTCTTGGCATAACTCTAAGAATGTATATTTTAAAGGGAAAAATAATTTATTTCCTCTCTTTGATATCTGAAAAGTTACTTTTTGCCTCAGTGCTCCAATTTATTAAAAGCTGCATTTACAAAGCACGGTCATTCAGAGCAAGTTGTTTGCTGTACTAATCATCCTTCCGTATCTTTTTCACTGTTTCCTGAGCCTCCTCACATTCTGGGGACTATCTCAAAACTAGCCACAGGGTCCAGGACATACTGTATTGAAACTCATTTCACCGTCCATTCAATCTTACTGTGAAACCAAAACTCCTCTAAAAAAATGAAGTTTATTAATTTAAAAAAGGAAAAAGAAAAGGGTAAAACTAGCCAGATGCCTACAGAGAAGGGATATTCGGGCTGTCTTGGATACCGCAGTGTAGAATTGCCATGGGAGAATAGCATGAAAGCCGTAATGGCTGATTTACATTGGTAATACAGCATTCTCCCTTTCCTATTAAACTTTCTGTCAGGAGAGATGATTAATCATGTGAAATTTTCTTTTTCATTACATTCTCTGTGATGAGAGTGTGAGACTGTGCAGTGCCTATTACATTTTATGAATGATGGCTGGGCACGGGAACACTGTGATTTGGGTTTTGACTGCACTGCGTTGTTGGCCAACTCTCTCATTGGGTGCGACTACACAGCATTCTGATGGAATGGTTCAAAGAGTTAGATAACCCTAATGTAGAATTCTAAGGACTAGAGTCCAAAGGCAACATCAGCCATACAAGGTTATTGTTCTATTAAAATAAGATTGTAGTAAGATATGCTAGTATCATAACATGAACTGCTCTGAGTAAGAGATTGGTGTTCAAATTAGATAAGTAGCAAATTGAAACCAACCTTGCACAAACTAATGTACTGCATTCTTTTCCCTTAAGACATGCGGTAGCACTGATGAGCCATTGGGCAGTTTTAGCATTTTTATCTTATTTTATTTTATTTTTGAGACAGAGTCTCACTATGTCACCCTGGGTAGAGTGCTGTGGCATCACAGCTCATAGCAACCTCAAACTCTTGGGCTTAAGCTATTCTCTTGCCTCAGCCTCCCTAGTAGCTAGGACTATAGGCACTTGCCATAATGCCCGTCTATTTTTTGGTTGTAGTTGTCATTGTTTAGCAGGCCCAGACTGGATCAGCCAGCCCGAACTCTTACCGCCCCCACCCCCCCCGCCCCGTGTATGTGACCAGCATCTTAACCACTGTGCTATGGGTGCCGAGCTGGTTTTAGCATTTTAAAATATAGATACAAAAGACACAACAATCACATTTTTGAGCTGTAGAATGTTAACGTCCCTTACTGGGCATAAGACTTGTCAGCCCTCCTGTGTAGTAGCAGCAGTGGGCAATGGCTCTAGGACACAGGAAGGAATGAGGGTGCCGCAGGACGAGAGAACGTACCTTCTTCTTTTAGGCACCCTTCCCTTTTGGGTTCAACCTGTTGTTGTGAGAGATTTTGCTCTTATCAGTCTTGATCAGCACCCCTCCCTTCTTGGATACCATGACAACATCTACTCTGTCTTCCTGGGGGAACAACTAAGTACCGACCAGGATTTGGGGAAATATGGGATGAAGAGGTTCAACAAAATCTCCTTGCTAGGGTCAAAGGATTGCTATTCTCGGTGGTTCAAAGCTGTGACAGCTCAGCTCAAATTTCTCAGGTGACCCTGAAGTGAATTCCATTGTCTGTAGTTTTCTTGAGTTTTTAATGAGGATGGCAACATGCTAGCTGATACACTGTCTTTGTACCTCTGTCACCTTCATGAAGCAATAACCGCCTTAAAAGCAGCAACTGAATTTATCATTGTATGCCTCACAATTTTAAGTGTATGGGACCTTACAGGTAATAGGCTTTCAATACATCAGTATAGAACTGAGCTGAGAGCCTAATAAGAGGAAATAAGCTTACATTCCATAGCAGATCGCTTTGTAATGACTTTCACTGTTGAGCTAAGCATGTGGATGTTAAGGGACACGGAATGGCTATTTCTAAACATCTCTTGTTTGTTCTGTTACATTTAGTGAGTCCTACATGCCCAAAGTCATGTTGGGAGCTGGGGACAGAGAAGGAGAATTAAGAGCCCATGTCCTCAAGGGTATCTTTAGGGATATTTGGCTGGAATAGGTGATAGATTCGATCAGAGGTTAGATAACTGTTGCTGAGGTCTGGATAAGCGGTTTAATTCTTTTAGCTTATTTAGACAGACTGTTTGGGATGGCTTCTCTCAGGAGCCTATGTTGCTGTTCTTTCCTGGGACCTAGTGACAGCGTAAGTGTGAACCTGTGTCAAATCATTACCGTTATGGGGGAAAATCCGCTAAGTGACATCACCAAAGGTGATCAGAGGCATCATCTCCACTTACAAAGAACATTTTCACCTCTAAGACTTTTTTGTTATTGTTGTAAACTAACTCTTTCAATTTCAACTCTTTGTTTTTCCACTTTGTTGAAATAAAGCATCTATCTATCTACATAGATAGAGAGAATGGACACTGTTTAATGGCACAGCAAAGTGACTTTCAACTTTCGTTTGGAATTAACCCTGGATGCTTGAGGGGAGAATGGCACGGTCTGTGGGCCCTTCTTTGTGAGATGAGACTTTAGGTGTTTAGGATAGGCTGTAGCCCTAGTAGCATTTGTCCAAGATCTGCTGGCCCACACAAAGTCTTTGAAAGAATTCTATAAAGAGTGCTTTTCTAGAAGAGTGAATTAGAAGAGTAGCCTGTTGCCTGTAGCCTGATGTAGCCCCAAGTTAGGGCACAGTGAGCAGAGCTCAGATTTCGGCCCCACTCATACCCGCTATTATATCTCTGTGTGTTTTGGACAAAATGAACAACTCTAGGAGGATGTGACCTTTGAAACTGAAATAAAATTTAATTTGTGCCTCTATTAATGATATATACCTAGTTTTTACCTTTAATATGAGGGCTAATCCTATTTTCATGTAGCTCATCCTTTTAAAAATACTAAGTCATTTCTCTGATGGTTGGTGATGTTGAATATTTTTTCATATGTTTATTGCCACTTTATGTACCTTCTTTTGAAAAGTTTCTGTTCATGTTTTCCCTACTTTTTAATGTTTTTTTCTCTTTTTTTAGTTTTTCTTGCTTATTTGTTTGACTTCTTTGTAGATTCTGGACATTAGACCTTTATCAGATGTCTAGTTTGCAAATATTTTCTCCCATTCTGTAGGTTGTCTGTTTGCACTATTGATTATTCCCTTTGCCCTGTAGAAGCTTTTTAATTTAATCAGGTCTCATTTATTTATTTTCGTTATTGCCATATTTGCCTTTGGCATCTTAGTAATAAATTATTTTCCTAAACTGATGTCTAGGAAAGTTTTTCCTACTTTTTCTTGTAGGATTTTTATGGTTTCATGAATTCCGTGTATCTTTTCCAACTTGCATTATTTTTTGTATATGGCAAGAGATAAGGGTCCTGTTTCCTTCTTCTGCATGTGACTAAAGGACGATGGAACCGTGAAGGAGAAAGCGTGTGTGGGGGGTGAGGGGCATTGAACACTGTCATCATCACTAGTGACAAACACACTAAAAGCCCCAGCTTAAATATGACACAGGGTGTCCACCTAACAGAAACATTTGTATACTCTTAACATTTTGAAATAAAAAATAATAGCAAATAAAAAGGGCGAGTGGACGCTTTTGAAGGAGGTGGGTATATATATATATATATATATATATATATATGGTTAGAGAGTGGTGATGGTTTATGGGTGTTTACTTAAACGCATCAAGTTGCAAACATTAAATACAGACGGTTTTCTGTACGTCAACCCTACCTTAATCAAGTGGATAAAAAAAAATCTTAGTCTGCTAAGGAAACATTTCAGGACTCATTGTGCCAGTTCCCTCACATAAGGCTTCAGGGAGCTTGGTGTTTTCAGAGGTCAGCTTGGTGCTACTCCCTGGGTTCCCTGAGGTGCGAGTGGAAATGGTGGGAAAGAGTGTGAAGCAAGTGTTTCTCAGGGAGCGGCGGGTGTGTGGTCCACGTTCCCCTCTTTATCCTGCTTGACAAACAGTAACTTCACTCTCCGGTTTATAACTGCTTTGCTTGGTGAACAGCCCAGGACAATTATTATTTTTTGACTGCCTGATGATGTATTGCAAGATTCAGTGTTGAAAGGCCAGGTGGCCCTTTCAACTTGGTGGATTAGAAGAGTCCTCTTAACGTGTTTGAATCTAGGCAGGTGGCTCTTTCAGTCCTAGGAACACAGCAGTTGCTTCCAATACTACCCGTCTCAACATGTACAGCATCAAGTGCATTTTATATTGTTCAATTTAAATAAGAGTGAGAATAACCTGAACTCTCTCCTGTTTACTCAGCACAGAAGAGAAATATAAATAGTATTGTGCTGACCTTGATTCATTCTGACCCCTCCCTCACTGCAATGTAAATTCTATTGGGACAAGGCCTTGTTGTCTCGATCAGGTAGGTACATCCAGATTCTGTAATGGTGTCACTACACTGAGTATGTTTCCAATATATATTTGAACAGATAAAAAAGTAATGGCTGTTAATGACATCATGTCAAATTTCATTAAATTTAAAGTGTGCTGATTTCCATACCTACCCTAGGACTAGAGAGCATATCCAGAGAATAAGTGGCAATTCAACTTAGCACATTTTCAGTAAATTTTGAATTGATTGCCTACAAGTTTCTTTGTCTAGAAAAAGTTTGACGGGAACCCAAAGGGAATAGATCAATCCATCCCATAAATTAAGAGAAAACAGGTGTCTCCCACAAGGAATAAGAGTGTGTTTTTTCTACCCTTATCCTTGTCCTCATCTTACCTTTGTGGGTGGTTCTGAAGAAAGGACGGTAGTGTACTTAATGGAAAAGACATTTTATAGAGCTTGGATTTGCAGTAAAATTATAATTTTAATGTATGTTTTGGTCACTTTTTACTATCAATAAAATTAGTTTTCTGGCAGGTTGACTTGTGGACCTAGTCTTTAAAGATATAGTTACATCTCTATCTATCTATATCTATGTATGTATTTAAGTTCTTATTTTCCAAAAATACTTCTGGTTTATTTTAAGAATACATATGAGTTCTAACATGAATTTTCTACATTTAGAAAAGATAGGAGAAAGTCTTGACAGATGATCTAGAACCACACATGGATGCAAATGAGGTGATTATTGGCATTTTCATTTGTGCTGCTCATTCATTGGCGGGCATTTGTAACTCCACACAAACCGCACCCTTGTAAATTATCCACTATGCATTCAGTAAGGCAGAGCATGGTAGGATGACCCTGAGACAGGATCATAATTTGAAGTGATACGCATGATGTGTCTTGTTCTCTAACGTCCTAAGAAGAGACAAAATAGTTCAGATTATAATTTGATCCCTGTGAAGCTGCAGTGTGGAGCTCACTTTACTACACAGCAGAGAAGCAATAATCTATCTCGTTTAGGAGACGCAGGGAAGGCCCTACTGGAGGAAGAATCTTTCCCCCCAAATCTCTCTCTCCTACGTAGGGATGGTCCCCTTTCCACCAGACCAGTCCTGTTGGTTTTTGCTGCCAGAGCTTAATTATCACTAGTGCTCCCTCCACTCTCTCATGGGTCCCTGTTTTGACCAAATATTATCTGGACATACTATTGCTAATTGTTTGCCCTGAACGCTAGACTCTAGTCATTTATACTTCAGTGTGAATGTAATTTAGAACATTTCCTAAAAGGAGAGTTTTCATTAAAATCTCAAATCAGGAGGGGGCACCGACTCTAAGAAGGGGTGCATCATTGTGAGGCTGGGGAAACAGAGGCCAACTTAATTTATTTCACCGTTTTTCCAGAAAGATACCTTTCAGGAGTCTATCCTGTAAGTGGATTTACTTAATTTTATCTTTCTTATTCTCTTTTTCTTTGATGTTGTAACTCAAATAAGAAACTCAGAAGCGGACCTCTTGGAAAACTTTTTGATCACTTTTCTCTTAGTTAATCAATACCTGCCTGGATCAGGGTCATTTTTATTCGTAGCATTTCAACTTTAATGCCTGTTTCCCTCTGCTTGTCTTTTTGTCCCCGGGTCTCACTCTTCTATACGTGTTTGTCTCTTTCTCCACCTGCCCCACCTTTCTTATCTCATCTCCGTCTACCTCTTCCTCTACTAGACGCCACTTGGCCTTGCTGCTTCTCTCTCCTAAACAGGAGGTCCAAGACCTCCATTTAGGTGGATAGCAGAGTACTCTGAAATATTTACAGAGCTTGAATTTTGACAAATGTTGATGTAACTGTTAGCTTTGACAGCTATAATTTGTGACTTTTCCTGTGACCTGAATTCTATTTGCATAACAATTTCTTTGCCTTTTCTTCACTGGAGGTG
>NW_003852449.1:7931637-7932894 GCF_000181295.1 Otolemur garnettii | reverse complement strand
TTTTGTATAATTTGTTATATTTTGTTACCTCTTGGGTTCGACTTAATGGTGGAAACGTGCCAGTTGGCTCGTACCATCGCAGTGTCCATGAAGAATTTTTCCAGATGGTGGAGAGCAAAAGTTGCAAGAGAAGAGAATCTTTAAGCCTTGACTTCATATTTCACCTATGTACATTCAACTTTTATCCGCACCAGGACCATCTGTATTTGCACATTATCCTAAGAGATAGATGAAGGCTGGGAAAATGTCTCTCTGGCACCACATATGAACTCAGGAGATATTCCTACACTATCCAATTTAGTGTTAAGGCTTATATATTCAACTCTGCTGAGTAAACTGGAAAGGCATGCTTTTTCTTAAAAGTTAACAGAATGCATTTAAAAATGTAATTTCAGAAATTCAGATGTAAGACCCGTGTAACAAAAAAGTGTGCTCCAGTAGAAAGAGCATTAACTTTGGAGTTGGAAGACCCAGGAGTTGGTCTTATTGGCTCAATTTATTATGTCTATGATCTTGGTGAAGGCATTAACTTTGGGGCTGTTTCTTTATCTGGCAGAAGTAGCTAATATGTAGCACAGGCCCTTAGGAAGCTATGAGGTTCAAAAGATACAAAGAAAAAAAGACTTTGCTGTGGAAATAGCTCTACAAATCCACAGGTTAGTTTCTTATTTTCTTGGCCTTTAATTACATCAGAGTATACAGGCTGGACTTCTAGAGCTGATGGTACCTTAAGATACCATCTACTCTCCTGCCTTTAAGCAGGTAAATAAAGGGACATTGTTTCAACTTATGACATCGAGGCCCAGGACAGTTAACTGACTTACACATTGTCACACAGACTACAGGTGGTTGAACACTAAGGGCAGCTTTTTTTGCATTCTATCAGACTAGCTTTTGCAAAACATAATGCATCTCATTGGAGAAGAACATTTTTAAAGTGTCTAATTGTCTTTTCCTTTAAAAACAAAGACCAAGTTTTTAAAGTTTTAAAAATATTTTTAAATTGATGTAATAATTGCACGTTATTTTTTTATGGTAAATAGTGATTTTTCCATCCACATAAGGTAATCAGATAAGGGTAATTGGCACATCCATCATCTCCAACGTTTATCATTTTGTGTGTGTGTAAAGGATATTGAATACCCTCCTCTAACTATTTGAAACTACATAAACATATTATTGTTAACTGCAGTCCCCCAACGGTGGTGTTGATCACTAGAACTTACTCCTCTTACCCAGCTGTAATTTTGTATTCTT
>NW_003852449.1:7930263-7931418 GCF_000181295.1 Otolemur garnettii | reverse complement strand
AACTGACAACGCGTCGCATAAATAGTTTGCAAGTATTTCTCCGATTCTGTAGGTCGTCTGTCTGTTTTGTCGATGGTTTCTTTCCCAGGTCCCTACATGTTTTCTTTAAAGAAGAGACATGGAATATGGAATGTCTGTAATAGTGTGAGTTTGGGACTGAGGGTATAGAACATTCAGAATTGCCCTTCTTAGGACATTAGCCAGTTTAATTTAAAATATCACTAAAATGAAGCAGAGCTTGTATTTGACCCCTTTTACTTGTGTACTAAGATCATTAAGCATTTTACAGGTGATTCATCAATGCCAAATTTGTAGGAATCAGAGTTGATATGAGTATCATAAAAATAAACAAATGGAACAGTATTTACGATGTTCGCTAATTAAAGCAACTGATATTATTTAAGTAAAGAGGAGGGTAAGCCTTTATTTAGCATTCTTTCCAAGTAATTAAGGAGGATCGATGGAGCCCAGCCTTGAATAGCTGAGGGCTGTAAACTGGAAAAAAAATTACTTTTATCCAACATTTACCTTAGTTTATCCCTGTGGATTTAGGGAGCTATTAGTGAGGTATGTGCAGTGAATCAACAGACTATACTGCATATTATTCTCCCAATAGGTTACTGATGTAGCAACAATCAAAGCAATTTAAAAAACAATGAACAAAGGAAAAATAAGATCGGTAAGCAGTCAGCAGATTTTTTTAGTCCTAGTTCTAAGAAAGCATTCATCACCTGTTGTTTATCACTAATCGCTACAAGATGACACAAAATTTTTCAATCCTGCTCGGCTATTTTCTTTACACTGAAAGCATTCACTGTGGTCAAGAGCTTTTTGCAGTTGGTGTGAATCTTGATTTATGGTTATTTGAATAGGGCAGAGGATTGAGAAAATTGTCTGCAGTGATACAACTTAATTGGCTCATTACTATGCTCGATATGAGCTGATAGAATGTGATTCTCCATAGTAAAGTCTCAAAGAAACAAATACAACTTTCGCTATTTACTCAAACTTTCCCAGTGGGAGGAATTGAGTTATAAATCTTGAATGCCTGTGCTTTCTCAAGAGTCTTCTAGTAATTCTGCTGAAATAGAAAATACATGAGAAGAGCTTTGTAGTGGTGATCAGTTACTTCTGGTGCTAAACTCAGGATAGTGG
>NW_003852449.1:7929471-7929767 GCF_000181295.1 Otolemur garnettii | reverse complement strand
CCTAGGCCAAGATGTGTGTATCAATGTGTATACAGTCCCTTCTGCTAGGGGCAAAGTGAATGAATGCATTAATGAATGGATACAGTACATTCATGAAATTGTCCAGGCCTAGGAAATGAGGGGTCCTTGTTCATCCCTGAATAGGGGAACCCTATATCACCCTTGGGACTGTGACATGTTCACAGGGGAGTAGTGCAGCCAGAGGAGGGCTGTCTAAGTCCAAGGGTGGTTCTGGGGTTGGGACCGGCAGCATTGAGGGCTGTGCAGTGGTCCTCCTCAACTAACTAGGGACCCAC
>NW_003852449.1:7927208-7928795 GCF_000181295.1 Otolemur garnettii | reverse complement strand
AGGAGGACCGAGGCAGCCCAAGTTTGAGGTTGCTGTGAGCTATGATGATGCCATGGCACTCTACTCAGGGTGACAAGTGAGACTGTGTAACAACAACAACAACATCAACAAAAATGTATTACACCATTCTGGACCAAGAAAAAAAGTTATAGAACTCTGGCCAACTGCTACATGTGTTTGAAAAGTAGGCCCCAGGTGCTCACAGGACACTCCTAACTCCTGGTTAGAAGTGACATTTTTGGTGTGAAAACTTGTAAAGGGAAGTAAAGTCATCAAAATCCACGAATCTTTTCCTTGATTTTTATTGACTAAAAGTTCTTAAAAAATGGTGACTTGAGAACGTTGGGGGGGAAGGGAGGCAAAGGAAATATGTGCAATAGAACAGCACAGTGGAACTGAGTCAGGTTACTGAAGCAGAAGGAAATTACAGAGCAAATCTGTAATTTGTATTAAATTTAAAATCTGAGTAGGTAAATAATTGGATTATAAAATTAATACATGTTCATCATTGAAAAGTTGTAACAAAGAAGATCTTACTCCTTAGTGACAATTGTTTGCTTTTCTAGTTTTTTTCTTACATTTTTGAACAAAAACGGAATTGTTTTCTTCCTGCTATTTGATAACATGAGTCATCTGTTGAAAACATATTACAGATTTTTCTAAAGTAGCCTTTTAAAATTTGATTTTTAATGAGTGCATATTATTCCATTAGATGGATATACCCTAATTTGCTAAACCAAATCCTCATTAGCAGTTTTTTTAGTTTATTGACTTTTTTTTACTGTCACAGGATCATTACATGTATGTGTAGATACATGTTTATGCATATGTACATATGTATGTATTAATCATACAAACACGCACACACAAACATAGGCATTGTTGGAGGAATAGGCAGGCATGCCCTTTAAAGATTTTGTTGCTGTGCACAAAAGCTGTATTACTTTATGCTTCCATAAGTAATGTAAGACTGCCTGTTTACTTGTAGCCCAGATTTAGGAAGTTGGGTATTATTGCTACAACAAAATTCCAATGCAGACCAGAACTGAAAAATTCCTGGGCAAACAATACCAAAGGCCTTAAACATAGCTTTAAATCTTGCTTAAATTGCATACGTAAGTGAAACTTAATTTGGAATTGTAACTACAAATATAAGCAGACCTTACTTTGGGTCATTTCTGACAAATGCTCGGGTTAGACAGAAATAAAATGTAACCCCAGCGAATTATAAGCAGTCAACTAATATATGATTATATTGCCAGGGACTTTCCAACGAGGTAAAAAGGGCCATTTTGTAATTGCAAATCAATAAAATGATTCCTTCGTTTGCTTCTGGTTTTTCCCAGTCAGTATTTGTCTTAGATGTTTTGTCCTCGTGACACTAAACCTTTTTCAGTTGGTGTTCCCCAGTTCGTGAAGTGCTTCTTACTCAAATACATTCTTGAAAATTTTAGTGTGCCCTGTTTCTTTCTTTTACATTATTTAACTAAATCTTTAGCAATTTCCTTGGTGAAAGTTGTGCCTTATTGTTTTTTTCACTTCTTTGGTTACTAGTAAAGTTTTGGCCATTTTTATTTCTTTTTGGAC
>NW_003852449.1:7923232-7926716 GCF_000181295.1 Otolemur garnettii | reverse complement strand
TGTTAGTATCTGTAAGACCCATGAGGGGAAGCTGAGATAGAAAATTTGATGAGGCTTCTCTGTCCTTCAGTTTTGCAGAAGTAACATGGGTTGTCCATGCAGAAGGGGCCCCTTTAATTGCAGTATTGACCATACCTGGGTAATGTCACATGGGGTGTCCGTGCAGAAGAGGCCTTTTTAACCACAGCATTCACAATAACCTGGGTAACAGGTAAGTTTAATTGGCAAATAGCCCAGTCATCATAAAGCCAGTCCCACATGGCCTTTGCACGGGGGCCGGGGGAGGGGCTCCACTTGGCATTTTAAATTACAGGGAGAGTTAGGCCGTCGTCCTTCTCATAGTAAACAATTACAATGGCTTTTATCCAGTCTGCCAGGCTTGCTTCTCCCACAGTAATACCCTCCTGTGTGTGGATCAATCACCCCCTGGGGATTGTTCAAGAGCACGTTTTGGGTCCTGCATCAAAGCCAAACATGCGCTTCTCTTCTGTAGCACTGAGAACCCAAGATACGGCCCCTGTTAGTTATTCTCATAATCCTTTGGTGAAGATTCCTCAGGAAGCTGATGGAACTGATCTGCAAAATGAAACAACTCCTTCACATTACACCCTCTAGCCCCAGTCGGACTTGCTTTTGCCCTTCCTGCACGCTGGTTCCTTCCTTGGTGATCAAAGATCCTGGAAGGACCTTTGATTGTCCCTGCCTAATTTTTCCTTCAGGGGGCAGATTTGAGGCCAGTGGCAAAAGCTTCTTAGACTCACTAAAATCTAAGTGTGGTCTAGCATCAGGGTCTGATTCAGCATTCTTTTAAAATTTCATTTTAGCTATTATAAATATCATAACTGGCTTGGCGCCTGTAGCTCAGTGAGTAGGGCACCGGCCACATACACTGAAGCTGGCAAGGTTGAGCCTGGCCAGGGCCTGCCAAGCAACAATGACAACTGCAACCAAAAAATAGCCAGGCATTGTGGCGGGGGCCTGTAGTCCCAGCTACTCAGAAGGCTGAGGCAAGAGAATTGCTTAAGCCCAAGAGTTTGAGGTTGCTGTGAGCTGTGACGTTACAGCACTCTACCCTAGGTGACATAGTGAGACTCTATCTCAAAAATAAATAATAAATAACCATAACCAAGAAATAGGATGTTTTCCTTTTTTCTTGTTAGTGGACATTTCCTCATGCACCCACCAAACCATCTCTCTAGGGGTTGAATCCTTCTCTGAATTCCGCTGTAACTTTGCCTTTAGTAACTGCGTACGGCACACAGCTTCGTGCTGTGGGTGATCAAGTGGCCACCTAGGAGTCAGTGATTCTTCATCCTCTGTCTTCTCATAGTTTCTCTTCCCAAATCGCTTGTTTCTGTGAGCCAGGGCCATTCCAGCACACCCTGATCCTCTGATACCAATTGCTTTAGGGAAACAATTCAAACTAGGTTTTCTTTTTAAATTTTATACCAAGACAATAATCCGTGCTCAAATGCAGGGTTTTCCTCACTCAACAAGCAGCTGACACCATCTGGGTGTCCTGTAATTCAAGCCTGAAATTATCTACCTGGTGACAGTGCCAGATCCCCCAGGGCGAGGGCTCAGTCCCCAAAATTGCCTCCCCTACACTGGTTGTACGTCCAGGCCTCTGGAGCTTCTGACAATGGGCTTCAAGTTGGGATTCCCATGACCTGCTCTCTCTCTGGGTTTGATTAATTTACTGGAGCTGCTCATAGAACTCAGGGAAACGCTGAGTTCTGGTTTAGTATAAAATAGAATGCAGAGGACAGAGACAGAGATGAAGACAGGCATAGGGCAGGGCGTGGGGGAAGGGCACAGGAGTTCCAAGCCCTCCAAGGCAGGCTTCCCAGTATTCAGTTACCTGGATGTTCCCAGGTCACCTAATTTTTTTTTTTTTAAATTTGGTCATCATATTTTTCAGTCTAAAGTTTTTTTCTTCTTAAATAGTTTTTATGCCTCTATTGAGTTTCCTTTTTTGTTCAGCCATTATCAACATACATAAAATTATTGGAAGGCACATTTTTCCTTATTTTTGTTAGCTGCTTTGATGTCCTTATGTTGAAAATGCGACATCTGCATTCATTTGGGCCACCATTTCTTGTCTTGGAACGTCTACTGGTTTGGGGTTGAGAAATAGATGTCATAACAATTCTGGACTGTTAGTTTTCAAGATTATTGGTGTCTTATTTTAGAAGGAAATTCACTTGTCTGGATTCAAATCATAAAACCTGTGTTCCCCGCCATGTACAGCTGCTATCTCTAAGCAGCAAAGCTTGTGCTGTCTTTGCTCCCTGTGTATGTGTGTGTGTGTGTGTGTAGTAATGGTTTTAAAGGCACAGCACATGCTCATGTTTCCTCAGCCTTCGTATTTTAAATGAGGTCTGCAGCAAGCATGTATAATGTAGCCAGGAAGGTGAATTTTTGTCTTGGTTCTGCTACTGTGCTCTCCTATCCCGAGTCTTGCAAGTATATCACCTTTATACTTATATAGGCAGTATAGCCACAGCTTGTCGTGTTTTACCTGATGAAGAAGAGGTAAAAAGCAGAAGGATTCCCATCCGTGAGAATATTTATGTTAAAAATCTTTCCCAAGACTTCACTCATTTCTTTTAGTTTGATATCATTGGCACCCCTATCTGCATAGGAATTTGGGAAATGTTAACTCTTTGTCCTCCTGGATAAAAATATGGGTTCTGATAGGAGGAAAGAAGGAGGAATAAATACTGTGGTCATCTGGGCCACAGAAGATGGCTGTTATGAAGTTTAAAATATGTGCTTGACAATATATTCAAGCACAGCACCCAGGGTGGGGCCCTCGTGTCTTGGTGCCGTTACTGAACCCCACTCTTAGAAGCTTCCCAGCTCCCCTAGTGGCTCTACACATTTTGGGCTTTTTGATAGTTTCCTTTGGTTAGTCCCAGCTGTTGTAAAGTAACACATACTCTGCAGTCTCCAAGAAGCTCAAAGCCGTTCATCTTCCAGTGTGATACGGGGAGGGGCTTCCACCTCATCTCACAGCAACTTCCAAAGTGTTTCTTGCCAGGAGGACGTGTCATTCCTCTCAGGCAACTAGCAGGATCAAGGTATGATCCATGAGTTTGGAGGTGGGTGTGGAGTTAGCAGGGGCGTTAAGGAGAAAGAATTGAGAAAGTTGAAATTTCTCTGCGCTATTAAGTTTATATCTGGACCCCTTCACCCTTAACAAACATGGTTAGCTCTTTGAGGCCCAGCTAAACTGTCAAATCTTAAACATCCAGAAAGAGTTACTGTAACTCTTCACTGAAGCCTGTATTCTAGGTCTTTTCATGTTGGCCTATAATGACCTATTCATATATTTTTATTCTCAGGGGATTTTGTCCACAGATGATTTGCATAATCACAGTGCCTGGCTCATAATAAGTAAATAACACATCATTGTTGAATGAATAAAGAAGATTTGGGTTGCAAAATCATTTCATCTGACAACTTTCCCCCTTCCTTGGTC
>NW_003852449.1:7917631-7923118 GCF_000181295.1 Otolemur garnettii | reverse complement strand
TCTTCTCCCACCGCCTTCACCTCCTTCCATCCTCCCTGAGAGGCCTTCTAAACTTAATACTCCTCTAATGAAGTGAAAAAGTACTTTTAGCGTGATTCTGGTTCTTCTGTTTTAAAGTCTGGTGTTTAGATATCATTTAGGGTTTAAAATATGTCGTTGACAGTATATTCAAGCATAGCATCCTCCTCAAATCATGACATTGTTCAAGATGGTGTTTTCTGTTTAGGATGATGTTTTGTGGGAAGGAAGTAGCTAAAATTGTGTTCAGGCATAAGCATATGTACACAACAGTTCTTGGACTGTGTGCAGTAATCTTGTTTATTGGTTGTACATGTCTTTCATCGTTTTGGTAGTAGGATAATTCCAGGATGTCCTCAAATACAGATTTCAATCAGTCTTTCATAAAAGTATAGCAATCTGTTCATGAACAAATTCACAATTAACAATCTACAGAAACTTCAAAAATATTTCCTAACCAATTATCCTGTGGAATCTAAAACTGTTACCAACTTTGGTTTTCAGTGGGCTCAGCATTGATCTTACTCAGTGACTGACAGAGTTTCAAAATGTTCTTTGCTATATGTGCTCTGAGCAGAAATTCACATCTGTAATCCATCTGCTGGGTTTTATTTAGCATTTCAGCTACTGAAATGGCAATAGATGGCTTGTAGCTGAAGGACTACCTTCTTCGAAATTTTTGGTTACAGAACATTTTCATGTTGTCTAGAATTCAAACCTTAAGTCTGCTTCTCAGATGACAGGAAAATAATGCCTTCATTTTTTCAGCTTTGCTTCTCAAAACTACTATCTAAATAAGTGTGTGCGGGTGTGTGTGTGTGCGCGCGTGCGCGTGTGGAGGGTGAAGGGGAGAAAGAGTGAGTACAGGACAGAATGCACCATTTCTCAACACCTCTTACTGGTATTTTACCATTAAAAAGCCTGGTTTATAGGAGGGTATGGGCTTGAGGGATATAAAGCTGAATAGAATCTAATTTTTCTGGCTGTATACCATGCAATTTCCCCATTCCCATTACCAAGACATTGCACTATGAGAAAAGCCGAGAAAACAGGTCCTTGCCAACTTGTGACAAGTCAGGGTAAATGAAGTCTCAGTAATACAGGAGAAAGGGGATAGGCAAGCCTCAGTTCTTGTCTTTGTGTTGGTTTTAAGCCAGAGACTTAACCCTTTAGAAATATAAAGATTCACAGTGTCAGGAAAGAAATAATTAGAATGCTCATGATGAAAGGATGTCGCTTTGCTGTAAGGACGATGAAAATTGTTGCCATTTGACCTCTCTGTTCCCTTATCATTCTCCTCTGCTGAGTTGCAGCTGTTGTGAAGTAGCAACCTGAGGCATTGGCTTTTCACTACTTTGGTGAGTGTGCAGAACATACAAAGCTCAAATCCTGGGAGGTTCTGTGGCGATGTAGCTTGTCTGTGTGTGTGGTTGGCTGCAGCTTCCCTGGGCGTGGTTGGCTGTGTGTTTTTGGCTCACTGGGGTCTCTTTACTGGTGTCAGAGACTCCCCTTTCCTGATGTTCAGCATGCGTAGTTCACACCCCTACCTCGGCCTATTACATTTTTATTGATACATAAAAAGTTGCCACAACAGTTGCTTGAAACAGTTGTTTGCAGCTCATAGTCTGCAGACCAGAAGTTGGCATGGCTTGGTGGGGTTTTTCTGCTCAACCTCTCACAAGGCTGAGATCAAGGTATTGGTCAGGCTTTATCCTCCTCAGAGCCCTAATTCTCTTCCAGGCACACATGGTCTGGGGCATAATTCATTGCCCTTTCAGCTTTAGGACTCAGGTTTCTATTTTCTTGCTTCTTGTAGGACCAAGGTCCTCTCTCTCTTGCTATCTCTTGCTACCTGTTGACCAAAAACCATCCTCAGAACCAAAGAGATATCCTCAGGTCTGAGTCTTATAGCCCTTTTGAAACTTGACAACTAACTTCTTTAAAGCCAGCAGAAGGATTTCTCATGCTTTAAATAAATGTATGTATGTACATATGTATTTCCTGGGAAGCCCAAATACTTTTAAAAGCTCACCTTATTAGGTTGGGACCATCTAGGAAAATATTTTAGACAAACTCAAAATCAAGTAATTTGGACAATTTTTTTTTTTAAACAGAGTCTCATTTTGCCAACCTCAGTAGAGTACCATGGCATCACAACTCACAGCAACCTCAAACTCTTGGGCTTAAGCAATTCTCTTGCCTCAGCCTCCCAAGTAGCTGCGACTACAGGCACTCACCACAATGCCTGGCTATTTGTTGTTATTGTTGTTGTAGTTGTCATTGTTGTTTTAGCTGGCCTGGGCCAGATTCGAACTTACCAGCATTGGTGTATGTGGCTGGCGCCCTACCCACTGAGCTACAGGTGCTGCTAAAATCAAGTAATTTGGAATCTTAATTACATCTTCGAAATATCTTCACACTTATCATATTAAGTCACTTAATCTGGGGAGTAAAACCCATCATATTCACAGCCTCCCGAGTAGCTGGGATTACGGGTGCCTGCCACAAGGCCTGCCTATTTTTAGAGATGGGGTCTTCCTCTGGCTCAGGCTGGTCTTGAACTTGTGAGCTCAGGCAATCCACTCACCTGGGCTTCCCAGAGTGCTAGAATTACAGGCATGAGCCACCATGCCCAGCCCAATGGACTTTTCTTATGGCTAAACTTGCTTGGTTTGTCTTAAAGTCTAATAATTGCAGTGGGATGAAAGGAATGCCTGGATGTTTATAGTGCTGATCAGGTAAGAGTGGGCAGGTGTTAGTTTGAGGGTGTAAGAGTGATTCTGACAGTAAACTTTCTTTGAAATGTACGTTTTCTCATATTCATCTGGCCTCTTCTAGTTTATTCCCTTCAATGATCCTTCTCATAAGAAAAATCTATGTTCCTTTCTCCCTCCAGGTCTTCCCATGGGTTCCACCACTCAGGTGCTAAATCCAAACTCTGGCAGAGCAGACAGTGCTGGTCCTTTATCAGCTTGTCTGCCCATTCATTCCCCAGGGTCTGTTCTTCTCCACTCTGTCCCTGCGTCTGCTTCGCCAGATTAGAAACCACTTGCAGTTTTGTAAACACACCGCTGACTCTTATGCCTCCGTGTTGGCATTTTTCCCTCTGCCCGGAATGCCCCTTCCTTTCCTTTATATCTGCGAAATTCTTACCACTGGTCTCCCTTTAGAGCTGTTGCTCCTCTCACCCCTTCCTGACTTCCAGGACAGACGCTTGGTCCCATAATCACGCCTAGTACTGCATGGTGGTAATTATCACGATGTAGTTCTCTCTTTCTCACCAGATTATAAGGAAGGGTCATGCGTTGTGGGCTCTGCTATACGCTGGCCCACCCTCAGTCATAGGTTTCAGTGTGATATTATAGGATTAAGGTACAAAATTCCAGAATCCAAGGTTATTTTTCCACTGTTGAAATATTAAATTATAGTACTCCCACACACACTGATTAACAACTATGTCCGTTCTATAGATGTTGAGGATTTTGACGTGGGTATCTTTCAAAGCTCCTCTTGATCCCTTGATTAATATTAGATGATGTTCTTCTCCCTTGGTGGTAGTTGATAAGTAGCAGGCACCACCTGCAATTGTCAGAAAGATGGATGGATGGATAAATGCTTGGTGATTATCAAGCGAACCTTTTGATACTGACTTATAAATAAAAACTGATCACTTAGCAACTCCTTTCTTGGACTGTTTCTGGGTGAAAGAATATTTATTTATCATGGATTTCAATACTTTGTATATGCCAAGGAAAAATGGGTGAGTTATTATAGGAAGAAGGTGGCATAATTTTAGTTAAAAGATAGCATAAAGAGAATGAAAATGAATACAATTTACAATAAATTAATTGTTGTTATATTCATAAGAAAAGGTGAAAGGGAGGGCACACTGAGGAATGCCTTTTTTTGAAAGAAGAAGCCATGTAAGTCCATTTGTTGGGATGGGCTCCCTAGCACTACCAAGTCGAGGTGATTAATGAGCTGACTACATATTATCAGTGCAGTTCCAGGCAGTTGTCCTCCGAGGATGATCTCTTCAAAAAAATAACATCTTCACCCAAATATCCTCTACCACATTTGAACCCAGGGGAAACCAATGTCAAACTGTCACTTTCAATTATCACAGGATTATAGCCCACTGCTCTAGTTTTTGTGAGGCCTGAAATACAGTTTGGGGAGACCTCCTTTAAGAAAAAGTAATTTAAAGTTACGACTATAAAAATTAAGTACTAAGTGTTTATTTACTTAATATTAAAGAAATCATAACAAATTGCAGATTCACAAAAGCTGGCAAGTAGCACAAACATTTCCTACCATTTTATTTTGCCTTCCACAAAGATATTGTTCTTTTTTTTTTTAATGTTGAAAATATTAAAGAGTTTCGAATCAAAAATTGTGTGTTAGATGGAGAATCTAACCCAGCACGAAAGCTAATCTCTGGTGTTGATGCTCAGAGGAGGAACATTCATCTTGTGTCAGGAAATCAGTTTGAGCGCTGCGGACTGGGTGATGCCGTCTGGGCCAGTCGGAGTAAGTTAATCACCGAGAGAGTGCTGAGTTGCCTGCTTTTAGATTTTCAAGGAAGGTATTTGTCATTATTTTTGTACACATAAGTGCTCATTTTCAGAGTGCTGTGCTATGCTGTGTTTGCTGTATGAGGGAGGTGTCCATTTTGGGATCACAGAAGGTCCACTTTTTTTTAAATTAAATCATAGCTGTGTACATTAATGCAATTATGGGGTACAACGTGCTGGTTTTATATATAATTTGAAATACTTTCATCAAAATGGTTAACATAGCCTTCACCTCATTTTCTTAGTTATTGTGTTAAGACATTTATATTCTACACTCAGTAGATTTAACATGTACCCTTGTAAAATGCACCATAGGTGTGGTCCCACCAATTACCCTTCCTCTACCCATCCTCTCCCCTCCTCTTCCCCACTTTTCTTGGGCTGTAGTTGGGTTATAGCTTTCATATGGAAGTCTGGGTGTTTATAAATTGGTTTCATATTAGGGCTGAGTACAGTGGGTAATTTTTCTTCCATTCTTGAGATGCTTTGCTAAGAAGAATATGTTCCAGCTCCATCCATGTAAACATAAAAGAAGTAAAGTTTCCATTTTTTTTTAAGGCTTCATAATATTCCATGGTGTACATATACCACAATTTATGAATCCATTCAGGGGTTGATGGGCACTTGGGCTTCTTCCATGACTTAGCAATTATGAATTGGGCTATAATAAACATTCTGATGTAAATATCTTTGTTATAAAGTGATTTTTGGTCTTCTGGATATATACCTAGTAGCGGAATTGAAGGATCGAATGGCAGGATATATACCTAGTAGCGGAATTGAAGGATCGAAAGGCAGGTCTATTTTTAGATCCCTAAGTGATCTCCAAACCTCTTTCCAAAGGGAATGTATTAGTTTGCACTCCCACCAGCAATGCAGGGTCCACAAAGTCAGG
>NW_003852449.1:7908413-7917404 GCF_000181295.1 Otolemur garnettii | reverse complement strand
CTTGCATATCTTTTCTAGACGGCCTGCTGTGATACATGTAAGCACTTACTAATGTCTCAGATCAAAGCAAAAATAATAATTACTGAAGAAAAAAATTCCATTTTTATAGTTTAGAAAATTCCATGTAAACCAGCCTCCTATTTAACCTAGCCAAAACCATGTGAATCAATACCAAAATTGGATCTGTCTTTTCTTTGAGAACTGTTTTTAAAGATACTTTTCCTCCACTTGAAATGTTAACCACAAGCAGGAGAAAGTATTAGCCAGAGAACAGACATCCCTTTGTGAGACCAGTAATTACTTTAAAGGTGTATGATCTCCGTTACCCAGATGGCAGATGACTCAAGCCTCCTTTGCGAGATCCATTGGGGATTTGCTGTCTCCTTTGTGGTTTTGGCCCTGGAATTTTGCAGTTGTGGTTACTTCTGGGTGTCTCCCAACAGTTCTCTGCAGTTCATCCCACTGCTTACTAAGCTTCCTGCGTGCTGCTGCTCTCGTCACAATTCAACGTTGTTAAAGTTTTAACTCTTCCCACTGAATGGAAATGATCTAACTATTTAGCTATAATTCAGCAGGTAGGTATGTCCAGGACTAATTTCACAAAAGTTCCTTTAATGAATCTTGACTCAATATTGTTCAAGATGGCTTTGTCTTTAAAATAACACAGATTTTCCTGTGCCCATGTATTTTCCAGTAGCCTGTTTTTGAGCTCACTGATTCTTTATTCTGTTTAAACTTATCTGCTGTTGAGAGATTCTAATGCATTTTTCACTTCAGGAAATGTATTTCTCATTTCTAGGATTTCTATTTGATTTTTATGATTTATCTCTGCTACATTTCTCTGCTAAATTTTTAGAGTGCTTTTCTGTGTCATCTTGGAGTTCACTGAGATTTCTTAATGAAGGAGCTCACACATCAGTGTCTTGTTAGGGTCAATCAGTAGCTCCCTGCTTTGTCTTTTTGGAGAGGTCATAGTTTTCTGCTGTTGTTTCTCATGGGTGTGCCTCTATGTCTTTGCACGGAAAGGTTAGTTTTTATTACAGTTGTCTGTCTGGCTTATTTTGGTATTTCCTGGATATGTTTTCTTAGAGAGCTGTTGCAATTTATCTGATGAATATCTTTCACACTAGATCACTACCTACTTTTATGCACTGCTTGGTGACTCTTTAAAGCCCAGCTTTGCTTTAAGTTTAGCAAACACTTGGAGTACTATGGGGAGGTCTCCATGGGGATACTCGGGCTGTGTGGGAAGGCTAGCTCGGGTTTCGGGCCCAAGACACCCATGGAACATGCTCCTTGCTGTGGCTGCTGCTGAACAGCCAGCGTGGTCCCACGTTCTCCTTGGCCTGATTTACAGAACAGTGTTTTTTGGCTGAGTGTGCTAGACCCCCCACCCCTCCTCAGCTCTGCCTGTCCTTGTTTTTTTCTCTCTTCAAATACTTCTGATGCTTCCGGTGGGGAGGCAGGGACAGTTTTTTGCCCGCTTGGTGTCTTTTTCACTTCTCTGTTGCCCTGGGAGCTGGCTCCTTCTCAGAGTTGAGTTTCGGTATATTACTGATGACAGTCTCGGTGCCGTATATTAGTTTGGTTTTCTGTGTGGTGGCGTGAAGCCAGATTGCTTCTACTCTGCTATTTTGGTGATGTCACTCTCGTCTATTTTTTATTTCTGATTTTATTTCTTATTTTTATTCACTGTATATATATGCATATTTTGTTTCTTAATTTTCTTATAGATTTTATGTGACTTCTAAAGGATGAGAGAGAAGTTGTGTTTACTGTGCTTTTATAATTAGATGGGTCCCATGCCAGTACAAATAAGTTGGCTGTTTATAACCTCTGATGACGGGGCAAGGTGCGTGGTCATATTTGTGTCACACATGTCCCTTGCTCACAACTGACGCAGAATGAGCACATTTCCCAAGGCAAACTGGTGGGTGAGAACTGGCAGAGCCAATTATATTCCCCCCTACCCAGCCTCAGAGCTTGAACTGAGACTTTGCAATTAGGTTTGTCAAAAGCACTTGGGATGAAAAGTCATAAAGAGGTTTAGCTTGGTTGGCTGTTAGGAGTTTTAATGCAGATAAGTAAGAGAAAGAGAAGAGCAGAATGGAGGGTAGATGAGCAAAGTGGAGGGGCATTGAGGAAGAGAGGCAGAGAACGGAAAGTCTTTAATTTCTAAGAGGTAGAATAGTATCCTGTCTCTAGTCCCTTTTTGTTCCAATGAAGCCTGGCTAGGGTCTGCCTTACTCTTCAATTCTGTGAGGTCCTGGTTTTTCTCTAATACCAAGGTGGTCTGTGGAGCACTTACAGTAGATCTTTGTTTCTTACATTAGTAAAGAATAAAAAAAGGAAGGATCCAAACACAGGGCTGATGACACTTAAATTAAAAACGCTCTAGGTAAAGCAAGACGGCATTGCCAACACTGGCGTAATGACTTTCATAATGGCAACTTTCGCATCATAGACAAATTCTTGGAAATACCTGTCAGTGTATTGAAGAAAACTTACCAGAGAGTTAAGGTAGGTCAGACGTAGTCCATGTTACTATGAGTTCATCCTAGAGCGGGCATGTCGATTTGGTGTGAGATAGTAAGTTAATTAGTGCAGTAAATTAATATAGCACACAAGTGACAATACTGTATCCAAGGCAATTTATTGGTGTTAATTTCTTCATTTGCAAATGCACAAAGTTCACCTGTTAAAATTGATGTTTTAATATATACCATAAATTGCTTCTGAACTCGTACGTTTTCTAAAATTAACTGTAGTTTAGTTAAATTTGTGTGAGACTGCTGAAGAAGACCTTTCCCTCTTAACCCTGAATAATTATTTGTGTTTTATACACAGGGAAGTAGGCGCCGTTAAGGCCGTGGGCGGAATTTTGAAGGTTCACACGTCTGCTGGCGTCTCAGGTTCCCTTTTCACTGCATTTTCTTTACTGCAGAGCTTGGCTTTCTTTCCCCTGACTTAACATTTCATGGTCCAGGCTCTTCTTTTTTCAAAAGCAACTGTTAGGACAGAATCTGAAACACATTTATGCTAAAGTTTAAGAAACTGATAAAAATGTTTTATTCTTAAGGTTATTGTCAGTAACATACCACCTATTTATTTAGCTTTTTATACTCTGCAGAACACTTCAACGTACCACATATAAATTAGCCACTGCAACTCTGTAGGGTAGGTGGCTTCTTGGTTACAAATGCTGAAACTGAGATACTAAAACAAAGCTTTGAGTTCAGACCTCTAAACTCTTACTTTCCATAGCAATAGATCTTATGAGAATGTTACGTGTTTGTAGGGGTAAGAAACCAAAACTAATGAAATGAGCCTTCAGATACAGTTTTATGTATCACTTATCTGCAGGGAACTGGTTTTCCCTGTTTAACCATTCAGTGCTTCACGTGGTCACAGGCTCAAAGCAGCAGGAATTAACGGATTACTCAGAAGAACGCACAAGGGTGAGGGGATATCATTTAATTTAGGGAAAAATAACTCAGTGTAGATTAATAGTCTCTATAGACTAATACCAGGAATTATGTAATAACGAAGGTCACCATGAAAGTTTTGAGACAGACTGTTTTATGGTCCACTATTTCACCTCTAAGAAATGCAGTCGACAGCGTCTTTTCTGATGGGCTTGTCAGTGTTACCAGGAGGCTTTATTTGTTTCTGCCCAAGCGACACTCAGTTGGCACCAGCTGTGGGGCTGGGGAGACAGCATTTTCACATGGTGATTTTCTATGATTTTAAAAGTGGGCTAAATGAGTCTCTTCCCATGTGACAATTTTTCTGTGGTTTCAAGAATTTAGAAAAGGCCGAAATTTCACTGAAAGACCAGGAGAGGAGTGGGGCTTAGGTGGCCATGGTGACTAAGGAAAACATTACTGCTGTGGAGGAAATAATTTGCAAAGATAATCGAGTGACATTCAAGGACACTGAGGTGGCAGCACTACAGGTTGGATCACTGGCCGTGTCCAAATCCTGTACAGTTATCTCTGAGTCTGGAAAGTTGCATCCTGATAAAGGTCTCGCACTTTGACAGATGAGCAAACGCACACCCATGCTGAATGGTGTGAAGAAACGCTGGTGAGATCTAGACAGGTTTCTGACATTGTTAGTGGAGCTGAACTCTGGATTTACTGGGTTGATGAAGAGACTAAGCATCAGTTCACAGTGTGGATAATGGATTTTTTTTTCAGTGAAAATCCACCAACAAAGGGAAGTGCCTCCCCCTCCACGACATGTGTTGGTAAGAAAATGGTGGCAACTTTCTTCTCCAAAAGTGATCGCGTTGCAGCTGTTCCTGTGAAGGAACAAAGGTCTGGCACTGCTCAGTGCTACTTCACAGTACGCCAGCCAAAAGTTTTCGGAAGCTTCACTACAAGCACCCTGGACAGCACTGAGGGGGACCATCCTGGACCATGACAGTGGGTTTGCTCACCTTTCAGTTCCTGGAGTCCACAGTGGCTAAACTTAGGATGCATCCATCCCACGGTCCTGACCTGGCCCCATCTGTTTATTTCCTCTTCTCTACATGCATGAAGAAAGTTCTTCAGCTCTGAAGAAGCTCCTGACATCTATGAAAGTCAGCTTATAGCACTTGAGGAAAATGAGTGTTTTTAAGAATGGTATATAAGAATGCAAAAATGATTTATAAGAATGGTACGTAGAATGTGTGGTAATTATATCAAGAAAATACAGTAATCAAAATGATTTTACATATCTTAATTTTTGTGTATCTCAAAACTTCTGTTGTCCCTCATTATTAAGGCAATGCGGTATGGTGGAGACATGGGTTTGAGAATCCCACAGAGGTGGGATCTGAGCCCAATCCCAGGTCTGTCACTCACCAGCTGTGTAATAAATGTCCTGAGTTTTAATTTCTTTATCTATAATTAGAGCTATTAATACCTGTTTCCTAGGACTGTTGCAAGGTTTTTTCGAAAAACATGTAAAGTAGAAATTATAGCAACTATTATTTGAGCATTTACTAAATGACCCCTAAATTTATATAACAACTCTATGGACAGGTGCCATTGTTAGCAGAATTTAAGAGAAACTAAGTTTAAAAACTGTTTACCAACGTGCTTAAGCCACACAACTAGTAATTTGTGAACCAGTGTTCCTGCCCAAGTCCACCTGATTCTGATTCTAATTCTGTGCCACACGTAGTAGTGGTTGATATTTTTCCTTTAATGGGCGGCATTTGTAATAATGATTGCTTTGGTCTGCCCAGCAATACTTTCCCCTTCTCCTGTTAACAGTACTTCCCCTATTTGGGGAAAGACTGGTTCTTAGCTCTTCTGACTAATGGAACTGTCACTGCCCAGCCATGGTGATTAGCACAAAAGTGGCTCAAGTGAAATCAATCAGAACACTTCTCTCTGGGTTATGTCCCAGGGAGTGAGAAGTTGTCTCGTGCTTTTAGGATTTTCTAGAGTAAGATCACATAAGCTGGAAACTGAAAATTAACTGCGTAACAGACCCTTCTATAGACCAGGAGGGAGTAAGCGAACTGAAGGTGCTGTAGAGTGAGGCAGGCACCGAGGAAGAAAGAACCCGGATGACAGGGAGAAAAGTTCCCGAATCAAGATTTTGTACATAGCCCAGGAGGCCAATACCCTCCTCCGTCTGTGTGATCCAAGTTGAGTTGTTTTTCTCATGCTTACAACGGAAAGTAATGGAGAAGGTAAAGGGTTGACAGTTATTTCTTGTAAAATTCCTGAAAAAACATGTTCTCTATTAGAATGAGTTGCTACTATAAAGATTTGCAATAAAATAATTCTGTCCTTAAAAAGGAAGACAAATGCATGAAAAATTTTAGTTATAGTGAATCTTTTTAGGTAGAGTTTGCGAGAAAACTGAATATGGCAAAAATAAGAGTATCAAAAACAGACTGGCTAACCAACTTTGATCAAGTCCACATGGTTCTTTTCCTATGGATGTACAGAGTCTATATTTTCAGGCTACCTTGTAGTAAATTAGGATATGAACAGAAGTGATTTACATTACTCGGAGGCCTGGTTATAAACCCATCATCATCTTAGGGTTACCATCAGCCTAGTGGGCTGAGGACAGCTGTCTATCATATTTATTGTCAAGTCTGATTAGTGGCCCTTCCGCTCTCTAAAGTGTCCCAGTTTAGACATTTTTAAATTTTTATTGTTTTTGAAACAGAGTCTTACTCTTTTGCCCAAGATAGAGTGCTATGGCCTCAGTCTACCTCACAGCAGCCTCAAACTCCTAATCTCAAGGGATCCTCTTGCCTCAACCTCCCGAGTAGTTGGGACTACAGGGGTGTGCCACAGTGCTGGGTTATGTTTCTGTTTTTAGTAGAGATGTGGTCTTACTCTTGCTCAGGCTGTTTTCAAACTGCTGATCTCAAGGGATCCTCCCACCTCAGCCTCCTAAAGTGCTAGGGATACAGGTGTGAGCCACCGTACCCGGCCCCAGTTTAGACGATTATATAGCTGGGTAAGACACTCTAGGCCAGGCGTCCTCAAACTATGGCCCATGGGCCACATGCTGCCCACCTAGGACATTTATCCAGCCTGCCGGGTGTTTGTGCCACTGCTGCCTGTCCTGCTTAGCAGCTGACTTGTCCCGGGGCCTGCAGTCCAGCCCTCTAACTGTCTGAGGGACAGTGAACTGGCCCCCTGTTTAAAAAGTTTGAGGACCCCTGCTCTAGGCCCTTCCCTTTCCTGCACGTGTTGCATACAAGCCCTGTGATTCTGGAAGTTGCACATTACATATTGTGCAGCTGCCAAGAAAAAGGATCCTGGATATTTCAATCATCACTTGGGAGAGAGCTGCTCATCCCCCCACTTGAGATTCTGAGTAAGAAAAAAAAATTATTTTGTGCTTGAACTATTTGTTATACAGTTTTGGATTTGTTTATTATAGCAATTAGTTTACCCTCACTAATAGAGGAACCTAAAGGTCAAATTGTCAGCAGTCAGATATATAAATTAGGAAATGTAGATGTTTAAGTGATACAGTTTGACTTTTCAATTACAAATTGGTATAAAAAGCCTTACTGAATTAAATCAGTATAATATTCCAATATCTTACATTTGGCCTTATAATGCCAGTGTTGTTAGTAAAACTCATCTCAGAGTCCTAATAAATTGAGCATGTACGGCCTGTTCCCACAGGGATGGTTAATCTGGCTACTCTACTGTGGAACATTCTGTGTGCATGTAGACAAATATTATATTATTGGTTCGAATAATTCGATTACTCTATGTTCACCAACTGGAAAGTCTAGTCATAATATTCCTTTTGTCTTCATTTTTTCCCTTGATAACCAATTCATGAAACCAATCAAGCTGGATCAAATCTTTCTGGGAGGCACAAGTCTTGCAAACTGCCTCTGACACCATCTGTTGCAGAAGGAAAGAAAATATGGTATAGTAATTGGTATGTTATGAAACAGCCAAGGGGCTGAACGGTGGTGGTTTTAGAGTCAGTGGATTTCTGGGAGACCTCACCTAAGGATGGGGGAGGGAGTACACCGTGCCTGGCTCTAGAAATGTCGAGAGAATTTCTTACGTGAAGCTTGACTGGCATCTCTCTGCCATTTTGTCACCCAGTTAAGAGAGTAAAAGCAGATTTATTTTAGGATATAGTTTGCATCTCAATTTAAAAAATTTTTTTAATTGGCAAGTAATAATTGCACATAGTGATGCTTCAATACATAGCATGCCCAGCCATCAGATCAGGGTAATCAGCATCCTTTAGGTCAAACCTTTATCATTTCTTTGCACTAAGAATGTTCAATCACTTCCTTTTAGCTATTTGAAACTAAATACTATTGTTAACTGTAGTCATCCTACAGCAGTATGGATGCTATCTAACTGTAATTTTCTATCCTTTATCACTTCTGTCTCTATCTGTCTCTATCCGCCTCTCCCCACCTGCATCTTAATTTTTGAACTAAACTGACACATGCTTGTGGAACCCATTTGCAAGGAATACAGAAGTGCACGTGAAAGAAAACATCTTCTCCCTCACTTCTCCTTGTGCTCATTCTTCATGGGAAGACACTATGAAAATTGGTGGGTTTGTTTATTTTTTTGGTTTCTTTTGATTTTAGAATATTTTCCCAAAAGTCTGATGGTCTTTGCTCTTTGTTCATCAGAATGTTGCTTGGTTGGTTATGGGGAAGCAGATCCTTTTGACAAGTGGATTTAGCTGTAAATTAATTGCATTGATTACAATTTAGCAGCCTCTAGTATGGATATCTGTAAAGACTTCACCCGCCCCCAAAGTCCCTGGGCCCCATCCTAAAAGACCTGTCTGTTCTTCTTCCTTGTTTGGAGATGGGGTAACGGATGAGGGGCTGAGGGTCCCTGTGCTTATTTTCCTTTAATCCCCAGATTTCCAATCTTGCGTCTCCACCCTCCAATTCAAACACCCTGTGAGCCCCACATTTAGAGTCTCTCAGTTCAGTTTATTCTGAATAAACCTCCCAGGTGTGGGGTAGGGTTGGGCAATGCTGACTGTCTTCCCAGAGATGCATTTCTAGACACAGATATATACTGTGTATTTCAGGGCAAGGCAGTTGAGGGCCTGGACTTCTTAACATTTTTCCCCCTTATACTCCATCCTCAACTTCTGGGGTAACCTGAGGTTTCATGACCCTTCAAGTGAAGTAGGATAAGGAGTTCCCCCTATCCTGGTTTCTCTGAAAAATCTTGTTTTATGGACTTAAGAATTTGCAAAATGTCTTCCATGATATAACAAATATAAGCAACTGTACACCAAAAAAAAAAAAAAAAAAAAGGGGGAGGGGGAAATTTTTTGGCCAAATTATAATCATTGTCATATATTGGTTTCATGCTTATCTGATATCTGCCCATAGTCACCAAATGGGTATTTTGAAGAACTACTTTGGCTCAGTGATGACAGCCATTATGGAGGCATCTTAGTGTTGCCCAGGTAACTCCTCCAGTAGAAAGGTTCTTTAATTTGATTTGAGTGGAATATTGC
>NW_003852449.1:7899974-7908346 GCF_000181295.1 Otolemur garnettii | reverse complement strand
AATTACTAGGCAAAAATTTTATGGTATATTATTCTCATGAAATAAAATATCAGAATATTTTCGGGGCAATGAAACAATTACCTTTATAGGCTGATCATAGAGGTTTGATGTAATAGTGCAGAGTTTTCATGAGAGTAGGGGTGAGATTGCACACCGTAGTGAGACTCTAAGTAGCATGTGTTCAGCACGGTCCATTAGGAGAAACTGGGAAATTCTAATTTGAGCAAAGGTGATAGAAAAGTTATATTTCTTTATGCATGTTAGTCATATGTATTATCTGCACCAAAAACCACAGAAATGTCATGTAATTGATAGATGAGTGACGGTGAATCAATATAATTTGTGTTCTACTAAAGTCTTTGAGCAAGCTTAAATAATATACTTATCTTTTAAGTGTGAATAAATCTCTAAAGTAAGTAGGGTAAGCAAATAGTATAAGTAAAGATATCTTACTTTGAAGGGAGATCTTCAATCAATATTTTAATTTGTTGTTTAATATGCTGAGATGCTTACCCAAATAAAGAATCGGTACCTATATTGATCTATTTATTTCGATTGTTTTATTAAGAAAACTTTTGAATTCATTTTATTGTAAGCAACACCAGCTGTGTCTGGAAATGCACCTCTGGGAAGACAGCCTTAGGCTCTGGTTTATTTCCCATCGCTGCCATACCAACTTATCTCAAATTTAGTGGCTTAAAACAACACAGATTTATCATCTTACAGTCTGTAAAAGTCCTAAACTGGTTTCACTGGGATAAAATCAAGTGTTGGCAGGGCCGTGATCCTTTTCTTAAGGCTCTAGGTGAATCCACCTCCCTCTCTGTTCCAGCTTGTAGAGGTCCAGATTCCCTGGCTGGTGCCCAACTTTTTCCATCTTGAAAGCTATTAGTGTTGTAGCATTTTCTGATCCTGCTTCTGTTTTTGTATCTAATTGTGACAGCAAAGTTTGTCCCCTTTTAAGGATTATGTGATTAGATTCAGCTCACCTGGATAATCCAGGCTAATTCCCCCATCTCAAGACTCTTCCCTAAATACATATAAATTTTACTTTGCCACGTAAAGTACCATATTGAAAGGTTCTGGGTAATAAGGCATGAATATTTTTAGGAGCATATTAATCTGGCTATCATGGGTTCTATCCTTGGGTTCTTGGGCACAGCAGGGATGCAGACTCAGTCCTGGATGTAATCTTATTTCTAAAGAGTAGTTTCTATACTGTTTTGCTGAGGGTATTGCCACCATACCATAAGAATGACTATATTTTCTTTATATACATTTGGCAAATATATAATGAATATCTATTGCGTTACAGTCATTTTGCCAGGTATTGATGAAATAAAAGTGAAAGATAGAGCTTCTATTCTCAAGGATCTTACAGTGGTGTAAAAAGACAGTCCCATAATATCATGGGCTGAGCACAGGCTACCATGAAATTTCATGGGAGTAGCCACTGCAGCCTTGAAATGTCCCTGAGAGAATGCCATCTAAGCTACTACGAGCACTTTGCAAAAATGGACTCTGTGGGGCGGTGCCTGTAGCTCAAAGGAATAGGACGCCGGCCCCATTTGCCGGAGGTGGCAGGTTCAAACCAGCCCTCAGCCAAAAACTGCAAAAAAAAAAAAAAAAAAAAAGGACTGTGTGTGTATGGGTGTGTAAAGGAATAAAGGTTGTAGGATTATGCCATTTTAATATTACTGCTTCATTCTGGAGATAATAGTAGTATAAGAAACAAACAAGACTTCTGCCTTCATGGAGCTGAAAAGAAACGGCTAGTCCAAAACCCAAGGAGTTTAGTGTCCTAATCTAATAGACTTTGCAGGAGTGAGTGAGAGCCTTTATATATCAAAGGTACAACACATAAGGACAGAGAAAGAGCGGGAAAGAATTGCTGTAGTAGAGAGAGTTGACTCTCGGGAATCTCTGAAGATGGTGGAAAGTGCCCACTTGAATGTCTCATTTTAGATTAAAGGAACATTGAAGAGAGAACAGAGGTGTCCTAAACGTGAGGGAGTTTACCTTGTAGGGGTGATTTTTTCTACAATCTCAGGGGAAGTGTTCAGTTGTTGATCATTTTGAGTGTTTTTGTGCTTTAGTTGACCTGTATTTAAGAGAACTTAAGTTTGGGTTAAGAAGTTACTTTCTATAGAGCAGAGTGTTCTTAGTAGGAGAAAATAATTTTTACTTAACCCAGTTGTCACTTACTTGGCAGAAGACTAATTTACAAATCTGATTCATTTACCTGTTCTTATTTTTTGGATCATGATGCTAAACAGTTTATGTATTACCTGACTAATAATGATCACTCATCACTGCAAATTCCAGCCAGCTTTTTAAAGAATGCTTTAATTTATCCCCATCACCCTTTTCTTGTACCCCACCCATGCCAAAACAAAACAAATAAATAAAACAATAATAACCTGGTGCATTTGGATGGCACTGCTTTCCTGATAACTCCACAAGGGGCTGTGTAAATTCTGAACAAGTAAGAGAATATTACCAAAATTCTTAAGGGACAAAGGAGAACACAGAATCCCAGCATTTGTGGAGTACTGTCTGGGAGCTCATCTTTTCATTCTCACTGGTCGCTGTCCAGCTACGCTACATTTTGTACTTTGTATTTCTTAAGTCTGGATGTAGCTTATTTATACTAAAACATCTTCTTCTGGAAAGGTTAGCTATGGTCAAAAAAACTAATTTAACATCAGAGTGTTATTGCTTCATCTGATCACAAAATGTTAATCACTTTCAGATAAAAAAATCTCACTCCTTCTGTATATTATGTTAATTAGGTAAATTAGTCTAAATATCACATTGACAAAAATAAATAGATGAGTAACTACATTTTAAATTAGAGTGGCAGGAGGCACACGAAAACAGACAGATGTGCTTATTATTGGTTTCGCATAAGAACTTGGAATTCTTAAATCCAATTCTCATATTGCCATTTAAGAGGATAGGAGCTCCAGAATTTTCAAGTGAAATGGGGGCTCTGGTAATAAAGTATGAACATGCATGTTATTACATTATAAAGATTTGCAATTATAACCTGATCGCAGCTAAGGGATTACATGTTTTTAATGAAGTGCACATTGTCAATATGCATAGCAATAAAAATGAAAAAAGTTACAGGACTGAAAATTTAATATATATGATAATACACATAAATCTATTAGAGGAAGGAAAGCAGAATTAATTATAATTCAGTACCCAGAGGGTGAGTAAAAATGGTAAAGAATTATGAAATAAAAAATTTATTTTATAATTCGTTTAGCATAGTAAAAGTAGAAAAGAAGTCATTTTTTGAAGGTCCTGCCAACTTGTAAAACATTTTTATGAAACAGAAGCAGGAAAAATGTGAATTATAAGCAGTGCCTAAAGTGGGGGGAGAACCTATGCTGACTTGATAGAACAATAATTAAATTTCTAATTAATTAATGGTTTCATTTTGAAAACCAATCACAACACTGTTTGGAATACTCTAATTATTCAAGTGAAATGTGAAGATATGCTTAAAGCATTTGTGATGCTCAAGTGGTTTTGAGCACCAAGGATTCTCTCCAAGGTTTTTAAAGAAAAGCAGTATGAAGTTGAACATTTTCTTCTCTCCAGGGTGGTTTTCCATAGTTGTTAATATTTGTGAGGGTTCTGGCCTCTGTATGGATTTGTTTTTAACGCACCAGGGATGACGTTTTTTATTTTATAAATGTTGTTTCTTCCGTGGTAGGGTTGTTGTTATGATAAAGACAGTATTTTAAGGAAGTAAAGGTCTGACAGTCAGAACCTGTTCTTTCAGGCTTTCTATGTGTGAGCACCTGTAACAGTTTTAAAGCCACCTAGCTTGATAATTGAGGCTTGTTACATGAGTGTGGTTTCTGAACCAGCACAGAATGACGGTGTGCACCATTTGGGGGCAGCTGCAATCGTAATCCATATCAAATATTTCTTTCTGTGAGTGATCAGGGTTATAGATTGACCAAAAGTGATTTTTCGCCTTTTCAGTAATCATTTTGTCCATGGGGTGTAGGTATTTGTCGGAAGCACTCTTAGGAGCAAATATTTTAGTGTTTGATACTACACATCAGGGCAATTGATGCTGCCATTTACTTCATTACTTTAGTTGAGGTGATTGACTAGAAGTTCTGATTAAATTCACCAGCTCATTACCTAGAAGCTTAATGTACTATGGTTAATATTTTTAGACTCCTTCAAAATCTCCTTGGCTTCTGGTTTGTCCTATTTTGACTAAATGGTCTGGTGGATATTATTTTATGGAACTGAAATTACTTATTCATGTGCAATTGGATATCTGTTATGGATTGAATTATGTTTCCCCAAAATTCAGACGTTGGAGATCTAGCCCCCACTGTGACTGTGTGTGGTGTTGTGTGTACCATGGAATATTACGCAGCTATGGCTTCTATCAGTTTTAGGAATGTCTCATCTAGGCCAATTTTCTTAAGTGTTCACATCACAAAAAGGTGTTAAATTTTGTTAAATGCTTTTTCTATATCAATTGAGAAGAGATTTTTATAGTAGTCAGTGATGCTATTTTGAATTTCTGTGGTATCTGTTGTTATTTCCCCTTTTTCATTTCTGATTGAGTTTATGAAAGATCCTGCTTCTTTGTTTGTTGTTAATCTGGCCAAAGCTGCCAATTTTATCTTTGTGAAGACCCAACTTTTTCTTTCATTAATCTTTGGAATGTTTGTTTTGTTCTCAAATTCATTTAATTCTAATCTGATTTTGGTTATTTCTTTTCTTGCTGGGTTTGGGATTGAATTGTTCTTTTTCTAGTTCCTTGAGATGATTCATAAGGGAGGCTGAGGCAGAAGGATTGCTTGAGTCCAGGAATTCTGGGCCAGTCTGGGCGAGATACTGAGACCTGTCTCAACAAAAAATTTTCAGAAAAATTACCTGAGTGCAGTGACTCATGCCTGTAGTCCTAGCTACTTTGGAAGCTGAGGCAGAAGGATCACTAGAGTCCCAGAGTTCAAGGTTACAGTGAGGTATGATGGAGCTACTTTTTAAAAAAGACTCTATCTCAAATAAATAAATAAATAAATAAAAGAAAAGGAAAAGATGTTCTGTGTACATGTGCCATTCAAAAATACACTGCTGTTTTATAATTTTGCAAAAAATTAAAACTTTTTTCTTATCTTGTAGTTCTGAAAACAAGTAGTATTCACAACATTCTACCCTGTGTTTGTAGCAATATGATATGGGAGGAACACTGGCTGGGGCTGGAATCCTCTCTCCACCATTTGACTTTATTAGTCACCTTACTTTTTGACTTTGGTTCCTTTTATGTACAATGTATAATTTATGTCTTTTTTTTTGAGACAGAGTCTCACTATGTTGCCCTCTGTAGAGTGCTGTGGTGTCAAAACTCACAGCAACCTCAAACTCTTGGGCTTAAGTGATTTTCTTGCCTCAGCTTCCCAGGTAGCTGGGACTACAGTTGCCCACCACAATGCCTGGCTGTTTTTTTTTGTTGCAGTTGTCATTGTTAGTGGACCCAGGCTGGGTTCGAACCCACCAGCCTCGGTGTATGTGGCTGACGCTGTAACCACTGTACTACAGGTGCCAAGCCTATGATTTATGTCTTAATGAGGTTGTGATAAAGACTAAGAAAATTGTATGTGTTATACTTAGTGATAGACACTAGTGACAAGTACATAGCAATGAAAGTTATTTTTTTTTAAATTTCAGGTTAATGTGAGGGTACAAATGACCAGGTCACAATACTTGAATTTGTTATGTAGAGTCCTTCCTGTAGTTGTGTCCCCCACCCAAAAGGTGTGCCGTATACCTCTACATCATGCCCATTAGGCAGAAGCACACCAATTCCCCCTTCTCCCCCCGCCCATTGTGCACCTTTGTTTTGTTTATCAAAGATCAGATGGCCATAAGAGACTGGGTTCATCTCTTGGTTTTCTATTCAGTTTTGTATGTTTATATCTATATTTTTGTGCCAATACCATGCTGTTTTGATCACTGTGGGCTTATAATAATATCTTAAAGTATAGTAGAGTGATGTCTCCAGCTTTTTTTTTTTTAACTAAAAATTGCCTTGGCTATAAAGGGTTTTTTTTTTTTTGGTTCCATATGAAATAAAGAACTATTTTTTTCAGTTCTTCATAGTATGATGTTGGTATTTTAATGTGGATTTCATTGACTCTGTAGATTACTTTGGAAAGTATAGGCATTTTAACAATGTTTATTCTTCCCAGCCAATAGCGTGGTATGTTCTTCCATTTGTTAATGTCTTTTGCTATTTTTTTCTTAGGGTTACACAATTCTCTTTGTAGAGATCCTTCACCTCTTAGTAATATTCCTAGGTATTTTGTTTTCTTTGAGGCTGGTGATCTGTGTGTCATTAATTTTCTGAATGATTGTTTTGTTTCCAATTTCATTTATTTCTGATTTAATTTTGGTTATTTCTTTTCTTCTGCTAGGTTTGGGATTAGATTGCTCTTTGTTTTCCATTTCCTTAAGATGATTCAATAGATTGTTGATCTGCTCTCTTTCTGTTTTTCAAATGTAGGCATCTAATGTGATAAATTTCTTCTTTTTTCCTTTGCACCATTGTGGGAGCTAGGTTTTGTCTTTTAGTTTCTAGGTGTTTAGTTTGCTGGTGATCTATTGTGATGGTCAGTATGGACAATAGGTCTAAGTGTTTCCTGTAGACTTGGTCTTGTTGTGGCAAACTTCCTCAGTATTTACATATCAGTAAAAGATTTAATTTCTTTATCTATATTGAAGCTTAGTTTCACAGGATATAGAATGCTGGACTGAAAATTGTTTTGTTTAAGAAGGTTAAAGGTAGATGATTATTCTCTT
The DNA here is from genome assembly GCF_000181295.1 of Otolemur garnettii. Taxonomy (NCBI): domain Eukaryota; kingdom Metazoa; phylum Chordata; class Mammalia; order Primates; family Galagidae; genus Otolemur; species Otolemur garnettii. The sequence continues at coordinate 7,901,503 of NW_003852449.1, read as the reverse complement.
CTGGCTTGGAAAGTTTCAGCTGAAAGGTCTGCTGTCACCTTGAATGGATCTGCCCCTGTAGGTCACCTGGTACTTACTCCTGACTGCTTGCAGTATTTTGTCTTTTGTCTTGACTTTGGACAGGGTAATTGCAATGTGTCTTGAGATGCTCTATTTAATTTCGCTCTAAAAGGAGTGTTTCAAAATCTTGGGAAATTTTTATTTATGGTATCCTCTAGTAGGGATTCCATTCCTTTGGGATGTTCTTTTTCCCCTTCAGGGATCCCTATAATTTTTATATCTGAACCCTTTGTGAAGTCTCATAATTCTTTGAACTAATGTCCTACCTTTTCTCTCTTCTTTTTCACCTCTTTAATTCCTGAATTAGCTCAAGAGCTTTATCCTTTATCTCTGAGATTCTTTTTTCTCCATGGTCTCATCTGTTATTGTTATTTCCTACTGCATCTGTACATTTTCTAATTGATTCCTGCAGTTCCTTAAGCCCCACCATATGGTTTCTGTATTCTTCATATCTTTCATTCATTTTTTGGTTCTGTTTTTCCATTTTCTCATCAATTCCCTTTATTGCCTTTGCCATCCATATTGTAAATCCCCATTCTGTCATTTCAATTATTTCTTAATAGGTGGAATCCTCTGCAGTAGCTGCCTCATGGTCCCTTGGGAAGGGGGAGTTGCTCTGTTTTGTTTTTTTATATTGCCAGAGTTTTTCTGTTGGTTCCTCCTCATGTGTGTTTTCTTCTTGTTCACTTCCTTCTCCTGCTTCTTCCTCCTCATTACCTCCTTTACTTTAAATTAAATTACCTTGTCTCAGAGCTTAGGTGTTGAAGTGGCCTTTTGGTATAAGGCCAAAAGGAAGAGAAGAAGGGTAAACAGCAAGAAGGGAGAAAGAAGAGAAAAAGATAAAGAGAGAGAAAAAAAGAAGGGAGTAAAAGAAAATGATCGAAGAAAAGGAAAAAAGAATGTCAGAAAAAGAAAAAGAGAGTAACAAAAGAAATAGTGGTGTTTGTTAGGGAGCTGTGGTCACACACTGAACTCTGGGACTTTGTGGTGCTGTTCTGGGTGGGTCCCTCAAAGTCAGGAGCTCCTTATCAGCTTGGGTTAAAAATTTTTTTTTTTTAATTTCCTTTCTATTTCTTATGTCTTATCATAAGAAATAGACACTAACTGTATATGTATTAAGTGAGTTATTTCCTGGTGGGCCAAAGCTTATGTATCTTAAGGACAACTTCTTATCTATTTACTGGGTATATAACTCACATGCATGTTTTCGTATCTTAGTCTATGATATGACGTAAGAAATAGAAAGGAAATTAAAAATTTTCCTTTTTTTTTTTTAAATCAAGAAATAATCAGGAACTGTTAAATAGAACAGACTTCTCTGTGATGACTCAGAGCCAAACTCTACAGTTCTCTCCTCCTCTTTGACACGTCTTCATCTGGGCTTCTTATATCCACGTATCCCTGGTGGCTGCCTATCTGGGCTTCTTATACCCATGTATCCCTGGTGGCTGCCTATCTGGGCTTCTTAT
>NW_003852449.1:7879436-7899893 GCF_000181295.1 Otolemur garnettii | reverse complement strand
CCCTGGTGGCTGCCTATCTGGGCTTCTTATATCCATGTATCCCTGGTGGCTGCCTATCTGGGCTTCTTATGTCCATGTACCCTGGTGGCTGCCTACCTTCTTCAGAGAGCATCTCTACTTCTCTCTTGTTCCCTCTATCAGCATCTGGAAATCTTGGTTTTCAGAGCTATGCACTTGTTTAACCCTCTATGAAAGAGGTAGAAGAGGCTTAGAACTCCTCAGCATAGATATTTATTACAATAGTATCAGTTTATTACCCTTTTCTTAGCAATACTTTTGGTATTCATTGAATATCTCAATAAATATCTAGTGAATTAATTTGTGGGCACAGGTTACTTAGATGAAGAAAGAGAGGCAGGGAAATGACAAAGGTGTTTCTGTATCTGAAAAGCATATTAAAGAATGAAGCAAAAACTGAACTTTCATGCTATCCTAAACAAGAATGGCTGTGTAGAAGACCAGAAGGGACACCACACGGGAAGAACTGAGCCTGGGGACCAGAGCTAGATGATCAAGACCTCGGCCAGACATTGCATCTCTTATCCTCTCGTTTTCATTTCCAGAGAGGCAAGTTTGGACTCAGTTGCCTCTAAAGGGCTACTGCACACCCCAGCTTTTATAATTCCACACATAATAGAACTGATATTCTTTTTATTGTTATAGATGACACTATTTTAATTAGGTTTCTAATACCCTGGAGGAAAAATATAACAGTCCATGTGTTGTGTGATAAATTAAAAAAGTGTTTAATCAAATTGAGATTTTTTTTTTTTAGGGGAGAGTATTATTTATGATCAGATATATCTTTAATTTATACTGATACAAAATATCCAAAGAAACACTCCCAAACTGGGTAGAACTAGTAAGTCAGTTAACCAGAATCATGAATTCCAAATTAGTGAGTATTTTGGAAGTACTTACAACATAGTGAGAAATTAGATGTGTTAATTTTTTTTTTTTTTTTTTTTTCAGTTTTTGGCTGGGGCTGGGTTTGAACCTGCCATCTCTGGCATATAGGGCTGGCGTCCTACTCCTTTGAGCCACAGCACCACCCAGAAGTGTTAATTTTTTTTAAAAGCTACTAGAAATGTTTAGTCATCTTTAGGATATTGTTATACAAACTTTTATCAGTCTTTGGGTTTTAGTAAATTTTTAGGGAAGTGAGAGAATCAAGAAGATGAAATATAGCAATGCACATTTGAATAGGGATTCTAAAAAAATCAACATATTGAGGGTTTTTCTTTCTTTTTCTTTTTTTTGCAGTTTTTGGCTGGGGCTGGGTTTGAACCCACCACCTTGGTATATGGGGGCTGGTGCCCTACTCCTTTGAGCCGCAGGCACTGTCCATATTGAGGGTTTTTAAAAATTAAGATGAAGATGATTCATAACAGTTTTCAAGCTGTTGAAAGGGAATTATGAAAAGGATTGTGTTCCATTATCCTCATCTCCACTGAGGATCGAAGGAGAAGTAGGGGGCTTAATTTGCAGGAAGAGGAAGAATTCATTTAGACAGAAGGATTTTTATTTTTGCTCAAATTACGATTAAACATTGTAACAACTGACTGAGATCTGTTAGGAATCTTTTCTGAAAAACAAAACAAAAAGAAGGTGAAAGAAATGACTTTAAATCCTATTCCTGTTACCATACATTCCCACTTCATGATTCTTTGATGATCCCATAAAGACTCCAGCATGTCTCCAGAGTTGAAAGCACTGATGGGAGAGATAGTTGTTAGAAGCATTTTTTCTTTTATCATTTAAGATAAAACTCAGCACATATTGTCTGCTTTGAAATCTAAACAAATTTATGAGCATTCACGCTAGACAGACTCCAAGGGCTGCCCAGGCCTCTGACAGGAGCCAGCTTGACTCCTGGCACTTTGCAGGTTCGTTTCCTCAACTCACTTCAGTGAGCTTTTCAAGTGACTCCAGGGAGGTGGAGCACCTCCCTACTGTTCTGTATTAGAGCAAAATTTAGCAGACACTTAAAAGCATTTCACAGTCTTAGAACAGAAACATAAAATAAATTCAAGTACTTGAATTTTTGCCAAGTCTTTCACAGAAAACTCAAAAAGTCTCTTTTTTCCAGTGGGCATATCTTGAAATTTCCCTTTGGGTTATGGAGATTAAATAGAATCATGGCTCACATATTTCCAAGTTCGGATAAGAAATTACTGCTCCTTTCGGGTGTTTGTAAGGCATTAATACACCCCAGTGTTGGGACTGGTTAATAGTTGCATGGTGTGTGTGTGTGGGTGGGGTCGGGAGGGTGGACGTTCTATCCTGGAGCAGTCAGAGAGTGGGTAATAGCTAAGAAGGAAATACAGAAAGACAATAATTAAGTATTTGGAAATTAAAAGGAGGTCACTGAAAATCTAGGAACCATCATGGTTATGAAGGCAAGTTCTAGATGTGTGAGATCCTAATTCTGTCTCTGGCACTTTCTACCGTACAAACCCTTGGGCAAGTAACTTTGTCTATAAACAAAAAACAACAAAAAATTGTCTCACAGAATTGTTAAGAGACTTAAATCACCCAATGAGTGAAAAGTGACAATTCCATGGTTATATTTTGTGACTGCAAACATTAAGAAAAAAAGGCAAAGAATGCTATGATTGACAAAAATCGGTGGCTAAATCACCGGTTTTCACAGAAATGTGTGACCTCTTTGCCTTCTGTTGAGAAATCCTGGGCAACAGCTACTCCTTGACAGACTGGATATTATTTTTGCTGATAGGCACTTTATCTGCTCCCAGAGAGCTCTTATTCCAGACTCAAAGCTTTGAAGTGCACCTGGCGCCCCTTTGGCCCTCTCTGGAGGAGGCAGGGCTTTGGTCCAGCCCGGCCAGATCAAGTGGGATAATCTCCTGTCTCCATTAATATGCAGCACTCAGGGGTTTCCAGCTGCTTCCCTGCCATTTACTCCTGGCTTCAGCCCTGCGAGGTAGTTCTGTAATTAGCATGGATTTTATAGCCACCTTAGGGGGGGAAAAGGAACTAACTCAGCAAATATGAATGTAATAGAGAATTTAATTTGATCTTTCCTTTTTAACAACCCACGTGCAATGTGCCAATATTTTCAGTTCCTAAAGTTCACCTGTGATGGAATTCAAGTTTTCTTTTTAAAATAATGGTTTATCCCAAAGGAAATTTTTCTCGTGAACAACAAAAATACACTAATTTGCTACTTGCCTATGATGATATTTATTTAAGTCGTTATAGTTGGAGAAGAAAATAAAAATTATCAAGTCTTAGATTTCTGTGTTAACAAGCTACTTTGTGGATTCTCTTTGACCTTTGGGAGAGAAAGTTAACATGAAATGCTGGTATTCAAATAATTATGTTAATTAATCTTTGACCCCACCCCTCTCTCTCTCTGACCCCGTTGATACCTGTGCACTTACAGAATCTGAATTTTTGACTCATATCCATTCTGAAGAAATGATAATAATAAACAACATTTGTTGGGCATACATGAAACTTCCCTTTACAAATCAATAAAGGGGTACGAGGCAAGAATTGTCGTGAGGGCCTAAAACACTGAGAAGGTACAGACCTAGCTAATAATAATCATCATCATCATCATCATCAGCCATTGTCCCCTTTTTGCTCGATAATAATCAGCTACTCCCCCCTTGCCTCTATTTAATTACAAGTCTGGAGTCACATAGCTGGTGGTCATAAACACTCATATCTTTCACTGTGAATATCATCCCCTTTTTGAAACCTAAGGGAGTTCTGAGATATCTTCCCAGTCCTGCATTCTAGTGCTCCACACCAAGGAACTGACTCAGCTGGTCCTGTGACCCCATCCAAGCACCAACTCCGTAAACAAGACAATTTCTACATCTGCATGGTTTTGCCTGGAACCCAGCCAACTGGCAGACCCAGTGGCCTAGCTTTTTGCCCACCAAACTGTCTTTAAAAATCCTTTCTCCCAAAACTTCTGGGAGATGGACTTGAGAAATCCCCCCGTCTCTTTGCATGGTGCCTGTGATATTAAACCCTTTTCCCTTCTCTGCTACTTCAGTGCATTGACTTCCTCTTGAGCAGGGGGCAATGAACCTGGTTGGACGGTAGCACTTACTATGCACGGCACTATTTTTAAAGCCCATACAGGCTTGTAGAAGATGTCAGCCTGAAATAATCAAAGGATAAGAATCCAGTTTTAAAGTGGTATTCCAGCAGACACCTGGGAGCAGCCTCACAGACTCCAGAGAAATGGGGTCAGTCCTCTACAGCTAAAAGTTAAGTTTTTGCTTATATGGGCAAAACCCAGAAATGTTTAAGAGAGTTGAAGCCTTTTCTACACAAGGGTAGTTTATAAGTAATGGTGACTTAATTAGCTATAGTTTATTTTTCTTCTGTGTGGTATGTTTTGTTTCCATTTCAATTTAAAAGAGTACATTGGCATCCTCTCTTAAGACAAAGGAATAGCCAGGAAGTCTTTGTGTGAGGAAGGGAAGAGGGAAGCTGATCTGTAATGAAGTGGAAGGGTCTTCCCTGCAACACTTCAGTGATTTACGACATTTTATAAAATAATGCAGGTGAGGAAGAAGGCCAATCCCTAATCAAAGAACATAGGATTAGCACTATCTGGTTACAGCTGCCTGTCACATCGCTTAGGCCTCATTATCACATTTTTTTGAGGCTCAAAATAATTTTTTTTTTGCAGTTTTTGGCCAGGGCCGGGTTTGAACCCACCACCTCTGGTATATGGGGCCAGCGCCCTACTCCTTTGAGCCACAGACGCTGCCTGGCTCAAAATAATTTAGAGTTCCAATAGCTTAGATTTTGAATTACTAATTTTCACAAATATATCAGGAGAAATAAGAAAAGAAAAAGTAGAAGTTCATGCTGTTTGATATTTCTTAGCGTGAAAGCTCAGTGACCTCCTTTACCTTTTCTGATGGAGAGATCCAGACTTGTGAATTTACTCCTAGGAAGGGGAGAGGACTCTTGGTTCCTGTTGACCCATGTAAATGACTGAACCAAAAATCTCAATGAATGGAGGTTTCTTCAGCCCAGATTTTGAGGATATACTTGAGAGGTTAAGGACCCAAAGATGAAAGATTATTCTGAGGTGCAAGATGAAAGGAAAATTAAGTCCTGGTGCTATGTGGTCAGTGTGGTCTTTATTCCACCTGGGTGCAGGTGGGGTGAAATCCCTGACTGGGAAAGATTCCGCACGTGGGCCGCTGGGGATTTAAGGGTCAGGGGGGCAGCGCTTGGCGCATCCATTATTTCCTGGGTGGGACATGCACTTGATTCTTCCTGGTCGGGTTGATTCTACCTGGGTGGATCAGTTCTACCTGGGCAGGTCAGGACATTCAACTCTATCAACACCCAGGAAAAACAGAACCACAGAGAAACTGTGGCTGTTTCTGTGGAGAAGTTGGAACCTTCTGCATTTTAAAGCACACAGAGAGAGGAAAAAAGCCTGGAGGTGGGGAGCTGATGAGACCAAGTGGTTACATTATTGTGAGGCCCAAGAAATCTATATTTTACATAACCTAAGGGAGTGAAGGAAACATTGGTTATACACAGATGTCCCTGTGTAGGTGGAAGAATGTCTAATTCTGTCTTGTCCCCAGTTTTGTTACCTGCAAGATAAACCTATGATTTGTTATTTGTGTGGAATCAGACTGTCTTTAGTTCCAGGCACCAGTCATAGGTGTAGTTTGCATATCCTTGCTTATGGGTATTTAAGAAGGAATTTTAAAAAATAAATGGTCTGAGGTTTTTACCTTCTCTTTGAAATAAGGACTTGGGGAGTGACCCTGCAACTTTTTGATTTTATTTTTATATCTACATGTGTTTTGGTTTTGCTTTGAAAAAAGGGCACTATTTTATCACATTAGTCAATTGTGTGTTTTTTGTTTTTTGTTTTTGAGACAGAGTCTCACTATGTTGCCCTTGGTAGAGTGTCATGGTGTCACAGCTCACAGCAACTTCAAACTCTTGGACTTAAGTGATTCTCTTGCCTCAGCCTCCTAAGTAGCTGGGACTACAGGCGCCCGCTACAACGCCTGGCTATTTTTTGTTGCAGTTGTCATTGTTATTTAGCAGGCCTGGGCTGGGTTCAAACCCACCAGCCTCAGTGTATATGGCTGGCACTTTAACCACTGTGCTAGGGGCACCAAGCCTAGTCAATTGTTTTCATAAGTGCCTTTGTTCTTCATGGCTAATTTTAAATCTTGTTCAAGTTTCTGTTTTCTTCCACATGTCGGTTCCTATTTCAGTTTCAGATCATGGAAGGTTATATGATTATTAGTTTCATTAATGTAAATTTTGAAAATTTATGTCATTAGATAAATAAAATTTTTTTCAAAGACAAATGTAAATTGACTTTAGAATTGTCCGAGCTGTTTTTTTTTTTTAAAGAGGGAGGACAACTGAGTGTATCCCCAAAAGAAAGGAGAAAATATTACATTCGACCAAAGGGATTATTTAATTTAAAAATTTAATTTACTTTTACTTTTGGCAGCTAATGTGAACCAAATACCACTCCAGAATCTGAACAAGGACACAGCCAGTTCTTATCACTAATCTTCTTTTAAAATCCTATTTTTTACTCCTTTTAAAGATGTCTCTTGAAAGAGCTGCATTCCATCCCTCATCACCTTCTTGTCCTCACTGGACAGTTTCTGCTCACATTTGATCTGCCAGCTCTGCAAACTGGATTTAATTTCAAGATGATTTTATGTCAGACTTGGTTACATAGGAACACTGCACTGAAAATTGCCTGTACCTGAGAATACACATAGCCATATTTTAATCTGAGTGGGCATGAATTCTCTTCATTTACCCTTTGAAGCATCTTCCTCTGCTGGAAAATATTGATTTTGTAGAGCTCTCACTCTATATTTCACATCCTGCAGTTGATACAAGGTTCCCCCATTCAGGGCTGGAGAGAGACCCCATTTTCTAGGCTTGAGCAAACAGCCTTCTCCAGACAGCACTCTCTGGATGCAAGCAGTGTCAGAGAAAAGCAGCCTGATCAGTACCTCATCTGGGCCTTCCTGAAGTGCCCTGCTGCTTTCCCTGGGACAGGAATTGTGAAGACCACAGTCATTTGCTAATACATTCATTCCTAATCAAGGCGGGCAGGATGTTTTCTGTCTGCCAGCTCCTGGCCAAGTGCGACATCCAATTCCCAAGAGCAGCTCCTGTTCACAGGCAGTATACATTCACAGTCTAGAGAAAAGACCCACGCAGGTTTCCCCACTTTGGAATCCCCCCTTCACTGCTGGAGGCTTTGCTACTCTTCTTTGTTACCCTACTTTCTATATCTTTCTTGGTAAATAAACTTGGTCCTATTACTTATTTGCATGGTCTGGGGTTTCTTTCTTTTTTTTTTTCTCATTTTGTCACTCTCGGTAGACTGCCGTGGCATCATAGCTCACAACAACCTGAAACTCTCGGGCTCAAGCAATTCTCTTGCTTCAGCTTCCCTAGTAGCTGGGACTACAGGCACCTACCAAGCACCTGACTATTTTTTGTTTGTTTGTTTGTTTAGCAGGCCCTGGGCTGGGTTCAAATCCACCAGCCCTGGATTGGTGCCCTAACTAGTGCCCTAACAACTGAGCTATGGGTGCCCAGCTTGAGTTTTCACTTTTGAATTTCTAGACCAAAGGCTTACTGAAAAGTCAATAACTCAGTGACATGACCAGGCAACCAGTAGATTGTCACTTTCCATGTCTCATCAGCAGCATAACCACTGAATGAATTACCTTGAATGACTTCAGTATATACAAAATGAAGAGTTATTTAATTTTCATTGTTTTATATCCCCATCAGTATGACGTGGATCTCAAGTAATACTCACCTAGAAAAAATAGGTTTATATAAAGTATAGGTAAAAGGGTAAGAATAACAGGATGATGATTAAATTTATTAATATGTAGGAAGAGAAAGGAAGGAGGTGAAAAAGAACAAAATGTTTAAGCAACACAGTGACAGAAAAATGTAGTATTACTTTTGGGTCATTATACTGTATGAAAATGAAAAATCTAATTAGTAAATGGAAACAATCAACTCTAAAAGAGTCCTTCATTATTCTATGTACAGTTGATCCTTAAACAACACGAGAATAGATGTACTGAAGTGCCATGTAGTCAAATATACATGTGTAGTTTCTGACTCCTCCAAAAGTTGAGTATAATAGCTTACGTTGATAAGAACATAACACACCTACTGATCCACAGTACATACATGATACTGACACATTGTTGATAACATAGTCAGTCAACACAGTCAGCACAGTATTCTTGACGTAAGCAAGGGAAAAGAAAATGTTATTAAAAATCATAAGGAAGAGAGAACATATGTGCTATTCATGAAGTAGAAGTGTATCATCATGAAGGTCTTCATCCTCATTGTCTTAACATTGAAAAGGCTGAGAAGGAGGAAGACAAGGGGTTCATCTTGTTCTCTCAGGGGTGGCAGAGACAGAAGAGGTGGAAGAGGAGATAACAGGGTAGGCACAGTTGGTGTAACTTTGTAAAATGCATTGTAATTTCTGTGTGAGCATTTTGCTTTTTCATTTCTCTAAAAATGTTTCTATACGGTATTAATTCTTCTTCCTCCACTTGCTTTAGTTTCAGTGCCCATATCACAGAAGAGTTCATGCCATAAAAAGAAGTCATGTGCAGTCTTGCACAATCAGGGGAAATAACAAGGAGCAATACAAAATATCACCACTGAATACTACAGAAATCTCATGCTCGGAGATTTGAAAACCAAATCAAAATAAAAGTTTAAATAAACCAAGTTTATTTCCATGGAGGAAATGGATAAATTGCTGGAATGGTGCTACCTCCCTACAATCAACCAGGAAGAAGTAGAACTCTTGACAAGGCCATCATCCAGCAATGAAATTGAAAGCAATAAAAAAGCTTTCAATGAAAAAACGTCCTGGACCAGACAGTTTCACACCTGAATTCTACCAAACCTTTAGAGAAGACCTTGTGTCTATATTGGAGAATCTATTCCAAAACATTAAGAAGAAAACAACCCTCCTCAACTCCTTCTACAAAGCAAATACAACCCTTATACCAAAACCGGGAAAGGACACAACAAAAAAAGAAAACTACAGACCAATATCATTAATGACTATTGATGCAAAAATATTCAGTATAATCTTAGGAAACAGAATTCAGCTGCACATTAAAAAATAATTCATCATAACCAGGTGGGCTTCATCCCAGGGATATAAGGCTGGTTCAACATACACAAATCTATAAAGTAATTCACCATGTAAAAACAGAGACAATATGGTCCTTTCAATAGATGAAAAAAAGAATTTGACAAAATTCATCATTTGTTTTTGAAAAGAACACTTAAGAAAACTGGCATAGAACACTTATGAAAACTGGGTCATTCCTTAAACTGATAGAAGGCATCCATGAAAAATACCAGCCAAAAATTGTGTGGAACAGAGAAATACTGAAGTCCTTCCCATGTAGAACAGGAACCAGAGAAGGATGTCCACTTTCACCACTACTCTTCAAGATAATGCTGGGAGTTCTAGCCAATGCAATTAGACAAGAGAAGACTATGAAGTGTATCCAAATGGGCACAGAGGAGATCAAACTTTCACTCTTTGCTGACAATAGGATATTATGCCTAAAAAATTCCCAAGAATTCACCATGAGACCCCTGGAATTGAGAAAGAAATACAGAAATATCTAAGGATATAAAATTAGTGTGCACGAATCAGTAGCCTTCATATATGACAATAGCAGTCAAGCTGAGAATCAAATTAAAGATACAATACCCTTCAAGGCAGCACCAAAGAAAATGAAATACCTTATAATATATTTAAAAAAGGATGTTAAGGGTCTCTGCAGAGGGAACGATGAAACACTCAGAAAAGAAATTACAGAGGATGTTAACAGAAGAACATATGATGCTCCTGGATCAGAAGAATCAACTTTGTAAAAATGTCTATGATACCCAAAAGCAATTTGTAGATTTAATGCAATTAAATCCATTAATTTAATGCAATTTAAATCCATTAAAATACCAATGTCATACTTTGAAAATCTTGTAAAAATAGTTCTACATTTCATGGGAACTAGAAAAAAATCCCCAATAGCCAACATAATTCTTTGAAATAAGAACAAATCTGGAGGCAGCATTTTATTATACTTCAGGCTATACTACAAAGTCTATAGTGATCAAAACAGCATGATATTGGCATAAAAATGGGGACATGGAACAGAACAGAGAATCTGTAGTTGACACCAGCCTCATGTTGGCACCTGATCTTTGATAAAGCAAACAAAAGCAGGGAAAAGACTCCCTATTCAATAAATGGTGCTGGGAGAACTAGTTAGTCACGTGTAAAAGACTGAAACTGGATGCACACCTTTCTCCACTTACATAAATTAACCCACAATAGATAAAAGATTTAGATCTAAGACATTAAACTATAAAAACACTAGAACAGTGGTTCTCAGCCTTCCTAATGCCATGACCCTTTAATACAGTTCCTCATGTTGTGGTGACCCCCAACCATAAAATTATTTTTGTTGCTATAATGAAGTAGTACAAAAGTAGTATTTTATAGCAACAAAAATAATTTTATGGTTGGGGGTCACCACAACATGAGGAACTGTATTAATGGGTTGCAGCATTAGGAAGGTTGAGAGCCACTGCCCTAGAAGAAAATGTGGGGAAAACTTTTACTTTTATTGGACTAGGGAAAGAATTAATGAAGAGATCCTACAGGTAATTGCAGCAACAGCAAAAATTATTAAATGGGTTTGCATGCTATGAGTCTGACAAAGGGCTGATAGCCAGACTCTACAAAGAAGTTAAGAAAATCAATAAGAAAAGATCAAACAATTGATCTTTTAAAAGTGGAAAAGAGACATGAACAGAAACTTTTCTCATGAGGACAGAGAAATGGCCAGCAAAGAACTAAAAATATTTAGTTTGATACTACTATTTGATCCTACAATCCCGTTACTAGGTATCTACCCAAAAGAAACAAAAGACATTTTACCACATGGACATTTGTACTTGAGTGTTTATAACAGCACAATTCACAATCACAAAGATATGGAAACAACCCAAATGCTCTTCAGGACATGAATGGATCAATAAATTGTGGTACTTGTGTACCATGGATTACTACCATAGAAAAGGCGGAGATTTCCTATCATTGTTACCGGGGTGGATTTGGAGAACATTCTTCTAAGCAAAGTATCACAAGAAAAGAAGAACAAGCATCACAGGTACTCAGTGTTAAATTAGAATTGGTATGTTAATGACTATATGCTCAGGTGAGAGAAAAATTCGCTTAGATTTAAGTAGAGTGGAGGTAGGAAGGACTTGGGTCAATTCACATCCAGCAGACACTTTGCATGGGTATATGGCACACTTCCTAGGTGAAGGACGCACCTATTACTAGCACTTTAACTTTACAAAAGCAAACTGTGTAACCTAATTTTACATACCCTTGTATTAATCTGAAATTGAAAAAAATTTCCTGTCCCTTTCTGCCTTAAATCCTGATGCTCATTTCTCTTCCTTGCTAATTAATATCCTTCATGGCTTTCCAACCCCTCCTCGCCCCAGAATAGGGTAAGTTGGTCTTCATTAGAAACCTATTCAAACAGATATCCTTTCTTCTAGAATGGTTTTCTTAATGATTGTATCTGGAAATTTATCTACTGCCTCTTGATCAGTAGAAGCTGTTTTTCCTGTTATCTTGATTTTTTAAAAATCAAACCTCTTTCTAAAATTATCAAACCATCCTTTGCAGGCATTAAGTTCTCTAGCTTCCTGGGGTTTTCAGTTGTCACATTATAAACTTGACCTCATTTTTTTAAAATCATATTAAAAACTATAAGTAAGCTATTATTATAGCAATAGTGAACCCACATAAAAACTTCATTTTCAATGTGAGATAAAAAAGACATTTTACAAACAGTGTAAGTTTTTTGCATGTATAATGACAACTTCATGAATTTACTTTCTTTTTCTTTCTTTCTTTTTCTTTTTTTTTTTTAGAGACAGAGTCTCACTTTATTGCCCTTGGTAGAGTGCTGTGGTGGTGTCACAGCTCACAGCAACCTCCAACTCCTGGAGGTTGGTTGTGGCGGAGTTGTGGCTTGCCTCAGCTTCCCAAGTAGCTGGGACTACAGGTGCCCGCCACAGTGCCTGGCTATTTTATTGTTGCAGTTTGGCCGGGGTTGGGTTCAAACATGCCACCCTCGGTGTATGGGCCGGCACCCTATTCACTGAGCCACAGGCGCCACTCCCATACTTTCTTTTTCTTTTCTTTTTTTACAATGGGCCTTACTTACACTGGATTCATTTATATTGAAATTTGAGACCTCAATCTCAATCTATAGTATGTGTCACCAATTCAGCCCTTTCTTGTAATGTCATGACTTTTCTTTGCTTGGTGGGAGAACTTCCAGCATCGCTAGTGACACTTTGTACAGGTCCTGTGGTGTTATTCAAGGTTACAGTGTTTCACTGAACATGATGAAAAATACTCCAGAACTAGGAGAGATTGGTTTTTACTGTAATACACAATTTACCGCAGAGACTAACTGCTCACACAGAGATGATTGGCATCACACAGGATTTTAAGCAGCTACCTGCAACACTTGAGCTCAGCCTCTGCCATAGAATCAGGAGGTGGCTATGAGATTATTACAATCGTACAGTATGTATTAAATTTAATGCAGTTATGGTTTAATACTGCATCTTTATGTTTGTTTACATTTGTCCTGATGGCAGATGGCACCATGAACAGTATGTTTTGATAAATTTTAACTTTTATGATAGATTTGTATACATTTTATGGTAGTAAATGATAAAATAGGCTAATATCTACGTTAATTTTATGCATTCATGACATACTTAACTTTTTTATGTACCTGAGCTATGCTTTTCACTTGCAAATTTTTTCAAATTGCAAATACTCCCCAAATTTTCCAATTTATTTAGTGAACAAAGTTTACATTATAAGTGGACCCGTGCATGTCAACTGCATTAGAAAAATGAGGACAAAAATGTTGTAACTTACTTCAGCTTTCTGCCATGTCTAAATTATTTCAAATTATGGATTTGATTGGAAGAGATCAATGATAGTAAGTGTAATTTTTTTACATATGAAACATGGAATGAGAAGAATAAAGAATTGTACAAGCATTTTAAATTATGTAAACCATGAAACTTTGAACCTCGTCATTTGTTATATTTCTAGATTCCCACAAGATGGCAGGATTTCAGAGCATTTTAAACGACGTGCCTTGATGGGTTCCTAGAATTATTTTAAATCTTGTAACTAGGTTAAGCACAAATCCTGTTTTCTGATCAATGATGCAAATAATACTCACACAGAGAAGGTTGCAATTCTTCCTCGTTATTTACAGAGACTACCAAATTGAGGTAATGAAACGACGGATTGCACAGGGTGTAAAATACTCCTCAGGTAGAGAAGCACTTTCCTGTTTTATAACTTCAGTTTGAAGTCATTCATAACCACCCAGGAACATCTGTGGTTTCTTCATCTGTGTGTTTCTTTTGTTTTATTCATGAGGGTCAGAGATGAACTGAGATCAGCCTTTAACAGATGAAAGGCCCATCTTGGTATTTCAGCGGTTCCAGCCTCATGGCGTGTGGTTCTGCAGGCAGTGAGAAGCAGGGAGGCTTGTCCGTCACTGGGCTTGTACCCATAAATATTTAAATGATTATGTTTTACTCTTTAATGGTTCCGTGTACCCCAGGAGATAAGGCTTATTGTTCTCAAGTGTTGGATTCCTCATGAAAAAAATGCTCACCATCTCTAATCATCAGAGAAATGTAAATCAAAACCACTCTGTGATATCACCTAACCTCAGTGAGATTCACCCACACCTTGAAGTCCCAAGTCTGCAGACGCTGGCGCGGACATGGAGAGAAGGGAGCACTTCCACACTGCTGCTGGGACTGCAAACTAATACAGCTTTATGGAAAGAAGGATGGAGAATTCTTAAAGAACTAAAAGTGGACTTTCCATTTGATCCTGCAACTCCATTACTCGGTATCTACCCAGAAGAACAAAAATCATTTCACCACAAAGATGTTTGCACAGGAAGTAAACTCCTTTCCCCTTCCCCTCCCTTTCTCCTCCTTCTCCTGCTCCTCTCCCCCACTCCTCCCCCCGCTCCTCCTCTTCCTCCCCTTCCCCTCCCTCTTCTTCTTGATGCTGGTTGTGCCATCATGACTACTGGTGGCTCTCACCAAAGACAGGCCTCTAAGCACAAGTTCATGCTTCTGTCTTTGTCAGCACTGTTATAACAAAATATGGTAGACCGAGTAATTTATAAACAACAGAAATTCGTTTCTTACAGTTCTGGAGGTTGAGAAATTTGAAATCAAAGCACATCAGGTCTCTATCTGCAGAGGGCTTGTGTTCTGTTTCATAGGTGACGCCTTTGAGCCGTGTCCTCACATGGGGAAAGGAATAAACAAGCTCTCTGTGCCTTCTTTTATAAGAGGACTAATCCTGGGTGGTGCCTGTGGCTCAAAGGAGTAGGCCGCTGGCCCCATATGCCGGAGGTGGTGGGTTCAAACCCAGCCCCAGCCAAAAGCTGCAAAAAAAAGTACTAATCCCATTCACGAGGGCAGAGCTTTAATTATCTCCCAAAGGCCCCACTTCCAAGGTTTCACCATATGAATTTTGGGGAGAAACAAAGTTTTAGTCCATAGCTTAAGAAAGTACCATTTGGGTACAGAAACCCCCAAATTGAAATAAGTTATGCTGCTAAGAGTTAGAAATGTAAAGATATCACTATTCCAAACCTCATGTGAGTTTATATTTATCTTCCCTTTTTCTTAATAGATGTGGGTTTATATTCTTTACTGTTTTGTATTTCTTTATCTATGGGGAGGTTCATCTAGGGATCAGTGATATTCCTTTCTGGAAATCAACTTTTAAAATCAAGGTGTAGTTAGACAACTAGATAGTTCCTTCTTTTGATAAGTAGGATACATGTAATTTTGAACTTCATCTAAGTGATAAACTTGGTGCTAGGGTTAAAACTCTGCCTAAATTCACCTAGAATTTCGTAGTAGACTGAATACCATGCTTATAAGAACAGTCACCGGTTCTTGAGGGAAAGGCCGGGAGTGGGACACTCTCCTGGCTGTAGGGAGCTGTTTCGCGGCCTGGAGACAAGCCCTCAAACAATCAACTGGTCTAACGAGATTAGATCGGTGGCTCATTAGTGAGCAGGTGTTGGACCTTGAACATTTGTGGTGCCGAAGGGTGGGAGTAGAGCCCGGGGAAAGAACGCACTTAGTGATCCTTAAGCCTGAAGTCCTTGTAGGCGGCCTCCCCACACCTGTTGGATAGCATTTCAATAAATAGCTGCTGCAGAGGTCGTTTGGGGCGTTTCTGCAGCCGCGATGGAGTTTACTCAGTGTCTCGGCTCTCCTGCACCTCTGGGGCGCCTCACCTCTTGCAAACTTGTACTTTCAATCTGTGTACGGGCTGTTTCCCGCACATGGTGTTGGCTTGAAGTAGCGGCCCCAACAGAATGTATCCAGCGTTAATGGGAAGATGTTGATGTTACAATATGCTAAAGCTCACAAGAAGATAACAAGGTTGCTGACTTATTAATGGTAAGTACCTCTAAACTCAGGATGAAGAATTTGTTATCTTATAATATTGGTATCATTAATTATGGTATCTAAACTCAGGAGATGATTACATCAGGTGGTTAGGTGGAGGCTTGTGTTTATAACTGATACACACTTGGGGGAAAGTTTATTTATGTGGGTTGATCCTTAATTGTGGCACAAACTAATTCCAAAATGCTTACGGCCACTATGAGGGCAGTATGTCTCAAGATTGTACAAAATAGTTTTAATTTCCCAGTGACTACTTAGAGAACAGAGCCACTGAAAGGGGACCCCTCGGTAGCAACATAGCAATTTTATAATTTGCCTACTTGTGTGCAACTTTCAACTTGAAGGAATGTGCAGGAAGAAAAGGTGAAACCAGGATTAGAATCTTGAATGGGTGATCTTGAGGTAGAGATAAGGTGTCCCTCAGCCAATCAACACGTATTATTTCATTCTTACCAGGTAGGCAGCACTGGTTAGAGCTCGTAGGGGTTTTTAACAGTAGACAGTACATTTGAATATTCTAATAAACATGAGAATGGCATATGCTCAAATATTTCTTTAATATCAACAAATTAATTAAAAATGCAAGATAAAAATCAGTTTAAGACTTGTTATAGTAACTCATGAAAGGTAGGTTATCAAAAGAAGTCAGAGGATCGACACCTCTAAGCCTTGGTTGTAGGAAGGGAAATGTAACATGATGGCAAGGCTCTGGGTTTAAGGCAGGTTTTTAATCCGGTTTTTTCATTGGCTAGTTGTATGAGCTAAACAAATAATCTTAGCTTCAACTTCTTTCTCTATAAATGGAAGGTTAGAGATAGAAAAAGCCTGAAATGTCTAGCTAGAGTTCTGGTCCATAGCAGAGGTAGAAAGTGCAGTTAACTTTCATTGTTACTTTGTGAGCGAGAATGCCAGGGCAGGGATGATTCTCTTGTGCAACTTCAGGTGGGATTTCTTACCTTCAGTGCGTGGGGATCACACACAAACATTATCGCCTGGTACACATTCTTCATATTACCTCACTGCTATGGTCTGAGTATGTGTGTCCCCCCACATCAATATGTTGAAACTAATTCCCAAGGTGATGGGACTGGTGGGGGAAGGCTGTGGGAGATGGTTAGACCAAAAGGGCTGAACCCCCATGCTTGGGGATTAATGCCTTTATTTCCAGTTAAACTTGGACCAACTTTCATTTTTAACATTTTCAACATTTGTTGAAGTGGAATCCAGTCTGTTTTAACTTGACTGTGTTTATGAGACTGTCCTGTATGGATAATATCAGAGAGTGCCATGGGCCATTGCCCAGAGAATAGTCACATTCATTTTAGAATTGTCTTTTGATGAACTCCTGATAGCATTTCTGTGGCTTTAATGGGCAGGTGTCTTTATTATCCTTCTTTATGGAGCTGGTCTCCTAAAATTTGAAAGGACAGGGGTAAGTCAAACGTTCTCCATAATAATGTTGAAAGGAGTAAGAAAAGGACCCAATACCTGTGTTAGTGCATCCCATCCGATCTCAGGCTCTGATTTTCGTTTAAAGCCATCTTTTCTCCACTGATGAGTCCTGTGTGCACAGTCTGCTAATCTGTGACTAATCAACTAAGGGCGTCTTCCCCAGCGGAGAGAACAAGATCATTTGGAAGAGATTCAATTCTAAATCTCCGTTTATCAGGTTTGCGTTATTAGCTTTGGTGTCTGGATGTGCACGGTGTCCCTTCCTCCCCCGCAAGTGAGATTGTTTGCTAGGAGAGGAAAGCATTCTTTGCCCTTGAGAAACCTTCAAAGTGAGTGAAAATTGCTGTGATGCAAACTCTGGGAAGCAATTTGTAAACCTTTGGGCCATTGGCATTTCTATTTCACATCTTAGTGTCTGTCCTTCCTATTTCATCACGGTTTTTATCTGCCTTGTTATGTCAGAAGAATTATTTTGTGTGCTGTACTGGGCCCCGGGATATGATCTGGGTAGAATATCAAAATGGCAAGGCGATGTAAGCCAGCTGGAAGCAAGGACAATGCTGGAACTTAAGGAAAATTCCCCTGAAATAAGGTTTGGTTGGTGAAGCTTTTCTCCTCCCACCTTTCCTTCAGTCATTTTCTTAGCAGCCTACTAGCGTATGTCTTTTCCACTCCTAATCTTCAAGTCCCATCACCTCACGCTAATATACTACTAAGATCACATGCCTCTTTTTCAAAAGCATAGATGATTAATGGGCAACAGTATGGATCTGTCAAAAAAATGTTGAGTAAATGTTTAATGAATTGAAACGAATGGAAAAAAATATCTACAGATTTCTGGACACAGATTATTTGGCGTTGGAGGTATCAGTAAATTCCCTAACACAGTGCTCTGTCCAGAGTCGTCACCTTTGGAGCCTTTTTTGATTTTACTGGGGCATAGGTGTGGTAAATAGACAGAATATTTATTTAAAGAAAGCAAGTACTTTCGTTCACAATGTATGCTAAGATACAAAGCAAAGTAGCAGGTTTTGAGAGAGAGAAATCTCAAAATTTGGGAAATCAGAATCATCTTTCAGAATATAAGAGAGAAAGGAAGTTAGTTACTCCTATAGCCTAAATATTTGTGTTGCCCTCAATTTTTTATGTTGAAATCTTAATCTTCATGATGGTGATGGAATCAAAAAGTGGGAATTTGGGGAGATGATTAGGTCATGAAGGCAGAGCTCTTGTGTTAGGGTTTTCCAGAGAAATATGTATGTATGTATGTATGTATCATTTCTAGAGAGAGAGAGGCAGACACAGAGTCAGAGAGGAAGAAGAGCGCTTTGTTATGGGAATTGGCTCTTGAGATTATGGAGGCAGAGAAGTCCCATAATAAGGCATCTACCAGCTGAAGACCAGGGAAAGATGGTGATGTCATCCAGTTTGTGTCCAGAGGCCCGGGAGCAGGGAACTCTCTAGTGTAAGTCTCCACGTCCAGTGTCTGAGGGCAGGAGATCACATCTCCAGAAAAGAGTGAATTTGCCTTTTCCTGTGGTTTGAATGTTTGTCCCTTCCCAAACTCATGTTGCAATTTAATTGGCATCCTCACAGTACTAAGTGGGGCATTTCCAGGCTGTGTCCTCAGCAATGGAGTAATGACTTTTTCTTGGGAGTGGGTATAAAAGAAGAGGTCTGCCCCTCTTTCTTTCTTCTTCTTTTGCTCTCTTACCCTTCTGCTCTGGATATGGGGTGACACAGCGAGAAGGCCTTTGCCAGACATTGGCCCTTCAAACTTGATCTTTCCAGCCTTTAGAAGTCTGAGCCAATCAAATCTGATGTTATAAATTTCTGGTAGGGCTCTGTTATAGCACCACAAAAGGAAATGAGATGACCTTTCCTCCCCTTTTTGTTCTGTTCGGACCTGCACAGATGGGGTGATGCCCACCCACAGTGAAGAGGGTGGATCTTCTTAAACTCAGTCTATGGATTCAAGTGCTAATCTCTCCAAAAACCTCACTCACACACACATCCAGAAATGTTCCACACCCATGTGGTGATCCTTTAAACCAGTCAAGTTTAAAGCAGCCATCACAGCCACTGTTCAGTGCCTCCATCAAGTTCACTAATATTTAGTATTGGAACTTTTTGATGTTAATAATAATTATTAAACTAAAAGCATATTAAGAGAAAAGAGTGATAATAGTAAATGCTTCACAAATTGTAACACAAGGATGAGGGTGAACTGTAAATACTGTTGTCAGAATACATGCTTTTTTTGTGTGTGTGTGTGCAGTTTTTGGCTAAGGCTGGGTTTGAACCCACCACCTCTGGCATATGGGACCAGCACCTGACCCTTTTGAGCCACAGGCACCACCCCAGAATACATGCTTTTTAAACAAGGTTGTTGACACTGGTGACTGTACTATATAGTTACTGCTACAGATGCATTATTAGTTTCTTAGTGAGTTTGAAACCCTCTCATTCCTCTTAGTGTCAAGGAGAATTGTAATAGTTGGAATAAGCCTTTAACATAAAATCTGAAAACCTCTGAGAAGCTTCTAAGGGACTGGAAGCCAAATAGTTCCTTGTATGAAATTTTACCTGGAATGATGTATCCTTCAGTACGTTTGGAGAAAAGTAATTAAATGTGGTCATAAAACTGAAATAAATACAATCTGAATTTCTATTATACTTATAAATTAATCTGTTCACTTTCTCCCCAAATTTCCATTTAATGAGTTCTAATGTTTTATGGAACTACAGGAATTAAAAAACCCTCAATGACACAGTATCTTTTCCTCAAAAGGATTACTATTTAGTTAGAAGGAATGGCAGGGTGTGGTGGCTCATGCCTGCAGTCCCAGCTACTGCGGAGACTGAGGTGGGAGCATCTCTTGAGCCCAGGAGTTCCAGGCTACAGCAAGCCATGATTATACCACTGCACCCTAAAAAAAAATTAATAAATAAATCAATTGAAGGGATATATGCATGAGAACACTAGAGAATGTTTCTGAAGCAACATGTAAACACTGAGCAAATGTTTTACTCAGGACTCACCCCACCTCATTAGTTTAAGGGAAATGAAGTTATTTGTCCACATAACTGAGAAGGGTACCGTTAGGGCACTCGTTTCCTCCCGATCCATCGTCTTGTCTTCTGTCTTCTTTAATCTTAGGCAGTATCTTCCTGAATGGTGGATATTGGAGGGAAGTTATATCCTCACTCATAACTAGCAGTTCCAATCAAAAGAATATAATGTCTCTGGGCTGCAACTTGCAAGTGAAGTCCCAAGGAATATTGTATTATCTGGCCTGGGTTATGTCCTGCCTCTGGACATGTTTGTGACTCGACATTGGGGTCTCTGATTTGCCCACCTCAGTC
>NW_003852449.1:7862792-7879088 GCF_000181295.1 Otolemur garnettii | reverse complement strand
TGGGAGTCCTGGACCCTGGGAGTGGGAGATAACCAGTAATGTGCTCATTCTACCAATGAGTTTGCAGAGTTCATTCTCAAGGCAGAGGGAGGCACGTCAGTGTCTCGTCTGGGTAATGCCTTCATGTCCTTATCAGTTGGGTCGATCCTTTCCACATTTAAATACTGTTACTTATCACATCCCACTTGCTGGTATTTCCATAGAAATCAGTGTTCTCATATATTAGTAACAGAAAGCTGATAGAAACTATTTGTGTTCTATAAATAAAAAGTTGGCTCCCAGGTAGATGGGATTCAGGGGTAAAAAATGATGCTGTGAGGACATTTGCCTTTCTCCAGCTGAGTCTTATTTTCCTTTCCTTGGTTGAATTTTGGGGGCAAATTTCCTACCATAGTAGCAAAGCCATTGGTATCTCTAGGATTACATCAAAGGCCCAAAGGGTCTAGCAAAATTTCTAGAAATGGATCTGATTGACTTGGGGAAGATGGCTGTGCTTGAACAGCTTGGTGTGTGTAGGGGTGGTGGGGGTGGTGGCGTGGATCTAGCTGGGTGTGGTGCTCTAACTTGTTCAGCCTGTGTCATGGGACTACTGCAGTGATGGTGATGACAGGGAGAAGTCAGCCCCAAGAGGACCACTTATGGTTCCCATGAAAATTAGAGCCTACTTCCAGAGGAAACAGGTCACAGAGAAGGATAATATGCTGTCAAGACCATAACTTCTACACTACTTATTTATAATAAAAGACAGAGTGAAGAAGAAACTAGTCCTCATCGAGTTCCTGTAATAGATCAGGTATCTGGATGTATTAATTTCACATTTATTAGATAAATTTGCTCCAAATCACTAAGGAATGAGTGGTACTACTAGTATTTTTTGTCTGTCTACTCATGACACTTAAGGAGTATTCCCTACCCCTTTAAACAAGAAATTCTGGATTTCCTTCTTTGGAAGAAATTTTAAATTTTGGACAACAAGGGAAAGGCTTAGGGCTGATGAACAAAAAGTTAGATGGCATGGAGGTGGGAAAGAGGGGGACACGAACGAAATAAGGTTGGAGTCTAGTCTGATCTGAATAAGCAGATGGACCCCAGAGTAGAGCTATGAGAAGTGTTATTGAGCTGAGAACCACTGGAGTCCTTTCATAGAAGGCCTTAAAGATGCATCTGGGAAATTTGGATTTGTCCTGACATAGTAAAAAAAAAACAACCCCAAAACCTAACTAAATATTTTGAGTAGAAAGGATTTGTAAGGAAAAGGGTGTTGACATCTTTACATAATGGGGTACAGTGTGGACTGGAGAGGGCCCTAGAGGGAAAGAGATAGACTGTTACCTCGGTTGGTGCCTGTAGCTCAAGTGGTTAAGGCACCAGCCACATACACCAGTGCTAGTGGATTCAAATCTGGCCTGGACCTGCCAAACAATGACCTCTACAACCAAAAAATAACCGTGCGTTGTGGCCGGTACTTGTAGTCCCAGCTGCTTGGGAGGTTGAGGCAAGAGAATTGCTTAAGCCCAGGAGTTGGAGGTTGCTGTGAGCTGTGCCACCACAGCACTCTAACTATAGCAATAGCTTGAGGCTCTGTCTCAAACAAACAACAACAACGAAAAAAACGCACAAAAAACCAGACTGTTACCAGCTTTTTGATGCGCAGTGATAAGGACCCAGACTACAGCAGCAGCAGGAGGGTTTGAAAAGCCAGAAGCAGATGGGTGATGTTGAGATGCTGAGGTTCAGAGACCTCTCTGATGGAGAGAGTGGAAATGGACATTCTGGGGTCCCTCTGCTGGGTGTCTCTCACAACAGTATGTACTTAACAAGCACTCAAGATGATTCTGTCGCATGTCAGTCGCAGACCACAATTTCTTTCAGAGGAGGAATAGGCAGGTCTTTAACCACGAAGGGCAGTCAAGCTGGGAGGAGAGGGAAGGCTGCTGTTGATGGTAATTGGAAGGTTGGGAAAGGGCCCTGATTATAGGGAGAGTTGATGAATTCTGTTTAAGACCATTGTTATTCACGTTTTTGGGTGAACCTTGGGTGTGCGGATTTCTGTTGATGTTTTCTGTGTAGAAAAAGCTGTTTATAAGAAGATGTCCTGAAAGGGAAACTGGGAGGCCCTTGTCCTGGATCCCCCATACAGCGAGTGTCCTCAGCAATTACAGCGTCAGGTGCATCCGGGAAGGATCTGAGGTGGAATAGAGAGACAGGAATACAATAATAGCACTGCTGACATGTGCCTGCTTGGGCATTCTTTTCCTGATCTGGAAATTATGACTGTTAAAGCTGATCAAACGGTATCTGAAAAATCAAAATAAGGGAATCTTAGCTAGTATGAAATATAGATTTTAAATTTCCCTTAGCTTGTCTTGCACTGGCCAAGATGTTAATAATGGTACCCATGGTGAGGGGGGCGTGGCGGGAGGAGAAGCTGGTCAGAAAATGCAAAGCTGCAGTCAGGATGGATAAATTCTGGAGATCCGCTTACAGCATGGTGACCATAGTAATCGTTAATAATTATGTATCTCATACTTGCAAATTGCTAAAAGAATAGATTTTAAATGCTCTCGCCACATACAAACAATAATTATACGTGGTGTTGGATAGATTAATTAGCCTGATTTAATCATCTCACAATGTGCACACATACAAAATGTCATGTTGGAGACCAGAAATATATTCACTTTTATTTATCAATTATACTTTAAAGAAAAGTAATAATGCTACTAATGAACTTTTACTTCATTAAAGCAACAGTACCTCTTGGGACGAATTGTTATTTCTTTTAAGCTGAACCTTTCTGTGGGATTATCGTCCTCTTTTAGTTTGCCTGAGTATGTTAAGAAAGGCCCACTATTCTGTGATAAGGCCACGTTGGCAGTTTTGCTTGTCTCCTTTGTTCTCAGATCTGGACTATCCCTTCCTGGGTCCTGCTGGCTGACAAAGGCGTTTTTGTGGTGCAGTTGCTACTGGAGCTCCCTTACCTCCCAGCCACAATTTGGATTATTGCAGTGGAGGAGGGAAAAGTTATTCTCCTAAATTACCCGATGTTTCTGAGTATCGTTTACTAAGGAAAGCCTTTACCTAAAGCATTTTCTCTCCATGATATTCTGAGCTGTTTTGTGAAACATGAATTACATAGGCTTACTCACAGGGTTTTGTTTTGGTTTTGAGACAGAGTCTCAAGCTGTCACCCTGGATAGAGTGCCGGGGCGTCATTGCTCACAGCAACCTCCAACTCTTGGGCTCAAGTGATCCTCTTGCCTCAGTTTCTCTATTGTTAGTAGAGACAGGGTTTTGCTTTTTGCTCAGGCTGGTCTCCAATTTGTCTCCGCCTCAGCCTTCCAGAGCGCTAGGATTACAGGTGTGAGCCATGGCACCCTGGCTTATAGGAATTATTTTTACTCAATTTTTCTTTTCTTGGTGCTCATTCAGCCAGAGTATCTGTCTGACCTGTCATGTGGGGGTTATGCACTTAAAAAAATGTTTTTTAAATCTCAATTCATGGTGTTACAGGACAGGTTTCCCCAGATTTATTACCTTGGTATATATCCAGTCATAGTCTACTTTTTATATTTCTCTTTTTCTGATGAGTGCTTACAATTTTAATCTCTTGAGACTTTCTCCCTAATTCTGCACCATTTTACTGTATGTGAGTCCGTATACCTGTTACACACTTTTCTCGATGGGGAAAAAGAAACCCACCCAAATAACAGTGATTTAAATTTCTGTAGCAGGCACTGGTGATTGATATAAACTAGCCACCGCCCTTGTTCTCCTTTTTCTTAAGGAGTTTACTTTGTACATCAAGATACACTATTATTTGGTTTTAATATATCAAGACCAAAAGAGATAATAGCTTAGAAGTGACACGATCCCTTCCCTTCTGTGTTCATTTCCTGTCTCTTCCCCACCCCCCAGTGTGTTCTAGGATATCGGGAAGGTATGTTCGATGTTTCATGTAGAATACATAAACTCAAACACCTTCCCTGAAAATTCTATGGGTGCTTAGCTTACCACAACATGTATGCAGCTGTTACTGTCTGTGGGTCATCTCTCCCCTTGTCCATCTTTCGCTGAATGGGAGAGTGAGAAGCTAAACTTTGATTATGAATTCTGGAAGAAAGCAATGGTCATAAAGTGTTCATATCATTTCCTCCGCTGCTTTGTTCCGTCCCATGGATAACTTTTGAGACTGATTACAAGAGTTGCTAAGGTCTCAGGCAGGACTATAAAGATATTTGTAATTATGACTTGATGGGTGATGTTGCCCTCCTGAATTGTAATCTCAGGCAGTTTGGCTCTCCCTGGAGTAGTCTTCTGTTTATAGCCTTGGGCCAGAGTACATTTAGCTATGTCTCTAATCTCTTTACTGTGTCATCAAAGGGTGGAGGGCTGTAAATTTTAAATTAATCAACACACACACCCACTAGGAAAACTAAGGGTAGCATAACTATCAGAATACAGTGTGATTTAGTTTTCTTTTGATATGGACAGTGATATGTAGGTATACTCTGTCCCCCCACCCCGCTACCAATCAAAAGAGGATAAACAACGAATGTTTGCATTTTATATTTTGCAACCCAAATGAAAATATAATATATCTAATTCAGCAGCCGGAAGACAATGTGCCTGAGGGATAATGGGTTCGATAAACTTAATTAAGAAATCTGCCAGATCATGTTTGGAAAATTTGTTCCACTTCTCTGGGTGTTAGTTTTTCTTTCCTAAAATAGAAAAGCTAGAACTCTTTCTCTACCATTAGACTTTGTGAAAACTTTGATATAGGGAGGAATGAATAAAATTGGGGAAGTGATTTTTGGAAACTAGTACTAATATTTTAGGAATAATGTCAGTTAATACTGACCATATAAGAGGTGGAATATACTCCAAAATAGTGTTTAAATGAAGTACCTAAAAGTTTTAATACTATTTTGGAAAAATATTGGAAATATTGTCATCAATGTATGTGCCTGCTTTTATTTGCATGCATACTGTGATATGGATGTTGTGACCTAGATTTTTTTTTTTTTTTGGTATAATACTATTGTTCTGATCTTTTTTTTTCTTCTAAAATTTTACTTTTAGGCTTGGTGCCTGTATCTCAGTGTTTAGGGCATCAGCTACATACACCGGGGCTGGCAGGTTTGAATCTGGTCTGGGCCTGTTAAGCAACAATGACAACAACAAAATAGCCAGGCGTTGTGGCAGGTGCCTCTAGTCCCAGCTACTTGGGAGGCTGAGACAAGGGAATAGCTTAAGCCCAAGAATTTGAGGTTGCTGTGAGCTATAATGCCGTATTTACTGAGGGTGACATAGTGAGACTGTCTCAAAAACAAAACAAAACAAAAAGTAAAATAAAATTTTACTTTTAAGCATATTGTTTCCTTGATTTTTTAAAATAGTTTTCTTGAGGTATAATTTTTATAGCAGAATATTCATCCATTATGAGCGTATAATTCAATGAATTAAGGTAAACTTAGAGAGTTGTGGACATGGTTTTCACCCCAATTCAGTTTTAGAGCATTTTGGTCACCCTTAAACATGCTCTTGTGCAGGGCATTTCGGGTCCCATGTTGTCCTGCTTTCTGTCTCTCTACATTTTCCTTTTATGGACATTTCATGTGAGTGGATTGCTACGTAGTCTGTATGCCTGACTCTCTTCACTATAATTGAGGTTAATTCTTATTGTAACATGTATTTGTGGTTCACACCTTTTTATTACTGAGTAGTATATATTCTGTTGTATATATTCTGAGTAGTATATATTCTGTTTACTAATTTGTAGACATATTCTATTAGGAATCATACTGCTATGAACATTTACATACATATTTTTGAGTGGAAATGTATTTTAATTTCTTCTGGGTAGATTTCATGAGTGGGCCACATGGTAAGTATATTTTCAATTCCGTGCCATGCTTCCTTACTATCTTCTAAAGTGGCTGTCTTAGTAATACTTTACGTTTCTCCCTGCACCTCTCAAGGGATCCCATTTCTCTGCATCCTTTTTAACAACTGGCCCTGTCTTTTCAATTATAGCCATTCTAGTGATTGTGAAGTGGTATCTCATCGTGAGTTTGATTTACATTTCTCTGATGACTAATGATATTGCGGATATTTTATGTGATTATCAGCAATTTGTGTATTTTCTTTGGTGAAATGCCAATTCAATTTTTTGCACAGTTTAAATTTTTTTTTTTTTTTGAGACATAGTCTCACTACATTGCCTTGGGTAGAGTGCTGTGACATCACAGCTCACAGCAATCTCCGATTCTGAGGCTTAAGTGATTCTCTTGCCTGAGTCTCCCAAGTAGCTGGGACTACAGGCACCTGCCACAATGCCGGGCTATTTTTTGGTTGTAGTTGTCATTGTTGTTTG
Organism: Otolemur garnettii; assembly: GCF_000181295.1. NCBI lineage: Eukaryota > Metazoa > Chordata > Mammalia > Primates > Galagidae > Otolemur > Otolemur garnettii. The sequence continues at coordinate 7,872,709 of NW_003852449.1, read as the reverse complement.
GCAGGCCCGGGCTGGATTTGAACCTGCCAGCTCCCGTGTACATAGCTAGCGCCCTAGCTGCTGAGCCTCTTGTTTTTTTTTTTTTAACTTTTGAGTTGAAAGAATTCTGTATGTATTCTGGATACAAATATTTTTATCATATATAAGATATATGAGACATGTTAGAGATACGGTATATCTGATATACCACATATATGATATATCTGATGTAACAATGCGTTCTTGACTTATTAAAGTTTTCTGTTAATTGGTAGTTTTTTCCTCTCCCCTGACAATGCAAAAGCATAGAACATTTTTCTCCATTTACTTCTCTCCCAACACATAATGTACTCTTCTCATTTATTTTAATTATCTTTATAATTAATACCTCCTAAGACATCATTATTAATACGTTATACAGATTCATTTAGATCCATCTATGCATTTACTCTGCTGGGTTTCATTTGCTGTGCAACTTTCAACTTCCATCTGGGGTAACTTTTTCTGCCTTCAGTATTTCTTTTTCTTTTTCATTTTAACCAGTTTTGTTGATAAATAACTTTCATGCCATCAATTTTATCCATTTAAAATGTATAATTCACTGTTTCCCACTTCCAGCTCTAGGGAGCTGCTAATCTACTTTCTGCCTCTATAGATTTTTTTTATTCTCGTATTTCTTTTGGAGCAGCTGATTATGAATTCTGTCCGTGATGTTCTTATTTCACTTTCATTCTAGAATATGCAGAATTCTGTGTTGCCAATTATTTTCAGCAACTTAGAGACATTATATTATATTCTAATTTTCATAATTTCTACTACGAAGCCATCGGCAAGCCATTTGCTTGCTATTGCTTTGTTTGGAATGTCCTTTTCCCTGGGGCTGCTTTTGAGATTTTCACTCTCTCTTGTCTTTTCTGTAGTTGTGCTGTGATATGCCTTGTGTCTTTGTTCTGCTTAACTATTGCTGTGTGACACGTTACCCCAAATTTGGTGGCATAAATCAACAACCGTTTTTTATTTTTTTATTACTTTATTCAAATTAATATGAGGGTACAATATTTAGGGTACATTGTTCTCACTTCCAGGGCAAAGTTCCATCTGTAGAAGAGCCCCCCACCCAGGGGCGTGTTATACACCCTCACAATGTGCACGTTAGAGCCCCTCACCCAGGGCGTGTTATTCACCCTCACAATGTGCACGGTAGTCGAGACCCCGCCTCATGCCCTCCCTCCCTCCTTCTGCCAAACGTCCTCCCCCCGCCCACTTCCCTCTACCCCCAAACTGGACTATGATCGTGTTTTATTGTTCTTAGGAACATGTAATTGTTTATTTATTGATTTCATATTAAACAACCACCTATTTTACTTAAAAATTCTGTATGTCAGGAATTTGAACACCTGTAGTCAAATTAGGTGATTTCTTCTGCAAGATATCTGTAGTCTCATCGGGTAATGGTGAAATGGTTGGGAACTGAAATATTCTTGAAAACTCCTTTCCTCACACATTTTGTACCTCCCTGATGACGTGGAGTCTGTGTCAGCTGAGTCTGTGTCAGCCTAGTCTATTGACTAAGTCACCTGCATACGACTTCTCTCTTCCTAACCCCTCTCCACTCAAGCCTCAAGCAAACACTGGTCACCTTTCTGTCCTAATAGATTTGATTTGTGTTTTATAAAGTTTAATAAAAATTGAATTATATGTAAACTTTTGTGTCTGGATTTTCTTTCCTCTACATAATAGGTATTGTTGACTATTTTCCTACTTTGTTTTATTTATTGTTGAGTTGTATGTTAGTGTGTAAATATAATGCATTTTGCATATACCAAAGTTGCATATACTTTTCAACTTTGATGAAAATTTGAGTTATTTTCAGTTTTTGGTCATTCTAAATAAAGCACCTGGGAACATTTACATACACGTCTTTGTGTGGATACCTTTCACTTTTCTTTCATTTCTTAAGGTCATCTTCTTTCCTGTGACCTTGCCAAACCCTCTTATTCTGATAAAGTTATGATGGTATTGTATTATTTTTATTTAAGTGCTTACTGGAATTCAGCAGGTAAATCATCTGGGCCCAGAGTTGCCTTTTGAGCAAGGTTTTAAAATTTGGAATCTTTTTTTTTTTTTAATGCCTAAGAGCTATTCAGACGTTCCCTTTGCCCTTGCGTTTGTTCTGGTGATTTGTGCCTTTCACAGAGTTTTTCCAATTCATTGAGGTTGTTTAATATATTGCCTTGAGGTTGTTCATAATTTTTTCTTATGGTTCTTCTAATATTGGCAACATCTTTAGTGTTGGCCAATGTATCTCCGTGGTTGAACTTAATTGGCACAAGGTTGTTAATAACATCCCCTTATTGTTGCTGAAAGTTTGATATTTGTCCCTGGGGCCAAATCATGAATTGGTGAGAATGAAGAATAAGGACAAATGGTTTGAGGAAAGAAAAGAGAAGCTTGTTAATTAGCCAGCAAATGAGCAGGGCAGTGGATTAGCATCTCAAAGATTGCTGTCCCGCCTTTTTGCAGAAATATGGGGCTTATTAAAGGGGAGAGGATGGCTGTCAAGTTTGGGTCTGTGTGACCAGTGTCACATGTTGTGGCTTTGGGCTGTTGTTGTTTAACTGTAATTGGTGGTTTGTGTTGACCTTTCTTCTGGTGCTGATGGTCTCATGATTTTTATCCAGATGATTCTGTTGAACTGTCTCCTGTGGCTTACAATACTAGAAAATAAATAGCAAAAACATTTTTCTCCCCCCCCCCCTTTTTTTTTTACTGGTCTTGAGCAGGAATTCAGGTTTTAATTCCAGAAAAGGAGAGGGGATTTTAAAGAGACAACTCATAAAACAGTATTTTCCCCCTTTTCAGAACTTTGCTTCTGTTTTATCTTTAACTGGTCTGTAGGTTCTCTTGTGATGTGTTATTTTCTTTCATTTATTAACTTTGATAATTTGTGTCTTTTTTTTTGTTCATGTCACTGTAGCTAGAGTTTTATATCTATCGATTTTTATTAGAAAGCATTTTTCTCTAATTTTAATTTCATATTATTTTCTGCTACTATCTTCTGGATGCTTAGTTTGAAATTTGCTTTATAAAATATTTTTAGAGTAGATTAGATCATAAATTTTAGGCTTTTATTTTTCACTAGCATAAATATTTATAGCTAAAAATTCTTCTCTAAACATAGGCTTAGTTGCGTATCATACATTTTGATATATTATGTCTTTATTTTCATTCAGATCAAAATATTTGTCATGTACACTTGGATTCACCAAGATAACTGCTGACCTAGTGGGACCTAGTCTCAGTAGTACCCAGTCTTTCCTAAACCACACTGCTGGTGAAATGCCATGGTATTTTAAAATATCACATTTATAAAAGCATAAAAAAGATAGAAAGATAAAAATGAGTAAAAGATTCAGGGCAAAGACTAAATAAAATTTAAAGATAATCCAAAGTCTTACGTAAGGCTACTACACAGAATATATGCCATAGGATCTGATATTATTTGCTGGTGACAAACTTGAAATTTGGTTCTGTGCTTCTTAGGAGGAAAATGAAAGTGAGGAAATATGATAAGCTAGGGATTCATGGTAGGCTCTTTTGGGGCCCCTTTTTGAAATAACAGAAATAATATAAGCAATAACTATTACAGAAAGATTAGAAAATGAATACCGATTCTTATAAATCATATATATTCCTATCAACCATAACTATCACTATTAACATTTCAGTTTGATTCAATGTTGGAAGACATTAATTTTTTTCACACTTCCATTTATATACATACATATGTAATTGTATCTTATTATCTATTTTCTTTTTACTTACCGATGTTTTTGGTTATTTTTCTAGCTAGTGATCATTTTATTTTGCTGAATGCCCAGGGGTCATGAAAGGATAAGTCATGCTCTATTTAATGTTATAATTCTATTTGATTTAGGTAACTCTATCTTTTAATTTTATAGACAATGCTGTGTTTTATATCCTTGTACATCTCTACGTGCTTGTCCAATTTTTTCTCTGTGTCAAAATTCAAAGAGTGGAATTGCTGTAGCAAAGTAGGATTTGACAGAGAATCTTGTTTTTGAGCTGGGTCTTCCAGAATGAGATAGATTTCATCAGGTGAAGAATCAGAAGTGAGTAACAATAATACACTTTCTAAAACCTAAATCCAATCTGATGTTAGAGCCTTTAAAATCTAAAAAAAATTCTAAATCTCACAATGCCCACTTGGTGAACTTGTTTGAGCAAGAACTCGTTTGATGTATTATACCCTGTTAGCTTCAGTATATAATCCCAAATCATTTTTTAAGGATGTCATGGCTCAGGTTGGTTAAAAACCAAAGGATATGATTTATTTTCTAATTTATGCATCAATTTACCTAATAGGTAGTAATTGAGTAATTAATAAGTGTAAGGCATATGTTAGACCAGTGGCTACCCTGATAAGACAGGTAGAAACGTGTGGGGGAGACTATGCTGTAACCTCCACAAATATGTGGCTTTGATCACCAGGCTACTTTGCTCGCTTCAGATTTTCTGAATCAAAATATTTTGATGGGAAGCTGGTATATTCGAAAATGTAGCAGTCTGATCCTTCTGAAAGCCAGTGATCTGAAAGACTATACTTTTGTATGTACTATCTTATTTAGTCTCTGTAACTACTTTTGTATGTACTATCTTATTTAGTCTCTGTAACTACAAAAACAAAACACAGTTTTTGTTTTTCATTTTACTTATAAAGTCGGCATAGAGTTTTCATGCTTAATTTATTGCCATGGCTGTGATCTAGGTTTTTTTTTTGAGACAGAGTCTCATTATGTGGCACTTGCTGTGGCATCACAGCTTGCAGCAACCTCCAAATAACTTTTAGGCTTAAGCAATTCTCTTGCCTCAGCCTCCTAAGTAGCTGGGACTACAGGTGCTCGCCACAACACTCGGATATTTTTTTGGTTGCAGCTGTCATTTTTGTTTAGCAGGCCTGGGCCAGGCTCAAGCCCGCCAGTCTCCGTGTGTGTGGCTGGCACCCTACTCACTAAGCTACAGACGCCAAGCCTAGAGCAATGGTTCTTAAGTGGCATTCAGAGTTCTTTCTTGAACTTTTCAAATTACACAAGTGGAATCATGAGTATACATGTACCAAGGAAAAGCAGGAAGGGAATTATGGCTGGAGAGGAGAGAGTGACCAGAGATGAGGGCTGAGAGGTACGAGGGAGCCAGATCCCATGTGGCCTTGGTAAGGTGATAAATTGTGAATTTAGCTGCTTTGTATTTAAATACTTAGATAAAATGCCTTTTCTTCTATAACTATATCCTGGACTCTTCCAGTTCATGTGAATATCTTCTAACTTAAAAATCATTTTATATCTTTTACCAGGTCACATGACCTAGTCTTTCATAATTTTTTTTTTTTACTACTATTGTTACTCTCATCTTAAGAAGATGTTTTTTCAGGGAATGGTCTGTGTTACAGGTAATTTTGCCTAGTGTAGTTCTGTACCCAGAGTAGTATTCCACAGATACTGTTTGAGTGCTCACAGTTCCTAAGAGGTTGGAGAGCAAAAAGAACAAAAAGAAAAAAAATATATACAGGTGGCATGAAATATGAGTCATTTATGATCTTATGTGTAGAAAACTCTAAAATTTCTATCAAAAAACCTATTAGGCCTGAAAAACAAATTTAGTGAAGTTGCAAGTTACAAAATCTATATTTAAAAATAATTAGTGTTTCTATACACCAATGACAAACTGCCAGAAAAGGAATCTAAAATCTTATTTATAATAGCATAAAAAATTCTTAAGAGTAAATTTAACCAAGAATATAAACGATCAGTACACTGAAATCTATGAAACACAGATGAAAGAAATTGAGGGAGACATAAATAAATGAAAAAATCTGTTATGTTCATGAATTGAAGGCATTAATACTGTTAAAATCACCAAAAGCAATGTACGGATTGAGTGCAATTCTTGTGAAAAGTTCAATGTCATTTTTCACAGAAATAGAAAAACAATAAAGAGGCCAGGAAGGCCAGTAATGAGCAGAACTGATGCAAAGATTGCAAAAATTTGTCTAACTGTGCATCAAAATTGTCCACTGACTGTGAGCAGTATAGCGAGTGGATCAAGTAAACATTGAGAGAGAAACAATTAGGAAAATCTTGGCATGAGAAAGGTGTGTACAAAAAATGGTCCCAAAGAAGCTCACTGGTGAACAAAAGCAAAGGAGAGTTGAAATTTGCCAGGTCATTTTGGAGCAGCAAGATGGTATTTGGGGCTGTGTTATCAATGGTGGTGAAACACGGGTGTATGGAAATGACCCTGAAGCAAAGTGTCACAGTGCACAGTGGAAGTCAGCCAACTGTATACAACCAAAACAGTTCTGTTAAGTTCAGACCAAGAGTCAAGATAATGTTGCTAATCTTTTTTGGTATCAATTCATTACAAATTTGTACTAACTGACCAAAGTTAGCTAAGTTTACTATTTGGAAGTGCTGAAAAGGCTGCATCAAAAAGTTAAATGAGAACAACCTGAACTTTTCGCCAACCACTCACGGCTCTTACATCATGACAAAGCATAAGCTCACATGGCACTGTCTGTGAGGGAGTTTGTCGCCAATAAAGAAATAACTATGTTGGAACATTTATACTCACCTGTTCTGGCCCTTGATGAAGTTTTTTCTTTACCCAAAGATAAGGGAAATACTGAAAGGAAGAGATTTGGATGAGTTTCAGGACATCAGGGTCATACAGTGATGGCTCTAATGGCCATTCTCATAAGAGTTCCAAAATTGCTTTGAAGGGTGGACTAGGTGCTGGGGTCAGTGCACAGCTTCCCAGGGGAGTACTTTGAAAGTGACCTTAGTGATATTCAGCAATGAACTATATGGCACTTTTTCTAGGATGAGTTTGTAAACTTAATTGTCAGGTCTCATATATACACAGTGTGTGTGTATTAGTGTGTGTGTGTATATATATATATATATATATATATATATCTTCATCAAAGAAGAAATTTCTGTTTTGTGACAACATTGGATGGATTTGGAGGACATTGTGCTGTAGGTTATAAGCCAGGCACAGAAGACAATTACTATATGATCTCATTTACATTTGGAGTCTACACAGAGAGAACGGCAGTTACCACAGGTAGGGGATTGGGGAATGGATGGAGTAAAGGAAGATGTTGATCAGAGAGTACAAAGTTTCAGTCTGGAGCAATGAAGTGAATGAGTTTTCATGATCTATTACACTGCACGATCACCACAGTTAATAATGTATATTCGACACTGATAGAACAGGTTAACATTCTCACCATAAAATGAGATAAATTAGTGATGCAATGCATGTGTTCATTAGCTTGAGTGCATCTTTGTATAATGTACAGGGGCTGTATGGAAAGTATCCAGGCATGTGTTAGACATCACATTGTACCCCTTAAAAATATGTGATTATTTGTCAATTATAGAAAAAAGAAAATACTCATAATGACCATTGAGAAAATAAAACAATTTAAAGTTTGGAAAAAATCTAATCATCTCAAATATTTTTTGGTAATATATGTTTCCTCTTTTAAGTCATGTTTTAATTATCAATTTTTTAAGTGCATCTGTTATTAGTGTGTTATATCAGTAACAAAGGTCTATATTATCTTTCTTCCTCTTGTCCTGTTTAATATAAATTCTTGTCAAATGTCTTGGTCATGGCTCAGATGTTACTATGAAATTGGAAAGAATACAACATTGTACACTGAACTTTTGAAAAAATGCTGTATCTTTCATTTGTACTGTTAGGTAAACAGGCACAGTTCCAAAAGGGGATATACATTTCCATTCTAATTCTTTTCATGCCGATGTTACATAAGAGCCAAGGATGAACAAGAACTGCTTCTTAAAGAAGAAAGGATAAAACAAGATAAAGACATCAAAGCTGTTGTCGTTATATTTTACCCTGCAAGAAACAAGAAATTATCAGAACTTAACAAAAAGGGGTTACTGTTACAATTCCTACTGAGTGTTTCAGAAAGAAACAGGGGAAGAGGATATATTTATCCAATGGACAGAGGGGCTGTGAAATTTTCTAGTTAATGCAAACAGAGGCAGGGACTTTAATACACCCACTGGGTACGTGATGTTTCAAACTTTCATAGGGAAACACATCTAAAAATGCATAAAGTGAAAGATGTCTAGGGCCAGACTTTGAAAAACTTATAAGGGCACTTTCAAGATTTCTCAAAGTACAGCTTCAAGTTCAAAGTGAACTTGCTGAGAACTGGTTTCACTAAGAGCTAACCTTAGTATCACCCAGCAACAGTGGATTGTTAGGTCTAAGTTCTCCCATGATGTCAAGTGCTGAAGAACTGCTTCTTGTTATTTTGTAATATTTTATTGGTTCAATAAGTATTTTAAAGCACCCACTATCTTCAAAGCCCTGTGCTGGGGAATATAGAGGACTCAAAGGTGTTTGAGGCAACATTTTGCCCTCTGGGAGAAAATCGTAGTGTGAAGGAGTACTTGCTGATATGTGTAAGAAAGCTTATCAAAAAATTAAATACAATCAGTGATGTACAGTGACAACCAAAATATCTCATAGTTTTAGCTTCAAGAAATATTTTTATTCTAGCTGTATACCTTATTTCTCCTTTGTGACCTGTGTGAAAAATCTCCCTGCCCCCTTCTTTTCCTGTTCAACTGTGTAGTGTATGTCCTAGGGACACCAGCACCCTTGAAGAGTGTAGGATGATTGTGAGGCCAGGCTCAGAAGGGCCCACTTGGGTTAGAATATTTTCCTCAGGGATTATCAGCCTTCTGATTTGAGCAAGTCCTATAAACCCCTTCTGCCTCTGCTTTGTATTCTATAAAATAGAGATAATAAAGTTGACTTTACAGGGTTGATATGATGATTAAATAATAATTTTAAAGCATTTAGCCAATTGTCTAATAATAGTACTTCAGTGCATCCTAAGTGGTAGTTTATTATTCTAAAAAAAAAAATACAGGGTGTCCATAAACTTTGTGTGCAATTTACCTGATTCAACTATTTTAAGTTGCACATAAACTTTATGGACACCCTGTATATATCAAGTAACATTATTCATTTATTTAAAATTAATTTCATTGTGTCTAAACACACACAAAAATTTTTGAATGATTGAATTCACTTATTTCTATGGATGACAAGTCCTGTGCTGCCGAAATTCTACTTTTATACAGAAAGAATACCGGAAGAAATATACTTCTTCCTTTCACCGACGGCTTCTTAGATTTCAACATATTTTCATTAGATGTGTTAAAGTTTTAATTTGAAGAGTATATTAGTTGCATATAAGAGGAATGAACAAATTCGGGTAAGATCTACTCACATTCGTTTTTTGTACCTCAATTATAAACCTTAATTATTAAGTTGTAATTGTGTACTTTAATTATTACCCAGTAACTATTAAAAGGAAAATTTGTATGGAGTTTTAAATCACAAATCCTGCACTTTATGTTAAGAAAGAAATAACTGTTCATCCAAATATTACTTAAACTTGGGATTTAGAAAGAAAAGTAGCTCAGAACAGTTTGAAGAATTTGAGTTTTTGAACATTTATCAGGCCCAGAGAAACATAAAAATGAATCTTCAGTCTTCCCCCTTCTAAACTCTTTTACCAAATGCCCAGGGACAATGGTTTAAAGGCATTTTATTCTTTCCTTCCTTCTCTGTGGTCCAGATTAGCTAATAAATTATCTAAAACGCTATCACAAGTTGTGCAATGTGACCCTCACCCATTATCTTCATGTTCCTGGAATTTGTGATACAAAGAATGTACAGCAAATCAATAGCTGTGCTTGACTTAAGAACTGTCCTTTCTTTTTTCCTTAAAAAAAAATCCACTTGTAAGTGCTGCTGTTCAGAGCCTACATGCAGGACAACTTGAATTTGTGTCTTCTAGACTGAAG
>NW_003852449.1:7852952-7862111 GCF_000181295.1 Otolemur garnettii | reverse complement strand
ACAAGAAAAAACCCTGTAAACCCAAGAGAATTCTTAGTAATAACAACAGAGCTAGAAGGATCACTCTGTCAGATGTTAGGCTATATTACAAGTCCACAGAGATCAAAACAGCATGGTATTGGCACAAAAATAGAGACAAAGACATATGGAACACAATAGAAAATTAAGAGATGAAACCAATCTCTTAGAGTCATCTGATCTTTGGTAACCCAAATAAAAGCATACAGTGGGGGAAAAGAACCCCTGTTCAATAAATGCTGCTGGGAGAACTGGATAACCACATATAAAAGACAAAAGTTAACTCAAGATGGATAAAAGATTTAGATCTAAGACATGAAACTACAAAAATCCTAAAAGAAAGTGTGTGAAAAACTCTTGAGGATGTCAGCCTGGGAAATATTTTATGAAGAATACTTCAGTGGCAATCACAATGATGACAAAAATAAACAAATAGGACTTAATTAAACTGAAAAGGTTTTGCACAGCTAAGGATACAACAAAGCAAATGGACAAACTTCAGAATGGGAAAAGATATTTGCATGTTATGAATTTGACAAAGGCTTGATATCTAGGATCTATAGAGAACTCTAATAATAATATAAAAAGCTACCAATCTCATCTAGCACTGGGGAAGAGACATGAACAGAACCTTCTCTGAGGAAGACAGACAGATGGCTAACAAACATATGAAAAAACGCTCATTGTCACTAATCATCAGACAAATGCAAATCAAAACCATCCTGAGATATCACTTAGCCCCAGTGAGAATAGACCACATCACAAAGTCCCAGAATTACAGATGCTGGCATGGATGTAGATTGAGAGGGACACTTGAACAGTGCTGGTGGGACTGCAAACAAATACAGCCTTTTTGGAAAGAAATATGGAGAGTCCTCAAAGGACTCAAATTAGACCTCCCATTTGACCCTGCAATCCTACTACTTGGCATCTACCTAGAAGAAAAAAAATCATTTTATCATAAAGACATTTGCACTAGAATGTTTATCACAGCTCAATTTATAATCACTAAAATGGAAACAAACTAAATGCCCATCAAGTCAGGAAGGGATTAATAAGCTGTGGAGTATGTATACCATGGAGTATATGCAGCTGTAAGAAAAGATGGTGCCTGTACATCTTTTGTGTTATCCCAGATGGAGTTGAAACATGTTCTTAGTATAATATCACAAGAATGGAAAAGCAAGTATCCAGTGTACTCAATTTTATTATGAAGCCAGTAGATGATCTAACACATGCCCACATAGGAGAAAAACTTAATTCTATTCAAGTTGGGGGGAGGGGTAACAAGTGAGGAGGAAGAAGAGTAGAGGGTATTGGTGTGGGCCCACTTAAAGGGCACAAGGTATGTGTGTGTGATGCACCTTTCGGGCATGGGACACAACTATAAGAGGGACTATACCAGACAATTTCAAAAATTGTGACCTGGTTGTTCGTACCCTCACAATAACCTGAAATAAATAAGTAAATAAATATTTTTTGAAATTTGATAAAGTTCTTTTTTATTAGTTTAAAGATCTACTTTCAAAATATGTTTTGGTAGATCATAAATGACTCTGTTAGAGTGAAAGAGGAAGTCTGAAAATGCAGATCTGTTTGACTTTATTAAAAAAAAACCACATGTACAATTTGAACAAATGGTTATGTTAGGATGATGAATGAAATCTGTTATAGGGTAGACTAAAGTTTCACATATAAACAAATCAAGGTTTTTGGTGAGAAATCCAACAGTTACACTTCCCCCTTTGGTATTGTAGAGGAAAATATGAACGAGGGCATTATCATTCCAGGAAAATGTCAGTATACAAGAACAGACCAAACATAGAAGGGACAGGGTATATTGGCCTGATCCAGGCCTCCTGGGACAGCAGTCTTCTACAGGTGCCATCTGCTTCATCTAGGGTGACTGTTAGTTTTAAGTTCCCAGTTTAGATGCTGGTCTGGTCAGAAGTAGGAGCTTTTTAAAATGAGAGATGTGGCTCCAGGAGTCAATGTCCTTTAGCTTGGTAGCAGAGGGATTGGTGAGAAGGACTTGCTGTGGGTCTTCAGTAAGACCCAGTGGGGCTGTAGAGAAGTAAGGCTGGAGAGAATGATTATGTAAGTACACATAGCTGCCAGGCTACAGATTATCATGTTTTAGGTCTTTGTCTCAGAAGTGCACTGTGGGAAAATTATTCCACTGAAATATGATTTTATCCATTGATTTAACATTGCCTTTATCACAGTGGAGCATGTATCCTTTTACCAATTAAGAGTTGAAAGCAGAGGGAGCCAATCGTGTACAGAAACTATTTCAAGAGGTGAAGGTGAAAGCTTATGACCCCAAAGGAAGCGGCTTTTAGATTGTGGCTTTACCACAGAAAGGGCTTTAGGCCAAGGAAGGTGTAGAATTTCCATAAATTTTGCCAACTGGATTTTATAGTTCTACTTGTTTATTCTACTAACGCAGAAGATTGGGGTGGTAGGCATAATGGAAATGTTGTCAAATTGGCAAAATGCACATACTTTTTTTTATTATGTGGCCATCAAAATGGGTTCCCTGATCACTATGTCACTCAAGGTGTGTTTCCCAGGTGAGAATAATTTTTTACAGAAGAATTTTGGCCATGGATATAGTAGTGGCTTGCCTATAGGCCAAAGTCTTTACCCAGTGAAGTAAGAACATGCAGATAATTACATATCACCCTGAAAATCAAGTAGATGGAGAAAATCCATTTGCCAAACTTCAAATGACCTGTTAGATAAATCAGGATGTACAGAATCAATATGTATAAGTTTTCCTGGATTAAATTTAAAGCAGATGGTATAAGCCAAATAGGTATTTTTTGCAGCTTTTTATATGTTGCCCCATCAATATCATTTTTTAGAAAATTAATTTGTTAGTTGCCTAGTAAGTCAAATTGCGTACTGTAGTAAACAATGAATATTTCATTGAATTTAGAAGAACTAGTTTGAAACCACAGTTCTTTTTTTATCATCAAGCCAGCAGCCATGATCTTTCTAATTTTGCTTTTCAGCTTCTGGCACCCAATTTTTTGCATCTTTGATAATTATATTTAGATCATTTTTGAAAACTCTGTTAGTGAGGCCACAGCAGAGATTCTTTACATCATTATCAGCAAGGTTATTTCTTCTACCTTTCATAGACTCTAACTTTGAAAGTCCAGGAAGTTTGAAAATGGCTAAGGTAGCTAGTAGCTGGATGGCATCCAGTAAGTTGCGTACACTGATCCATCATTAATTTGGTCTTCAGTGGAAGTGAGGAAACCTCTTCATTTCTACAACTTTTAATGCCCATGAGCAGCCCAAAGGCCTGTGTGCTATTTGTGTACATATTAGCAGATCTTCCTTTAGCAAGGAGTACAGCCCAAAAAAGGGTAATAAGTTCAGGCTGCTGGGTGGAAATAGCCATCAGTAAACAGGAAGCTTCAATGACTTCAGAGCAAATGGTAGCTCTATATCCTGTATAGCTCTTATCCTTATTTTCTTTTAAAAATGATTCATTTGTAAACCACAATGGTTCAGCATCATCTAGTGGCATTTCTTGAAAATCTTTTCGGGGAATTAAAAAGATAGTGTCAAGTAGTCATAATAGTTTTCATCAGAAGGAAGGGATAAAAGAGTAGCAAGGTTGAGATTATTACACTGAGAAAGCTCTGTGAGGAGTGTCTAGGGAAAGAGTTCATGAGAGGTAGGATGACTGGTAGAGAGATACTGAGTATGATGGGAAACAAAAATGGTCAAGGAAGATCCATGACAATTTCTTCAGTGGATTTAATTAATAGAGTGGTAGCTAAGATAGCCTTTAAACAAAGGAGTAACTCTCAGGCTCCTGCATCTAGGTGCTGGTTATAACATTCAGTGGGTGCTGGTGGTCTCTGTGTTTCTGGGTTAGAACATCCAAGGCATTTCCTTTCTGTTCATAAACAAGGAGGAAGAGAAGTTTATAATTGGGGTGTCCTAAGGCAGAGTGACTTTAAGCCCTTCCTTTAATTTAATAAATGCAATATCTTAATATTTTTCCCATATGGTGAGATTAGTCTTAGAGATGTTAAATAGAGCATGTATAAATTCAACAGTGAAAGAGAAATTTGGTATCCAGTTATGGCAGTAACCAGAGAGTCCAAGAAACTATCAAAATTGTCATTAGTTTTGGGTTCAGAGAATTGTAAGATACCTTATATTTATTCATGGTCCATCTGTAGTCCTTCAGAAATAAGATCATCCAGGTATTTACCTTGGGTCATAACTAGTTGTAGTTTTTCTCTAGAAACCTTATGACCCTTGGTGGCTAGGAGTTTAAATAAATGTACACTCTCTTTTTTGCAGGCTTCCTGTGAGGGAGGAAGTCATTTACATATTGTATTAAGGATGAGCCTTGGGGAAAAGACACATTTTCTATATCAGCCTTCATAACTGAGAAGTAGGAAAGACTTTCAGTATAGCCCTGAGCATAACAGTCCAGGTATAGTTTATTAATCTTTCCTAGGTGAAGGAAAATAAGTACTTAAAGGTCTTTATCAATAAGGATGCTAAAAAAGGCACTATAGAGGTCAATTACTGTGCAAAACTGGAGATCAGCAAGATATGCAGATTTAAAATTATAGGATGATAGGCTAAAATAATGTTTTTATGGCATGGATGTCTTAAACAAATCTCTATCCTTGACCATTAGGTTTTCTTACTAGGAAAATGGGAGTATCACAGGGGCTAGTATGAAGAATAATTAAGCCTTGAGTCTTGCATTTTCAAATAATGGGGTTTATGACTTGTAAGGCTCAGGGCCTACTGCTTAATATTAGACAGCAGCTTGGTGGGGCCAATTTGGATTTTGACTGGGAGTGCAACAGAAATACTGTTGACATTGGTTGATGATGTGGCCCGTAAAGGGACCGTGGGGGTGTTGAGGTCTGTAGCAATTTTGATAGCACTATTTATTTCTTTGCCTAGCTCTAGTAAAATTTGCTTTATATATCTGGGAGCTTTTGTGTTGGGTGCTAACATATTCAGAATTATTATGTCTTCTTGTTGAATTTTTCTCTTTACCATTATATAATGACCTTCTCTGTTTAAAGTCAATTTTATCTGATACAAAAATGGCTATACCTGCTCACTTTTTAAATTGAATTAGGTTTTTTTTTTTTTTGGTATGTATCAAAGTTCTATTTTTTTTTAATTTCAGAATTATGAGGGGTACAAATGATTAGGTTACAATGTTTGCATTTGTTAGGTAAGGTTCCTGTTTTAGTTGTGCCCCTCACCTAGGAGGGGTGCCATATCCCCTTACATCGCTTCCATTACATGGGAGCACACCAATCCCCCTTCCCCCTCTCCTCCCTTCCACTTTCCTCCCCTGTTGGGTGATGATTTCTTGTGGGGTGAGAAGGACGGCTTGGCCACAGGTGCAAGATTGCTCCTAGAATTGTATGAAAGCAAGACACGACTGCTACTCTGGGTGGCAGTAATAGCAAAATGTCTTTATTCTCAACATCTTTTATAATAAACTAATCATGTACACCACATTGATCAATAATCCAAATATCGTTTATTCTTATCTTAAACTATAGAAAAGACAGAAAGTCTGGGAAAGTGAGATAACCATCTTAAGACTAGCTTCAGGCTATTCTCTAAAGACCTACAACAACCCTACATTACCTGATTTCTATTGTCAAAGTTAAAGGTCAGGAAAATGGGGGAGTAAAACTTTTTTCTTCCATGTACTCAACTAAGTTTCCGAGAAGCAGGCTTAATGAGTGTTTTCTTGTGATTTGGAGGCCCCCCCACTATCATGATGGAGTGTTGTTTTATTCACATCATTATGATGGAGTTTTCTTTTCACTCACATCAATCTTTGAGTCATGTCCCCTGCACAGATGGGCTATCTCAACCCTTATCTGGCAGGCTGACTTACTGCACAGTCAGGGTTCCATGTAGGAGGCTGTAAGCCTTGCCTGCAGGCCCCTGCCATGCTCTCCCAGGTCGCTAGGCCTCGACAAAGACACACAATACTCTGTGAGTCTTTTTGCTCAGTTTCTGAAATTAAAAGAACACATTTCATTTAGTTTTATGGGGGAATTCATCCCACAATTCCCCTTTCTTTTTTCTGGTGATAAGCATTCATGTCAGTCATCATTAAAGCAAAAACTGTAGCATGACGTCTGTTTTCTTCCTCAACGTTTCTAACTCTTTGACAAATAACATACCCCCAACTTGAATTACATTGAATTTTTCTCTTATATGGGCCTAGTCCATCTACTGGTGTGTATCAAAGTTCTATTTTGATCAAAGTCCCTGTCCATCTACTGGCTTCATATTAGTATCAACATCATTGGATACTTGCTTTTCCATTCTTGTGATACTTTACTAAAGAATGTTCTCCAACTCAATCCAGATTAATATAAAAGATGTAAAGTCTCCATCTTTTTATGGCTGAATAGCCATTCCTGGGTTGATGGGCATTTGTGTTGATTCCATATCTTGGCAATTGTGAATTAAGCTACAATAAAAAAATCTAGTGCAAATGTCCTTATGATAAAATGCTTTTTTTTCTTCTGAGTAGATACCTAGAAATGGGATTGCAGGATCACCTGGAAGATCCATTTTGAGTTCTTTGAGGACTATCATATCTCTTTCCAAAGAGGCTGTATTAGTTTGGAATCTCACCAACAGTATGAAGTGTTCCCTTTCTCCACATCTGTCCCAGCATCTGCAGCTTTGACATTTTGTGATGTGGGCACCTGCTCTCTTTTGATTTCCGTTTGTGTGGAATATTTTGTTCTGTCTTTATATATTGAGTCTGTATCCCTCTTTGTGGTTTAGGTGTGTTTCTCAGAACCAGAAGATATTGGGGTTGATTTTTTTTAACCATTCAATTAGTCTATATTTTTTGAGAGGAAAATTCTGCCTATTAATGTTAACTGATAGCATTGATATGTGGGATGTTGGTCTTTTCATCCTCGTGGATAGTCCCTTATTCCTTTGCTTTTAACCTCTTGTTTTACTGTATAAGAGAATACTTTTCATCAAAAAGACACACTTAAATGTTTATGTTCCACATAAAGATGTGGAATCAACCCAAGTGCCAATCAATGCATGAGTGGATTAATAAAATGTGGTATATGTATACCAGGGAGTATTACTCAACCATAAAAAGATGAATTAATACCTTTTGCAGCAATCTGGGTGGAACTGAAGACCAGCCTTCTAAGTAAAGTAACTCAAGAATGGGAAAACAAATGCCACATGCACTCACTGTTAAATTGGAACTAAAGTGAGCACACATGTGCACAGAGGGAAGTAAAAATCAAGTGGAAATCAACCAGGGGCAGAGGGGAGGAGGGATGGGGCATTGTAACTAATGGGTACAATGAACCCTATTTGAGTGATGGACACACCTATAAGCAGGACTCAGGCATTACAAAACTAATCCATGTACCTAAAATCTCTGTACCCCTTAGTATTTTGAAATTTCAAAAAAGAAAAGAAAAGTCATAAAGTGAAAGAGGAGTGTGGGTAAAAACACAGTTTAGGCTGGCATTCCAGCGGACTTAAGTGGGAACAGCTCAAGCCTCAGCCCTGGGTGCCCCCTGCCACTGGTGCTGCCCACTTATGGTGGCTAGAGGGGTTGGAACATTCAGAAGAATAGGTAAGAAACTAGTCTGGGAAATGTCTAGATGGAAATTAGCAGCTGAGTGGAGTCAAGATGTCACAGTTAGAAAGCAGTTAACAATTATCCTCAAGCCTCAGCTGTCTAACCTGTGGGCTGTAACTTCCCTTGTTAAGTCCCCACCATAGAGTTGTTTGATCTATAATTTAGTGCTCCACCGTCCTTTACCCTGATAGCCCTCTTGAACAAAAGACTGCCTGTTTAACTGAAACTTGAGACTGTTAACTTCCCACTTTTTTACTTTGTATATGCATGCCCCCAATAAAGAACACCAATAAAAAGTTCTTGAGAATTGGGTTCTAGGCAGCACCTACCTGTCTTGCTACAGGCCCAGAGGGGTCCATCTCTCCTGGTCTCTAGATAGAAATTTTGCATGTGAATTTATCACACTGTTGCTCCCTTTGTCCACCAGTTCCCTGGCAGTTGGGAAAAGTCCCTGCTTGGGGAGTTCTCAGTCAGTGTTGTGGCTCCCTCCAGGCTACAACAGAAGAGAACAATAGATGGCCCCCAAGGAATGGAAAGATTCGGGACTTTGAAAGTCTTCTTGTTCTTTTCATTTTTTAATTTCTGTCTCTGTTGATTTAGGCACAGTATTTTGGAGTGAGGCAAATTTTGGTTCCTGATTATGTTTAGACGCCTCTGTGTACCAGTGAAGATGTATGTTCTGTTCAGACAGCTAGTTTTAGAGCCAGGAGCTAGGGCTTCCTAGTTTATTCCCAAGATAAACTAGGTCAGAGGGGAAGAATTACTATTATCATTCTAGGTAAACTTTAGAATATTGGCCCATTGAAATAAGAAAATATGTGATGATAGACTATAATGTTTAAGCCTAAAACAAGCTGGATTCACCCATGGAGGCTTATTTTGGCATGCCTTTGAATTTTGGAAACCCATTGTGTGTCTGTTTAATGGTGAATACACAAAATCTAATCAAATGCAAGTGGCAAGTAACTAAAAGCTAAATTAAAACATAAGCACAAAAGGAAAATAAGGTAGGTACTTTACTGGAAAAATAATAAACCTTCTCCAAATGAAGGAAAAATTCCTTCATTCAAACCTCAAGGTCCAAATCTTGCAGCTGATGCCAATAGGAGGAAAGTAACTATCCCTAAAAGGAGATCTTCCAAGCAGAAAAGGGAAGGACGCCTCCTCAAATCACAAATAAAACAGAACTCAAAAATAAATTCAGGGGGTCTGTCTGAGAAAGACTGAGGAGTTAGGGGGGAAGGTGGGGGAGCAGGTCCCAATGTGGCTACCTCATGTTGTAGATGGATGGGCTAATTATTCTCCTGGAGGGGAAGTCAGCTTACAACCTGGTTTCTGACACCAGGTATGCTGAAGTGGAAATAAAAATGCAGAGATGAATTCTAAATTTAATGTTTTATTTAGGAAGAAAGAATTGTGATTCAAGGCATACATGCAGACCACATGGTCATTGGTATGTCCCAAGAACAAAGAAAAGACTGGGGGGGGGG
>NW_003852449.1:7830896-7852721 GCF_000181295.1 Otolemur garnettii | reverse complement strand
AAAAAAAAAAAAAAAAAAGAAAGAAAGAAAGAAAAGGGGGAATGGTATGTGTGGTTCTGAAAGGAAGGTCATTGGTATTAGTAAAGCCTTGGGCAGCTGGCAAGCTCCCATTAGTGGGCAGTGGGTGAAATTAGTCTCAGAATTGCAGCAGGTCTTCTGAGCAGCAGGAGAGAAGACTATAACAGGCATTTTCAGCAGCTGGACTTGCAGAGAATTACGTTTCTAGAGCAATGCTATGTACCCAGGTGTTTCCCCCCCAAGTTCCCACACCTCTGATTTAGTTGAGTATGACAAGAATTACCCGATTTCTATTCAATTTGCACAAAAGTATGCAACTTTTACTACTGATTTGCTTGTTAGTTGTTTTATTTATGTAACTTCTACTTTGAAGTGTTGGGACATGAAGAAATTTTATTATAAGCATTTTGACTGCTTGCTTACACTTCAGTCAATAAACTATTTCAAAATCTTTCCATTTCTACTTCCTGTCTCATCCATAATGTCATGTTTCACAGCTGCAGCAGCGTTTGCAGCAATAGATTGCACTGATGGTTTAGGAAGGAAAATTCAGATAGAGAAGGATGTATTAAGTTCTTACCAGACCAAATCTCAGTGTGCTGCATGTGGGGTATTTTATAATTGCCTTCTACTGGCTTACAATCTCGCTAGAGAGGGAGAGGGAAAATATATGTACATTAAATGATTAGAAAGAGTTTAACAAAAATCACTGAATACAACCAAGCACCAAATGTATGACAAGTTCAATAAAAACTCTATGTTCAGGGAAGGGTTAATGGAAGAAGTGAATGTAAACAAATCTTGAAGTCTTGGCTTATTTCTAAAGCTCGATAAATGTAATAGAACAAATGATCCATAAAATTCCTACAGAAATCCGTGAGGAAGGCACAAGTGTGGCCTTCGTAAGAACTGGAGATGTCGGCCAGGCTAGAGAGAAAGGTGGAGGAGAAGGGAGCTTGGACAGATCCCCTGGGGCTTGCTGACAGTTGACCTGCCATGAATATCCTTGTTCATATCAATTAGCTTAAGCTTTGGGGCCAGACCTAGAAATCTGTATTTTTAATGAGGTGCTTATGCTACTCACTAAAGTTTGAAAACTACTGTTGTAATGGATAATCGTGGGAGCATGGAGAAGATACAGACATGTGCAGGTAAAGAGGGGAAGGAACTGAGAGGATGCTGAGAGCTTCAGGAACTGTTTTTGGAGTCGTGCTGAAGAGAGTAAATGAGTCAGGGGCTAACTCTTCAAGGAAGAGAGAGCGTGGGCTGGAGCCCACCGATGTTTGAAACAAGGAGGAATTTTAAAAAGGATCCGGGGGTTCCAGGGAGAAGGGTGCAACAGTGGTTTGCAAACAGCAAGGAAGAGCCCAGAGCTCCCCCACTTCCGTGCCAGCGTTACCTTGGGTGTGGAAGAGAATGGCCACACTTGGGCAAACTGCAAGGAAAATGGATCTTCCTGTGGGAGTCAGAAGGTGAGGGAATAGCCGTAGTTGTTAAGGTGATTTTGCTAATGATAGACTGGGAGTTTCCTGGAGGGCGCCTTGTGGTTACCACAGGCAACTAGGGCCGAAAGCAATTAGTCTTCACGGAGTTGTTGGAGGCAATCATCAGACCTAATTAGGACCACCTTAAAAGTCAATGGTTCTCAATTTTGGCTGCATTTTAGAATCAGCTGGAGGGAAGTTTTAAAACTCCCCAATGTCTAAGCAATGGCCAGGCCAACTAAATCAGAATTCTGGTGGTAGGACCCAAACAGCAACATTTTTATAAAGCTCCCCAGTTTATTCCAATATGCAGCTAAAGCTGAGACTCAGGTTTTTTTTAATTTGTGAAGGCAAAAGAAGGAGTGAGCAATGTTGACTCTGGAGCCTGGGACCTGCCTCCTGAGATAGAACACCTCTCGCCCGGTCTGCCTGGGTCCTCCCCAGTCAGATCATCTAATGAGCTAAAACCCATTAAAAAAGCAAATGAATCGCTCAACCCAGTCTAGTAGATGTGTTTGTGTCTATTAGCCAGTAAAAAGTAAAAAAAAAAAAAGAGAAAGTTTTCTCTCCAAGAGCTGAGCAAGCACAGCTTGATGCTCTCTGTTCCGCAGGAGAGCGGGTCACCGCTGAATTGGCAGCTGATTACGTACACATTGCTCTGAGTGCTCCTCAAGAACTTTTACTCTTTTGGAAGAACAGCAGGTGAAAGGTTCACAGCACAACTTTTCACGGTTAATTAGCAGTTAGAATCGCTCCAAGAAATCAAATAGGGAGGAGCAGATGGGCTGGCAGCTCACCTTCGGGCCATCGTTTGTACGCCCCAGCCATTAGTCTTGGCTGTTAAGAACATTATCTAGAGGGAACGTGATCTTATATTTTTGCTTATTTTTCATTTCATTGCTAAATAACTTAACCTTAAAACCAGATTTGTTAAAAAAAGAAAATCAAATGAAATGTTTTCATCAGAGCTGCTTAATTTGCAACATGTCGCCATCATCATCTCCTGGCAGTGGTTACCGCGCTGTAAAATGTACCTGACTGCTTTAAGTGCTCAGTCATCACGGATGTGCTCTAGTAAGTGAAGGATTCCTGCTTGCAAATTACAAAGAGCACATTACATTTTACTGGCATCTCAGTAAAATAAGCCTTTGCTTTGAGGTTTTAAAACATCTTTTTAAAACTTACCACTCGGATGGTCCTGTTTATGAACAAACCAGGTTGTAGTATTTTAGCAAGTCAGTGTTATTTTCTTTCTGTTGTGGGAATAGTTTGGCTGCATTTAAAAATTATTATTCTACAAACACAGCACTCCGAGGAGGTTTTAGATCTCATTGGCTAGTGGTGTAGCTTTTGAAATTGAGGTGTAGAAGTGGGATCGGCTGTAAACTCTTTTGCATTTGTTGAATCTGTGTCCCAAGCAACATCGACTTAGGAAAGGGTAGTGACTTTTACCGCCTTCCTCCGTATGGAAATCTGTGTTAGGTCTCTTTGAAAATAGGGGCTACTTAGATGTAACGTACTGTTTCCCCAGTTGGAGTGACTGAGAATGCTGGGTGACCTCTGTGAGGTTACTCGCTGCCTCCCTGAAAATTTCCTCCATCTGAAGTAAATACCTGCTGAGCTAAGAACTGTGGTGAAGAAAAAACTCATTAACCGTGACAAATGGTGTTTCAGGACAGGGTTTCTGAAATTCACCTTGCGCCGCACATTCTAAGTTCACTACTCTGCACCAGGCGTTTGCACTCTCAGTAAGCCAGAATGAGGGGCCAGAAATGCTTCTAGGCCAAATATTGCAGCGAGCAGCTTTCTCTGTTGTCTCTCTGTGGCCGTCCCCTCCATGCTGCCCGCATGTGCCTACGAATGTCATCTTCTGTACATTCTGACATACACCACATCAGATAAAACTTCATGTTCCTACATAAGAAATCCATGTGCCAAAATCAGCCCATCTCAACTTTTTAAAAAACAAACAGACAAACAAACCTTGCTTGAACTTTACCCCAAACCAATTAAATCAGGGAATCTAAGGTTATAGTGTGGAGATTACTGGGGTTTGAAAGCTCCTTAGGTGATTCTAACATACAGCCTGGTCCAGCTACCACTATCTTACATAAAATCAGGGCTCCTGTAGGATCTAATTCTAAAGAGTTAGTTGGATAAACAAGATATTTGTAAACCAGAAATCCTTCCATGCTATTTGTGAGCCTAGAATCAATGCGATGGCATTATCCCACCAGCCTGAAGAGGGACAGCCACAAAGCTCAGAAGGGTTATTTTTCTATTGCTATGGAATCTCCAGTGGCCGTGACCCTGTTTTCTTTTATCTCCGGCACTGCATTACCTGTGATCATCCACCACACATCAAAAGTATAACTTCCCTTATATTCACCAGTATCGTGTTCACCAGCGAGATATGAACATCCCGATTTTGGAGGATGGATGGGGAGAACTCCAAATTCATTTGACATTATGTCACTGTGGATTTCTCATTCTAGGAAACATGCACAGTCACCATGATCACAGCAGAGTTTTCTGTTCTTTTCACGTGTTTCGTTAACTCAGTGAATCTGTGCTTGCTGGGCGTTGGCTCTGTCTCTGGAATGATTAGGACAATGAGCTCTGGGCTGCAAGAGTGCTGGGACATTAGCCACAGCTATGGAGATTTTGAGTTCTAAGTCCCTTGCTTTATAAGTGTTGAAACATGTATTAGCAAATATGTAATTTAAATGGGTAGCTCCTCCTATTCTTGAAGTAAGAATTTACATATGTGGTGAAGATAGAAGTCTCTGGAGGAAAGCTGTGTGTGGTAACGATCGATGTGTTCATTTTTAATTTTAGTTTTTGAGTTCTTTTGAACTTGTGCCTTAAAATGGATTATAATAAATGAAACCTGATTGGGTGCTGTTTCTTCAGTTTGGTAACATAAAGTGTCCACTTCTGGTTTCTATTCGAGCCCTCATCTCTTCTGCTAAGCCATGGCTTAGAAGACATGTGTCTTTTCCATACCTTTTGTGGGCTTCCCTGCCACCCCACTCTCACTGTGCCTCTCGAGGAGTGCTATTATGTGTCAAGGTCAAAAATATTGTTATTTAAAAGTATGAGAAGTTAAGCTTTTTGTACAATCCTGGAAGAGATTAAAATCTATTATATCCATTTTGTGGCCCTTTGGTTGTTCTGTGACTTATTTCTTTGGACTGTTATTTTCCAATTTATTGTTTCAAGAAGACCAGCTTGTATATATTTCCTGGGCATGTAGGCATTATAGATGTTTCCTCCTTGCTCTGGGAATGATTGGTTTTGAAACGCTTAAGTCAGATGATTTATGCCTTTTATGGGAACTGCTTTTTTTCCCTTCTCAGTGTGTTATCTCCCTTAATAAGATGTCATGAGAACTTATTCAAAGGAGCAATGTTCTTTCCCTGACCTTTGATGAAATCTTGGCAGGCTCCAATCTTAGTCCTCTCTGGTAACAACAATCTTATGGCTTTGCTCTTGTTAAATTACAAAACGGTGTTAATTCATTATGCAAAAGTTTCAGTCCACATAATATTCACTATTTAATCTTCAATGGAGATTATTTCTCCTTCCCCCGCCGTAGGATGTCAGCCGCTGGCAGCGTCTCTTTTCCTTAGCTCAGACCTTTAGTAGGAGAGACCCTTTGTGAGGGGAAGCCGGTGTGCTCGGCTTTTCCTGTTTCACGTTACACTCGTGTGGGTGTTTGGGGAAGGACCCCAGAAGGTGCTATCTCTGGACCAGCGTAGGCCCTCACAA
Source organism: Otolemur garnettii (assembly GCF_000181295.1). Classification (NCBI taxonomy): domain Eukaryota; kingdom Metazoa; phylum Chordata; class Mammalia; order Primates; family Galagidae; genus Otolemur; species Otolemur garnettii. The sequence goes on along the minus strand of NW_003852449.1, from coordinate 7,847,448 downwards.
AACATTGACTCTCTCGGCACTTAGATCTTGGGCTTTCTTGCTTCCAGACCTGTGAGAGAGAAGTTCCTATTGTTAATAACTTTCCCAGTTTATGGAATTTTGTTGTAGCAGCCTGAAGAGACCAAGGACATCCTTCTTGCTACTTCACGTCTTCTCTTACTCATGGTCTTCAACAAAAGAAAACAGGTAGAAAGGAGAGAGACAATGATGTAAGGTAGAGAATAGCTTCCTAGGAAACGTCTGGGGACGTCGTTGGCTGCCTTCAGGCTTTCTAGGCTTCTTACACGTTCTAGGCTGAGATTTTTTCACTTGGCTGCTTGCGTTTGTGGTTTCATTTTAAGATTTCGGTCACTGAGGACTTATGCAGCTCTATCTCTCAACCTCTCATGGAATCGCAGCACAATCCAGTTTATTCCACTGTTCTTCCTTGAATTCCTAATTCTTCTCCGTAGTCAACACCATAAAGAAGCTATTAGCATTATTGCCTTTTCCAGGAGGTACAGTTTGAGTTAAAATGGTGCTGCCCACACTATCTCTTCCTTGTATGGCTCACCGTCTTGGGCCTGGAAGTCTCTGGCCAGTCTTGACACAATCATAGTTATTCTGCTGTCCCAAGCCACTGTATCACCCTGAGGCATTCTCTGTAACTTGGAGTGGTCCTCAAACTTTTTATTTAAACAGGGGGCCAGTTCACTATCCCTCAGACCATTGGAGGGCTGGACTGCGGGCCTCGGGACAAGTCGGCTGCTAAGCAGGACAGGTAGTGGCGGCAAAAACACCTGGCGGGCCGGATAAATGTCCTTGGTGGGCCGCATGTGGCTCTTGGGCCGTAGTTTGAGGACGCCTGCTTTAGGGAGTCAGCATTCTAAGCTCTGAGAGTACTGTAATGGAAATGTCCACAACAAGGCTTTAAGTGAGGAAGCGCCTCTCACACTCAGCCCCTCCTTCTTGGGAGAAAGGGAATTTCCACTGTGCCGACATCTCGTTTTCACCAATCCACCTTCTCCACACTTTGACCTAGTTTATGATCTTCAGTTTTCTTGAGGAGTCTATTATTGTAGTAGTAATTATGGCTACTGACACTTTCTTTGTAAATTTTGCATGGAAGCATCTGTCTCATACTCAGTTCTGCATTTGATGAACATCTTATTTTTTGCCTCAGTTGAAATCAAAGCAGAAGGACTTAAATTTTAATATCTAGTTAGATATGTCCATTTTCCTGGAGTATCTACTCTTTATATCTTCTTCGAGAAGCAGGGGTGAGAATAGGCAGGTACGAGAGAATTCAGATATAGTATTTGCTGTCATCCCATCTTCTTATGATCAATCCTCTTCTGATTAATACAAAAATTGTGGCTTTGCTTGTCAAGTGGAGTTTCTCATAGATTTTAGATTTCCTACTATAGCCAGGGAAAAGCTGGTTGAAATAACTGCTATAAAAAGACCAAAGTCGAGTCAGAAATGTGGAGACCACGTATAGGAATAGTTTCCTGTGAATTGAGTCAGAAGAATTGCATTTACTTTATAAGATCTCCAGTGGCTTGGATGATTTAGATAAGCTTTAGGCACCAAACAGGAGTACAGTGTACTGGGTCTGTTCTAATTCAGGAAGCTGGAAAAACACCTCCTAACTTTTCATCTTTAATTGGCCTTCAGTACCCGGCCACCATAGCTCGCAGGCGGTGGACCACGTGAGTTAGAGTATTGCTGTGCCACTGGAACATTCATATTAGTGTCCGACTTTACCGGCTTTGTAGAATTACAAAGTTAGGACGTTTGCAGCATTAAGAACTATGATTATATTTTATCAAGTTAATTCTTTTAGCCTCTGTAATATGGTGAAATAAAGCCTGCTTCCTTCCCTGCCAAGTATACAAGTTGTATCTTTTCAAGGATGATGACTACCACAATTTGGGCTATAATTTTATACTCTTATGCCCCTGTTTACCATATTTGTATGTTGGGAAGTTACTCTATAACGAATTTTTCTACTAAAGTATTTCTAATTTGTTTTGATTCAGTGTTTTCTGTTTTGGAAACATGCACTCTTAATACTTTATATATAATAGAATTGGAGTTGGAGTGCTTTAGGGAATATTAAAGATATATACTACAGGTATACAAAGAGACTCCTAGAATGGTTGAACCACTAGATGGAAGGGTTGTGAGTCCCAGATGACTATGTGAACCAGATCAGCATTCTGTCCCTCCCCCAGCATGCTGTTGACTCTGTCATGTCTGTTGACTGTGATGTGAGTAGGTGGAATCAACTATTAACATATTAAGTTACTAGCATTTGGGGGTACTTTATTTTAGTTTTAACTTAGTAAATATTTGTTTGAAATTGGTTTGCCAATCTGTTCAGAATGATTACAGGGGACTTCTTCAGCACTGAAGCCATATTATAAGATAATTATGATATAATTAATGTCTCCTATAAGCCACACTTTAAGAGTAGTTAAAAATATAGGAATATATAGAGAGACTATTGTCTTATCTATTGTACTCTAGCTCAGTTGGTTTGGGTATCAGTGAAGATGGAGATAGTATGAACATGTGTTACTGAAGTAGTTATATTCTAAAAAATTGAAGGAGCTGAACTTCTTCATTGGAAACTCCAGAATTTTAATATCAGAGAAGGATTGCAGTTGTAAAGAAAAATAAAAGACATATAATTGGGTCAAGAATTAAGATGATGATGCCAGGAATTAAAAATTATAAAAGAGATATTTTAGAAAAAAGTGAATCTAATGGCTATCTGCATTAGAGACACTTGAATATTTGTTGAAAATACAAATTTTTTTTCTTAAAATTTTATTTATTTATAAAATTATTTCTTTTCTTGTTTGGGATTCATTGAGGGTACAAAGAATTAGGTTACATTGATTGCATTTGTTAGATAAAGTTCTTCTTATAATTGTGTCCTGCCTCTGACAGGTGTGCCATACACCTTGGTGCCCCATCTCTCTCTCTGTTCCCCTCTCCCCACTTGCTCATTTCCTTACCTCCCCCCGTATTAGCTCATATACTGCCTTAATATTAGAATAGAATACATTGGATTGAAAGTACAAATTCTTGGGCCTTAAACAAGACTTACTGTCAAAATCACCACGTTTAACACACATGAAAATAATTTTATTTTTGTGACGTTTAAAGGAAATTATATAAAAGTACTTATAAAGATGCTTAGCGTATAAGCATTCAATGAAAATTATTGGTATTATTAAAATTTTTATGCACACTAAAGCTGAGAAACCTTGTTATAGAAATGTATTATGTGGTAAAATGAGATTTTTTCTTCTATGTAGATAACCAGTAATGGGATTATGGAGTCAGATGAGACGTGTACTTTTATTTTTTTAAGGATTCTCCATACTTCTTTCCCGAAATACAATTCCACTAACAGTGCATTCCTGTACCCTTCTCTCTGCACCCACACTAGCATCTGCTGCTTTGGGACCTTGTGAAGTGGGTCATTCTCCCTGGGGTTAGGTGATATCTCCAGGAGCTTTTGATTTTCATTGGGGAGCATTCTTCTAAGTAAAATATCTCAGGCATGGAAAAGCAAGCATCCCATGTACTCAGTGCTAGTCTGAAAATAGTAGACCAGCAACTACCATGTCCCTCCTTTAGGAGAGGAGGTATTTACTTTTTCTATCTCTATTTACATAGACTGTCTGCATTGTGTTTCCATGGCATATATTTACACATTTTGCTTCTTAGGTAGAATTTTCATATATAAATAACTGTATTTTCCTCATGATTTGCTAAATTATCTAGAGCATTCATATTATTTGTTCACTCAAAAATAGTGAGTACCTAATATGTGCCAGTGCTGGGGAGATAGATGCCAAGAAAAACAGGCATAGTTCTGCCTCTGTGGAGCTTCTCATTCCCACAAAGGCATCATCTGGCAAAAATACAAATCAGTGCCAATCATAAGAATAATGAGCTCCGTGGAGAACGTCCATCGTGCCATGACAGCATCTAATAAGGGAGGCTTCCTATGGACCTGTGATATGGGGGAGAAGTTATATTCAAACATCATAAGGGAGTGAAGTCAGTTCGGGCAGAAGTAAGATGCACTGATCTTGTGGTAGAAGCAGTTAGACGCGTCTGAGCAGCAGAAATACTCCCAACCAAGTTGGAGCCTAGAGAAGAGATGGCAAGTGAGGATGGAAAAGTAATTAAGAACTAGGCAATTAAGGACCTCAAGGGTCATGTTAAGATTTTAGCTTTTATTCTATTAGCATGTGGTATGTAACAAATAAAGATTTATTTAAAGAACGAACAAATCTGAACATTTTATTAAGCGATGAGGATGGAGGTGGCAGTGAGAAACACCATCTAGGTGAGATTTAGGGAATGAGATTTGAGTGACCTGGAAATGAGACTCACAGTGTAAGGGAGAAGGCAGACAGTGGTTCCCGTGCAGGATTTGCTGCTTCTGAAGTGGTGGGTGAACCACCTCACTGCTGGGACCAGGGACTCTGAAAAGACGGAGCAGGTGAGCACGGAGGTGAGATGGTTCTCTGCTTTTTGAAGATAGAGCAGAGGTTTGTAATGAGACAAACAAGATTGTCAAGAAGCTCTGAGGATGTTAAATGAGTGCTAGCCCTGTCCAGCTGTGAAGTTGAAGGGTATTTGCATGAATGAAACCCAGCGCCTGGATTTCGCCATAGTTATTTTATGCTTACGACTGTGAATGGAGTGTTGGAGGTCCCCCAGACTATCCTGTGGTATGGTTTTCTAGGAGTATTCACAGAACTCAGCACATAGTCATAATTATAGCGATGATGTTTTATAGTAAAAGGTTTCAAAAAAAAAAGGAACAAAGTGAAAAGATATTTGAAAGAAGTTCAAAGCAGAATAACTATATTCTTTTTTCACTTTTTTTTTGTTCAACATCATTAAGTGTGCCACGAAACTTTATAGGTTCAAATGTGCTGTGAGATTAAAAATGGTTGAAAAACACTGTAAAGAGTCTTTCCCCTAGCTGAGTCAGGGGGACAAATTTGATTCCCCAGCAATGAGTTGGGCTGATATGTGAAATATTGTCTACCAGGACATCCCTTCAAGCACTCAGCGCCCAGAATTTTTAGCACTTTTAAGCACTTTTGCCTAGCCTGTACCAACTTTCCAAACTCCTAGTGTTCAGCATAAACTATGCTGCTTTTCCGCACTTTAGGCATAGTGGGTTCCTCTCATCAGTTCTAGGAATGTTAGCAAATTCCCAAAGCCAGACAAGGGTCAACTTTGCAAGCACACCTTTGTAAAGCTATCTTGACCCTTTTCTGCACAGTGACAATTATAGAACTTGTAGATCATTCTTTGTTCCTTAGTTCTTTGTGCTTTCACACTTGATGAAATATATTCTGAAGCAACGTACCGTATATATAGGTATGGCTGGCATTTTGCATACACATGGCTGCCACAAATGGACTTTGCCACCTCTGGGTCATCCTGTTTCTTCATTCCTCCCCTAATAGTGTCCTTGCTGCACCGCACATTGGCCGAGTGGGGTTCTGTGGAATTCTATCCTGTGCTCCCTTCCTTCTTGTGATCTTTCCTCCAGTCATCACATATGGAACTCATGTCAGACCTAAGTCACCATGAAGGTTAATAGAGAAACGATCCTCCACTATGAAATGTCTGTTACGTCAGGTTGTAATTTATATTCCTAACAACTCGTGAAGCTACTTAGGGTCTAGCTATAATATTTAACTAGAGTTTAAAGATAGTATTCGTAGGAAATTATAAAATAGAATGAAATCATATAAAGATTTAGTATGAATTAAAGTAATTCTAGTGTGGAAATGCATTAGCCAATAACAGTTTACCTTGCAGAGAAATATACACAGATGTTTTTTACTAGACTGATGTTGTGGTTTTTGGGCGTCCAACTGGGGAACTGCTAAGAGGGTTGTGGTGATGACAATTGTGATGTACCAGAGTTTTCTTTGGCTATGGGCTTGCTATATTATGACACAATATAGTTTATATATTATCCTCTGTATTACATTATTCTATACCCAACATGAAGAAGTTTTTACTTTTACATATTCCTAGAAATTGCTTCTATTTTCTAAATCTTTGTCATTCAAAATGTGTCCCGAGGACCAGTATTTATGGTATTACCTGGGAATTTGTTAAAAAATAATGTCAGGCCCATCCTCAGACCTACTGAATAAGACTCTATGTTTTAGTAAGGTCCCCAGTTGCTTCATATGAGGATTAAAGTTTGAGAACCATTGCTCTGAATCCTGCCACTATCCTTACTTTCAATTCCTCTGCTATTAACCTGTGCCTCTTTCATGTTACATAGCTAGTCATGCTGGGAATTATTAGTCTGTCAAGAATCGGGCATTAAAGTCACAAGCCAATGGGAGGGGGACAGGGACATGTGAAAACAAACTGTCTCTGACCTCCCCCCAGCTGGGACTCGAGGTAAAAGGTCTGTTAACTAAAGAATTAATTACACTTGGAATCTACAGATTGTTCCCTAAATCATCCCTTTACTGCATTAATTTGGGGGATGCAAACAAGAATTCCCTAAATTGTATTAATTTGAGAAGTACTGCAGCAGCATCAACTATTAAGAAATCTGTTGTTTCTCCAAAGACACTATGTGCATTCTTAGCCTCTAGCCATCGCCCCAGTTGAGGACGACTGTTCTGAGCACTCCAGGGAACTGTTGAAGGATGCTGTTAGCACAGTGTCCTCAACCTCAACAGTGATGCCCCTACCTGAAAATTGATCATTTTCACCTTCTGTTATGCTATTTCCAGGCAAGTAGCCCCTGAGCTGTGTCACGATTTAAGCCGGAGTTATCCAACTTTACCTTTCTCTTATATTTTTTGAACCCTATTCTCCATTGGTAACTGTTTGTGTCCAGATTTTAAGACAGACCCAGGAGCACGTACAGCCTTAGGCAATTTAATGATTCTCTTGGCTCTGTCTGGAGTGTCTCTTGGTCAGGAAGAGTTTGATTCTTTTTCTGTTTTTCAGTCCCACAGTTGAACGAACTGCCTTCATCTCTGGTTCTATGTACTTCCAGGTAGTCATCCGCTCTGTAATTGATTCTCCTAAGCCTGGCACTTCTCACTTACCATGCAGGTAGCTCACACATCCTACTTAATACTTCGCAACTAAAAATTTTGGTTACATAGAATCATTACCCTTTCAATTAAAATGCAGGTAACCACAAGGAAATAATTTATCAAAAATAGGAATCAAATTTCATATAAATTATAATTAGAATTCTGTTTGAATTTTATTATTCAGGATTTACTAGAAAGAGGTTAATTAACATTAGAATTTGATCTGCATATTGAACAAATTTACTTATTATAATGGAGTTCATAAGTATTGAGCTGATTTATACTAGAGGGGACTATTGTATTTAGTAATTTAAATTCTATTTCTAAAATAAATAGTTTTGTAGTTTTCTAAGACTAGGGGAATATGCAAAATGATACCATTAAACAAACTATAAGAATGAATTGGTCTGATTTTTTTTTCTTCTGTGAAGCTACATTGTTCTCTGAATGTCAGAGTACTTTTTGTTTCTTCTTTCTCTTAAAATGGTATTTTCATAACTTAAACTGGATCTACTCAATGTAATTTTGCTGAAGTCAGTAGTCCTAGCTCTAGACTTATTATTTTCAATTTTTTATGGGTGTTTGGTGAAATTGAACAAAATGTGTTTAAATATTTCATGCTGGATTTATCTTGAGAACTCATTATGGGCACAAGAAACTTTTTATTAAATGTAACTGAATTCATCTGGGGTTTATAAAAATTTTTTGCATTTATCTTATTTTTTTATTTCAGATTAATATATCTACAATTAGGTTACATTTTTGCATTTGTAAGGTAGAATCCAAGTTGTAGTTGGGCCCTTCACCCAGGAGGTGAGCCATATACCCCTACATTGTACCCATTAGGTAAAAGCTTATCAAATCTCCTCTTTTCTTGATTTTAAAAGTGTTTTTTTCTGATGTGGACATGTAGTTGTTCATCTGCTAGTTTTGTATTAATATTGAGTACATGCAATTCTTACTTTTCAATTCTTGTGATACTTTACTTAGAAGGATGTTCTCCAAATAAAAGTGCCCATCTTTATAGCTGAATAGTATTCCATTGTATACATGTGCCACACTATATTTATCCATTTGTAGGTTGATGGGCACTTGGGTTGTTTCCATATCTTAGTGATTATGATTAATTGCTATAAACATTTGAGTGCAAATGAGCTTATGGTAATATGATTATTTTTCTTCTGGAGAGATACCCAGTAATGGGATTGCCGGATCAAAAGGGAGGGTCTACTTTTTAGCTCTTTGAGGCTTCTCCATACTTCTTTCCAAAAAAGCTGTATTAGTTTGCAATCTCACCAACAGGGTGTAAGTGTTCACTTCTCTTCACACCCATGCCAGCATCTGCATCTTTGAGACTTTGTGCTGTTGCTATTCTCACTGGGATTAGGTGGTATATTGAGGTGGTTTTGATTTGTGTCAAAATAATTTTTTAAAACCTTGAAGCAGGGACAACTAGGAGGCAACCATGGTTGAGCTGGTAGTGCTGACTGGCCCGGGAAGGCCAATCTTGCCTTAAATCCCCTGACACCCTAGCCAGGTCCTGAAAGATGGCAGGCATGCCCCGACAGCGAGCCTGTGCCTCTTGCTTGGCTGGATCTGTTTAACAGTGTAGCTGTGCAAGAGGAGCTCCTGCAGTCCCCCAAAGCTGGAAAGGCACCAAAGGATGAAATTGATTCTGCAGGGAAGATGTCGCTATCTTTAAAAATGAGCGACAAAGCTGCCACTGGGAGGATTACAAAGCTGACTGCCCTCCAAAGAACACAGCGTTTGAGAATAATCATGGGTCAGACGCTGCAGAAGTGGAAGAGGATTTTGTGGACTCATGGATGGTATGCACAAGCAGTGCAAAAGGCATCAACTATGACAAGCTCATTGATCGATGTGGAAGCAGTAAAATTGACAAAGAGTTGGTAAACCGACCAGAGAGAGCCACGGGCCAGAGACCTCACCACTTCCTGCATGGAGGCATCTTCTTCTCACTCAGAGATATGAACCAGGTTCTGGATGCCTATGAAAATAAGAAGGCATTTTATCTTTACACGGGCAGAGGCCTTTCTTCTGCAGCAATGCACATAGGTCACCTCATCCTCTTTATTTTCATGAAGTGACTGCAAGATGTGTTTAATGTGCCCTTGGTCATTTAGATGATGGATGATGAGAAGTATCTGTGGAAGACCTGACCCTGGGACAGGCCTATGGCTATGCTGTGGAGAACGCCAAGGACATCATTTCCTGTGGCTTTGATATCTCAAGACTTTCATATTTTCTGACCTCAACTGCATGGGGATGAGCTCAAGCTTCTCCAAGAATGTGGTGAAGACTCAGGAGCATGTTACCTTCAACCAAGTAGAAGGGATTTTCAGCTTCACTGACGGTGACAGCATCAGGAAGATCAGTTTTCCTGCCATCCAGGCTGCTCCCTCCTTCAGCAGCTCGTTTTCACAGGTCTTCTAAACAGGACAGATATCCAGTGCCTTATCTCATCAGAATCCTTACTTTAGAATGATGAAGGATGTTGCCCCAGAATCGGCTATCCTAAACCAGCCCTGATGCCTCAACCTTCTTCCCCTCCCTGCAGGGCGCCCAGACCAAAATGAGCACCAGCAGCCCCAACTCCTTCATCTTCCTCATTGATACCACCAAGTACATCAAGACCAAGGTCAATAAACATGCATTTTCTGGGGGGAGAGACACCGTTGAGGAGCACCAGCAGTTTGGGGGAAACTGTGATATGGACACGTCTTTCATGTACCAACCTTCTTCCTTGAGGATGACCACAAGCTAGAGCAGATTGAGAAGGATCATACCAGTGGAGCTGTGCTCACCGGAGAGCTCAGAAAGACACTCACAGAGGTTCTGCAGCCCTTGATTACTGAGTACCACCAGGCCTGGGGCAATGAGGTCGCAGACAAGATTGTGAAAGTGTTCATGACTCCCCAGAAGCTGTCCTTCGACTTTCAGTCATAATGCTCATTTTATATATGCATATAAAGACATGTATCCATAATCCCAGCCCAATGAAAGCACTACTATAGGTAGATTTCTATTCCATGATCATCTCTGGGCCTGGTGTCTATAAGCTCTAAGTATGTTCTCAATACTGTTTTTTCTTACAAATTTTGTCACTTGTGTCTCTTGTGGGCAAAACACTGGAGTGATTGGGTGTTGGCTAACATTTTATGGTGAGATAGAGAAGTCTGGTTGTGAGTCTCTCACTTTCCCACAGCAACCTCAAAGAGGTTGGATGGAAGACCATTGGCCAGCCTATTTTGATCCACAGAGGACTGTCCATTTGAAAACATCCGAGAGTTCCAAATATGCTCTTAAAACCTACTCTATAAAAATATATCTTTCTGTGTAGGCATATATAGAATCAAAATGTCATTATTGTAAAGCTAAAAAGTATTTTGAAAAATTGATGTGGGAAAGTCTAACGCGCCCATAAAGGGGGTGGAGGGAATTTATACCTAAGAGCTTTGCAATACATTTAATTAAGAAATCACCCACTTTAAAGCTGCTCTTAGCATTGAATAATAAACAGAATTGGGCAACTTTTATGAAGCTGACTCTTATGGGTCAAGCTTTTCAGTTTACTTACTAAATTCCAGACCATGCATGCATCTAATACCTGAACACTCCAGAAATCATGCTCTTCTCTTTAACATACTAATTTTTTGTCTACCAAATAATCCTCAGCACTCCATCCTAAGGAAACCAATGGTGGCTTCGCCTCTGACTGTGTAAGATGCTGAGGAGATGGTGCAGCCTTTGCTTTGACACTTGACTGGAGTGGAAGTCAGCAGAGCAGTGCTCTGGCCATGTCCCTGGGCAGTGGATACAGCTAGAAAAATGTGGCGTCAGCCCTTGAGGCCCTCAGCAGGGTCTGTGGGTGGGCTGTACATATCACAAACCACATGCACGCTTGGAAAAGCAAAGCCACATCTCAGGGAAAGCCTTTGGTTGAGGTATGTGGGTTTCCTTTGATGGCTTTGCCTGTTGGAATAAATAAGTTTTCTCCCCCCCACCCCCCCAAAAAAAACCTTGAAGCACCCTGTGCTTCAGGTCTCATATTCATTTATGTTCTTTCTTGTCATTATAAACCATTCTGAAGTTCATGAAATAAATTTAGATATAAAAGATAATGAAGCCATTAGATATAATAAGTGTATATCTGAAAGGAAAAAAAGGAAAAGAAAGTTTTCTTTGAAAAAATTGTCTTGGAGTCCAATTTCGATGGAGTTCCTTCAATGAGCCTATCACTAAGTCTCAGGTCATGACAAGATCCCTCCCATCAACAGAAGGCTACCAGGAGTTCCTGCGAAGTCAAACACCTTCAGGGTCAGGAGGCTTTCTAATCTGAGCTATCGAATGCATGTGAATAGCAGCATCCCTGAAATTGTGATGATCAGAACACATCTAATGTTAGGGCTTTCCAAAAGTATTTGCAGTTCAAACACCCTGGATGTAATGTAGAAACTTAGATTTTCTGTAAGTAAAGTTGCCTAATAACAAAGCTGATATTTTACATTAATCAAATTTGAACTTTCTAAAGGGGGATGGGTTTCATTAACCCTTTATCTATAAATCCTAATTTTAAAAAATCCTTGAGGACAACAAAACCGTAATTGGTACAGTCATAGCAACTTTTCCTCATAAGGATTGAAATCTTACTCTTTAACAATCTGGTGGTGAGAAACCTCAGAGGAGATGCCTCATAATGATGTCAGAAGTTAATATGAGGCCCAATGAGCAGGCGGTGCAAGTTAGAGACAGAAGGAGAAAGATAACTGAAGGAAGGAGGGGTTCAGACCCTGGAAACCTTCCTTCTAGTCATGTTGAGTAGGTGTGTTTATTAATCCTTCAGTGAGGAGAGATTTGACTTCTATCAAGCAAGACTGCCTCTGAGTTGTATATAGTAAATTAATTGTCTCTCTGCCTAATTGTTACATATGTAACATTCGTCATGTGTATGTAAATAGAGGAGGCATCATCTTATGAGCATGAGCCCTGGAGTATGTGGCTCTGTCACACTCTTAGCTATGTGACCTCTTATTCCTCAGTTTTCTATCTGTACCACAAAGGTAATGAATGCCTCTTGCATGGGGTTGTGTGAAAAATTAAATAAGCTAATATAAGCAAAGCCCTTAATAAAGTGTCCAGAACAGTATAAAAAAGTCATTAAACAAATGAAAGCTACTCATTATTAGTAAGTAGGCAAATGTAGTTTATTCACAGTGATGTTTAAGTTATTTTATTGTTATTGTCTTTGATAAGGCCCAGAGTTAATGAGCTTCATCTGGGAAGAACAAATCAGGTAAAAAAGTGAATGAAATGGGTCACACTGACCAGATTGCTTTCCTAAGCCAGGGGCATACTAAGTCTATTTTATAAACGCAGAACCCTGGGGGCCATACCACACTTACCCAGATTGTGTTTCTGAAAATGTTTTTTTTTTTTTTTAAATGAAAAAAATGAAAATGGTTCTTTGTGAGAGACAGCGAGGGATGAACCTGCAGATCTAGTGATTGAGAAGTGATAGTAAAGGCCACTGTTAGCACCAAACATGCCACAGGGCCTCTAGGCAACTGGCACAGAGATAAATTTTGATGGATAACTCTGAACACTGAATATACTTTGTATAATATGGTTTAGTTCTTCTAGGCATTATTTTTACATTTCAGGGTATAGGTACCCAAAATGTCCAGCTTGGATAACTGAGGCACTGACTATAGATGAGATCTCTATATCTGCTTAGAACATTTCACCATGCGTTACAATAAACAGGCAAGTGCTGTGAGTGCTGCTTGAGCTTGGACTTCCCAGTCCCCAGAACTGTGAAAATGGGTGCTGCTTATTTAAATGCTGCCCGGTCGGGGGTGTTTTTGCAAGAGCAGCCCAGGTGCACCAACACAGCCTCTTCCCATGCAGTTCACTCTGCTCTTTCCCACACTCCCACACAGCTGGCTGTCTTCTCATTGAGATCGCCATGTCAATATCCCAAAGGGGCATTCTCTAATAGCTCCTTCTAAATTATTATTCTGTTCTTTCCGGCACTTATTTATATTCCCAAGTGATATTTATCAGACAGTGTAACCATTTCTTTACATATCTTTGTTTTCATATGTTTCCCCATAAGGGCAAGAGCACTGCTGATTCCTCATCACCTTCAGCACTGGACAAGTGCATTATACTATGACAGGGGGCAAGTTCACATTGTAGTCACACACATTGCATATTTATCACAGCAGTGTTTTAGGAGATGGCCATATCTTATCTTGGGGAAGGGATCCCTTTGTAAAGTTTTGCTTATTGTTAGCTTTAGGCTGCACGGTAATTACTGAATGGTCCCGTAACTCACTGGTTACATCCGACAGCAATATTCCCATGTCTCTCTTTTTCATGGCCCATATTGCTCTGATGTTTACCAGGAAGTGCAGTCACAGGTTCTTTGTTGCACTTGATTCAAGGCTGATGACTTGACATACACTGAGAACCACTCACACTTTCGACACTTATAAATGAGTGTGAGCCCTAAACCACCACAGACATTTAATTAACTTGACAAAAAGGACTTAAGTAAATAGATGAGTAACACATTGTTAAAGAGGGCTTAAGAATTCTGTCTCGATCTCACATGGCTGAGAATACACTGCTTTTTTTGAGGGCATTCTGTTATACTAATTATCCAAAATTAAGTTTTATCTTCTACAGATAAAAATATCAAATACTGGTTAATATTGAAATTACAAATGCTTCTAATTCTAAGAATAGTCTGCGCCGATGGTTTTGTAGACCATAAGAATCTACTCCACTTTTATGAGAGCAAACACCGTACTATGCTCGTAAAGTTAGGAATAATGAAAGCAGCCTTGGAACATTGAGAACAAGCCTCCTCTCCTTCTGACAGCACGAAAAATAAACCTTGGCAGCTGCATTTCAGCTGCGGCAGAAACTATCTGACAGCTTTCCTCTCTATTGCTCATAAGAGGATGACTTAAATGAATTAATGTCAGGTGGATCAGTGAGATTCTGTTTAAACTGACAGAAGATCATGTCTGTACAGCTACTTTTAGATTTTAGCATTAGTCTGAAGAGCAGGAGAGTATTTAAGATTGACTTTGTGAATACCCAATGTATTTCTTTTTCTTTGAAAAGAAAATCAGCATAACTTCTAATATGTGTGTGAGGGGACAATTTAGTCAAATATAGCATTAAGGCTGTCTGATGAAACTGGGTAATAGCTTACGCATTTTATGCAGCTGTGTTGTTGCCTTGTAGACTCATAAGTGATCTGGATCAGATGAAATTGAACATCAATAGTCAATGTCTTAAAAAAAAGCGTTAGTCATAAAAACACAGCTTTTAAGAGTGGCAAAAACCTTTTAAGATCAAATAAAGCAAAATCCTTTATAGTATAGATAAGGGACTAAGCAAGGAGTAAGACTGTGAGGACAGTTACTTGACATCATATAGATAATTTTAGGTTCAGAAGATAAAAATTTGACTATGTATTACTTTTTATTTTTATTAATTTAGAACATCTACACTGGTCCATGGGTACCAAAGGAAAAACAATAACAAGTGCATATACAGTTATGAAACCATTTTGGCTATTAGTTTTGAAATAATCCAATCATTAGGATTTCTAACATTTAACTGACCCTGTTTTAGGGAGACATGTGCGTGATTAGAGCTATATATGATTTTTATGAGCTTCAGTGTGTAGAATGGATTAAAATAAGAACAGATGAGAAAGGAGAAATTAATTAATTAGGAGGCTATTGTAGTTTAGAAAAAAGTAATAATGGAAAACTATGGTGAATTAGGATAAGAACTGATAAATTGCTAGAGCTAGCAAATAAGAAACAATGCCCCCAAAGCATTCTGATCCTAATGCTTTTGCAGTCTTAGGCTCGGAAGCTGTATGGTACAGGGTAAGGAGTGAATGAATAGGCAGTGAGAAAATGAAATCAGCGACTCTGTAATATCGTTCAAGACTTTTCATAAATTAAATAAAAGAGAGAAATAGAAAAATACATGGAAAGAAAGAAAGTTTCTCTGTGAATTTTTGTGTAAAATGGTCATGTTGGCCAGGGTAATGGAATAAGAACTTCCTTCGTAATACAAAGGAAAGTGGATATATTATAGTGCTTGGCACTTGGAAAGGAAAAAAAATATATTTCCCTCCACCCAAGCCAGCAAAAAGAGAGAAAAAGCAAAGATCGAGGTTGGTATACCTAACCCAGAGGGAAAAAAAGAAACAAGAAAGATAAAGACTGGTGACTCTAGCATGGAGGGCAAAGCAGTTTGGTGTCTTCTTTCTTCTCTGAAAAAGGCAGAGTATTTATGAAGTCAAGTAACATAGAAACAGGAAAGGTGAATTGGAGAGAGCAAAAATACTGTATTTGTTTATTTTTATCAAATTATTACGAGGATACAAATTTTTAAGTTGCATTGTTTTCACTTCCAGGGTAAAGTTGCAGTTGTAAAGAGCCTCTACCCGGGGGCAAGTAGAGCCACCGTCACAGTGTGCACAGTAAGTGAGATCCCGCCTCACACCCTCCCACCTCCTGTCAATCATCCTCTCCCTCCCCTTGTCCCTATGCCCCCATACTAGACAACATTTGTGTTTTATTATTTGTATGAGCATATAATTGTTTGTATATTGGTTTCATATTAGTACTGAGTACATTGGATATTTATTTTTCCATTCTTGTGATACTTTACTAAGAAGAATGTGTTTCAGCTCCATCCAGGTAAACGTAAAGGATGGCAAGTCTCCATTTTTTAATGGCTGAATAGTATTATGGGCATACATACATAGTTTGTTGATCCATTCATGGATTAGTGGGCCCTTAGGTTGCTTCCACGACTTGCCAATTATGAATTGAGCTGGTGAGCTGCAGTAAACATGCTGGTACAAAAGTCTTTGGGGTAAAATGATTTTTGTTTTTATGGGTAGATACCTAGTAATGGGATTGCAGGATCAAATGGAAGGTCAACTTTTAGTTCTTTGAAGATTCTCCATACTTCTTTCCTAAAAGACTATTAGCTGTCAGCTAACTCATCCTAACTGCAGAATGTACATTCTTTTGACGTACACAAGAACTATTCTTTAGGATAGAATATTTTAGGCCATAAAACAAATCTATTAATTCATAAGAATTGACATTATGTAAAGGATGTTCTCCAGCCACAGTAGAATTAAATTAGAAATCAACATCAAAAAGGAATATAGGAAATTAAATACTTTGAATTAGCATACTTCTAACCCATGTATTGAAGGAGAAATGATGAAGAAAATTAGAAGATATTGCAGACAGAATAGAAAATACATAACATATCAGAATTTATTGATTTCTTTTTTTTATTAGATCATAATTGTGTACATTAATTCTATCATAGGATACAGTGTGTTGCTTCCATATGCAGTTTGGAAAACTCTCATCCAA
>NW_003852449.1:7788349-7830874 GCF_000181295.1 Otolemur garnettii | reverse complement strand
GATTTCAGAATTTATTGACTTAACGGCTTTTAATACATATATCAGAAGCAGAAAATCTCAACTCAGACATTAAGAAACTTGATAAAAAAAGCAAACTTAGTGTAAAATATATAGAGGAAAAGAAATAAGATTAAAGAGAAAGCAATGATATAGTTAACACAAAACAATAGAAAATAATGATACATTCAAGATTTTTCTCTGAAAAGATCAACAGAGTTGACAAACATTTAGCTAGACTGACCAAATGATAAAAAAGAGAGAGTGCAAGAATTTTACCAAAACTAAAAAGGAAAGAAGGAAAATTATCACTGACTCTACAGAACATTTAAAAAATTACTATGAATAATATGTGCCTGAAATTTGACGAGTTAGAAAAAATGCACAAATTTTAACAAAAGCAAAACCCACCAAAACTAACTTAAGAAAGACTGGAAATGTAAATAGACCTGTAAAAAGTAAATAAATGGAAATATTAATTATAAAATGTCCCAGGTTTCTTAAACAAGAGGCAGAAGAAACCATTCTCAAACTCATAAAACTTCCTTTTAAAATAAAGGAAAGAAAACCTAATGTTATATTTTCTTGTAAAAGATTGAATTATTTCTCCCACAAAATCAATAACAGGGGATATTGCTTTTTAAAGCTTAACAGAAAGTTACAGCTAGTGAAATATAGCAAAAATGTTGGAAAGAAAACTGGTTGTAAAATTATCTTTATTCACAGATGGCACAATCCACTACATAGAAGATTCCAAAAAATCCACAAAATACTACTTTAACGAAAAAATTTAGCAGATCTCAGAGTTCAAGAACAATATACAAAAGTTACTTGGATTTCTGCATTCTAGAAACAATAAAATTCCACAAACTAAAATTTAAAAAGCAATTCCATTCAAACAATTACCAAAAAATGTACTTAAAATATTCTTTTTAAAATTGTACAAGGTTTGCACAGTGAGAAGTATAAAATGTTGCTGAGGGAAGGCTTACATGAATAAAGGTATTCGTGTTCATAGATAGGAAGACTCAGACAGTTAAAATGGCAATTCTTCCAAAATTTACTCATAAAAATTAATGTAATCTCTATCGAAATAGCAGACCTTTTTGTAGAAATCAACAGATTGCTCCTAAGAAATACAAAGTACATAAAGTTATCCAAATAATATTCAAAAAGAATAAGAAGTTTGGAGAACTTAATTATCCAGTTTTAAAACTTAGTGTAGAAGTAAAATAATCAGGCTGGGCGCGGTGGCTCACGCCTGTAATCCTGGCACTCTGGGAGGCTGAGGGGGTGGATTGCTTGAGCACATGAGTTTGAGACCAGACTGAGCAAAAGTGAGACACCTCCCCTACTAAAAATAAAATAAATAAAACTGAGGCAAGAGGGTCGCTTGAGCCCAAGCGGAGGTTGCTGTGAGCTAAGATGCCATAGCACTCTACCCAGGGTAACTGCCTGAGACTCTTTCTAAAAAAAAAATTTTAAAAGTAAAATTATCAAGGCACTGTGATATATAGATCAATAGAACAGAAATTAGGCCATAAAAATGAGAGTTCAGAAATAAATCGTCATATTTATGATTATTTACAACACAGATGAAATGAAATATTGTCAGTTCATTGGGAGAAATGACAATCTTTTCAAAATCTGACACAACCAGATGTCCACATGCAAAAAAATAAACAGATGTTTAAACATCACACAATACATATAGATTATTTCAAAATGGGTAATTATCTAAATGTAAGACTGAAAAAAATACTTCTAAGAGAAAGCAAATAAGAAAAGCTCTGTGATCTTTGAGAACGAGTTCTTACACAAAACGCCAAAGCATAACTCATAATAGAAAATTTAATAAGTTGAATTTTATAAAAATTTAAAATTTCTATAGTTCAAGAAAATAGAAAATTAAAAGTCACACCAAAGACCAGGAGAAAATAAATACAAATAATAGATAAAGAACTTGTATTGAAATTCGTAAAAATTTATTTCTACTCAAAGGTAAGAAAACCTGATTTTAAGAATGGGAAAATGATTTCAATAGTCATTTTCAAGGAAGATATAGAAGTGGCTAATCAGTGTCTGAAAAGATGCTCATCATCATTCGCCATTAGATAATTGCAAATAAAAACCATGATAACAAACTCCTCTACAAGGTCAGATAATTCACACATTCATCCTAGAAAATGTGCCACCTAACCCATTGCTGAATGTCTCGATGGTCACCCGATGGCCGAGGGGCGTACTTTGAAGGTGACCATAGTGATACACAGCCATGAGGGAAGAAGCACGTTTCCGGGATGCACATTTTCTAGTTCATTTTCACGAACTTAATTGTCCCATCTTGTTCGTTGACAGCTCTGATGGCCATGCCAGAAACACAGTTCCCAAATTGCTTTGATGAGTCGAGAAGGGACTGACATCTGGGTAAGTTCCCGAGGGGAATACCTCAAAGGTGATTGCCGCGATGCTGGACAGTGAGGTATGTAGCGCTTTTCCTAAGTTTGTGAACTTAATTGTCAGGCCTGGTGCGTTCACAATAATGGCTATAAGAAAACTTAGGGATAACAGTGTTGGGGAAGATTCAGACGAACTGAAACACTTGCTCACTGCTGGCAGGACTGCAAAACGTTAGCCGTGTCATACAGTACAGCCATTGTCGAAGTCAGTCTGGCAGTAACTTAGAGTTTTAACAAATGCACCTACGTGACCCCGCAATTCCACTTTTTGTGATCTACTCAAGAGAATTAAAAACATGGGTCCATACAAAGAATATATATTCACGTATATTCATAGTGGCATTTCCATAATGGTCTCAAACAGAAAACCGTCTAAATGTCTATGAACTGGAGAATAAACACAAGGAAACACCTCCATTCAGCAGCATAGAGCAGCAAAATCCTGACTCAGACCACACTGCGGAGGGAGGGAAGCCTGTCAAAGATGTCCAAGGCAAAGGACTACAGATTATATCGTTTCCTTCAGATGAAATGTCTGGAAAAGGTAAGTCTGTAGAGAAATAGAGCTGAACACTCTAGGCCACTGTACATTTTGGAGTAATAGCACTGATGAAGATTCTTTAAAATTTGATTTCATGTTACATGAAAAGAATAGCGACTTTACACATGTGAATTATTTTAAATCATTTTTCTTGCTGCTCCCATTAATAGTGTGAACTGATATCAAATTAAAAAAATAAGTTGAACTGCTGAGATAGTTTTCCTCAAAGAACATAAAGTGTTTAAATAAAAGACAGAGTCTTTAGGTTATGAGTAATTCTACTCATTTTGGCTACTGTAAGGGAAGGTGGATGTGAAGCTGGGCTGGGTGGGCTTCACTGATGGTGAAAGCAGGCAGCATCTGGGGTGGGCAGGGCTGGGGCGAGTCCCAATCCCCGAGAGGAGCCCGCTTGGGAGGTGGTGTCAGCTGTGCTGGGGTAATACCACTGCACTTTGAGGGGCTGCTTCAGTCTCGGAAAGGGTGTGAGACCCACTGTGAGGCCCTTCCTGGAGCAGTTTCACTCGTGGTCTCCTAGCAGCTCCCCTCATTAGTTTCAGAGCTTAAAAGGGTTCGGGGGGTCTCCCAAGGCCAGGGCGATTCCACACTGGGGCTGTAGGCCCAGAAGCCACTCATTCACCCTCTCCCCACCTTGGGAAGTCACTCCTGCTCCCAGCCCATCCTGAGCTAGCAGGCTGCTTGCCTCTTTCTTTTCCTTACTTGTTTTTTATGTCTCCTGTAACTTCTCTGTTTAAATCCAGCATTCTCTCTTGAACAATGTATTTAAAGTGACTACACACTATTTTGGTTCTTCTAAGTGGAAGACCTGGGCATGAAGTGCTCTTAGCCAGCCATGGTGAAGCCCCACATACAAGAATTTTAAAAAAATTAGCATTCTAACTGTATGCAAAATAAACAGAAAATAATAGATAAACCGTCAGCAATTTAATTGTTACAGAATATTCCAGTTGATATAATACATTGGAAAGTAGCATTAACCATAAGTATAGCTTTTTAAAATGTTTACTTATAGGTGAGAGGTATGTCTGAGATTTACTTTATTTTAATGCCAAAAATGTTGATGAACATAGCTAATAAAGAGTGGCAGCCACTTAAAGCTGCTGAGCTGTGATGGACGTGTGGATGTTCATTGTACTCTTTTTCATTTTTTATTTCCTGTTGGATAAGACCCATAATAATTTTAAAAGATATAGTTGTTTTGTAAGGAAGTGTGTGTTGAAGAATGACAAGTGAAAGCTGCAGTTTAATGTGATTTTTTTTTCTGGGGTGGGAAACTACTTTGTAAATATACCAACACACACATTTATTTCTCTGTCTCTACTTGTCTCTTCTCCCATTAGAAATCTACCCATCCAATAACTCAATTTGTCCTGACCCCTGACTATTCTAAGGTGGTATACAGATCACTGTAGAATAGAATAGTATTTAAGGCAAGGTCAGAGAAACAAACACAGAAGTGTGTAACGGGAAAAAGCTCTGGGGCTCATTTACTACAACCTGAATTTTATAAGTGATTACCTCGAGGCTCAGTATATTAATTAGGCAGTGTTCCCTGAGATCATACAAAGTTTCTAGTGACAGAGAAACATCCAAGATTGAAAAGTCTTTTTTCTTTTTTTTTTATGTCATGTGTGATGGTTTATATAGACTTGATAGAACAAAAATATTTGTTGAGTTCCATCCACTGGAATTGCGAACGTGACCCTGTATGTGATAATGGAATTGTACTTCCCTGTATTCTCCTACAAAAACTCATTTACCAGCCACGGTGGACTGAGTCCATAGAGTTTTTCAGTAACATCCAATTCTGCTACATGCGGTACATCTTCAAGTGCTGAGAGAAAAGGTTTCACACACGTGGACGTGATATAAAAGCAGGCCTTACAAACCTAAGTAACTTTGGCAGATTCACTTTAGGGATTTTGCTAGAAATGGCAGTTTCTGTGGGATAAAAAGTATTTTGACATCAAAATATCTTAATAACTTCATAAGGTTGTCAGTTTTTCTTAGGAGAATTTTCTCTATCAAGATAAATTATAATTTGCCTCTGGTTTCAAAACGAAGGTCGCAAAAGCGTCAAAGAGCTGGTGCCTAAAAAAGCAATAAGCTTGCTCTACCTTAGTTATATAATCTTGTGAAAAATACTCAAAACTTTGACATTGCTTGTCGTAAGATAATTGTGTATAATTTGGAAATAAGGAGGTCGTGAGGGTCCCACCTTCACCAATTATAAGCTGTGTGATCTAGGAAAAGTTATTAAACCTCTCTGGGCCTGTTTCCTTATCAGGTAAATGAGACTAGTGATAAAACCTACTTTATAGTGTTTGGGTGAAGATAAAATTGCATAAATCATTTCACGCTCTCAGGCCAGTCCCTGGCAAATTGTAAGTGTTCAATTAGTGCTAGTTAGTATTAGTCATTGTGTTATTTGATTCAACTATATAATAATTTATGGTAAAAAAATTCCTTAATCACAATTTGCTAAGTTGGTTAGACCACTCATTTCCAAATGTGTTGATAATTTGTGCGTGTGGTTATTAGTTTCCTCTCCTTCCCTAAAACAGGACCCACTTTTGAGATGGCAAGGTGTTCAGGTATTAGATGATGTATCTTGGTAAAGTCCCTTGTATAAACTTTGTGTTATGAGATATCTGTGTCTATATTATCTGGGATATTGGGAAGCCTGCTTAAAGGGAAATTGCTTCCCTTGAAAGTGCTCCATGTCCCCCTCATCTCCTTTCCTCCTGTTTCTTGCCCGGAAAGGGAAAAGGATATCAAACTGCTGTTTTGGAACATGAAGTATCCAAAAAGATGGAAGCCATGATTAAAAATGGCGGAGAAAAAAATAAAATAGTGGCTCCACTGACATGGGAAAACTTTGTTACCAACTTGGCATTGCCTACGTCCTAATTTCTAAAAGAAAAATAGAAAAAATAGAAACTTAGACTGTGTTTAAGCCTTAGTTATTTCAAGTTTTTACTGCTAGTTGTATAAAACTTTTAACCGATGCATCACCCCTTAGAAGGAATGTTTAAAATGTAGGTTCCTTGTTCCAGAGATTTTCGTCCATTAGATCTTGGTAAAGGGCCAGGACCAGCTAGATTCGAACCAACTATATTAAAGTATACGATGATAAGTTTCTGGGTTGTGAAGATTTTGTTCCCAGGTTATAAATTAGCTTTTGTCAATTCCAGAAGGCAAATTCCTATGAAATGACAGAAGGGACAGTAAAAAGAACCACTGTGTGGGCATCATGTACACATTACTCAGACCATCTGGGAAGCCTGATTACGACGAATGGGTCAATAGTCACATTTTCATAAAGGAGCTTTAGAGAGGAAAAAAAAGACACTAGATGAACTTTTTAAAAAGTTTGGTGGGATACAGGTTTGGCAGGGAAGAAAAATAAGTTTTTATTTTGCCAAAATAATGGAATAATCTAGAAATCTCCAAATCTATTGGGAGAAGTCAAACTTTTACAAAGAGATTCATTTTCTGTGGTTGGTTTGTGGTTATCAGCAGAGCCTGAGGACAAACTGGCTAAGCTGTTCTGATACGAAAGTAGCATGTTCTAAATCACAGTCATTTCAGATAAAATTTTTCAAAGATGAATCCTTAAGGCATGTTTATGTTAAAGAAAGGGAAATAATCATGGCTCCAGAAAATAATTCTCTTGAGTCATTTGCACACGAACATTTCTTGGGATGAATTGGGGAATATATGCTCAGAATGGCCATTGTCCGTGAACGTAATAAATGAACCTAAGAAATCAGCCAGTCTCAACTCTGGTAGTTTCATTCAGCAAGATCAAAAAGCTATTACCCAGTGTGATGAAACCTTTTCTGGGAACAAGGTCTGAGAGGGTCAGAATTATCCAGCAATTCAACCTTCATTAGCTCTCTTTCAAGTTGAAACCCACTTGGCTGATATTTTCATAGTACCTCTCTTTAATGGGGTGGTTACATCCAGATCCTGGGTAGTAAGTAAAAAGTATGCCAATGTGATTTGGATCCGTTTTGATACCTTCTAAACCAGAGCTCCAGAGCGGCAAGGTCAAATTTCCTTAACATGCAACAGTTTCCACTTAGAGTAGGGCACAAAAGCCCTGTTTTGGATGTCCAGGCACCCTTCTGAAGAGAAGAAAAATCCAGGGTTACATCACTCCGTGTGGAAAATAAAAAGCTTCCCGTATCTCTTTAAGATGAGCGTGGATACTGTCGTCCTTGGTGATGATTTTCCGAGCTCTCATTACTATGCTGAGTGCTCTCACCCTTCTCCTCAGAGTTGACCGCATGTCTGAGTTGGAAGCACTTGTGGGCCCTTTGGGATGAAAGAAACTTTCCTCGCTAAGTACCAGCCATTTTTATTGTTATTATTGTTATTAAGTCAATTCCCAAAGTCACATCCACGAACATGGCATTTTCCAGAATGACATATTGCAGTAGTGTCCTGGGAGATGCTGTGCAGCTGGCTGTCTATGCCAGCCTCCTAAGTGTTGCTTTTGTGCTGGTACTTTTGGGAATGACACTTCTCTTTGGTGTTTCAATGTGCCCACAGGTAGGAAGTTATTAAGGGAATAATGATGGGCCAAAGCAGGTGGCAGATACTTTATGACTGGCGCGTCGTCCACTGAGGGCATCTGTTGCTTCAGAGCATGTGTAGTCTCTGTACATAAAGACTGGCTCTTGAGAACAATGCAGGGTGATGATATTCAAACACATTCTTTGAGAACCATTAGAGTAATTGACTTAAAATACACCGTGTTCAGAGGCATCAATTCCAAGAAATATGTCAGGTCTGTGGAAGCATGTCTTTCCAATTTAATTTCCAGAGGGAATTTGTATAATGCTTTTTCATTAAGTGATGGTGAAATCTGCAATGTATATATACACCAGCAATTAGGCAATTGTGCAGGATGAGAATCCAGGGACTAAAGTTATCACCCAGATTTTCATAGCACTGAGGTCTATCATGAGTACACATGTCAAGGATTTAACTCTCAAAATATTTATTTGATGGTAATGATTGCTAAACTCTGAAATAGAAAACGGCTTTAGGAGTTTTCTGAACAAAAATATCTGCTTTGGTTTCAGTTTGACATAATTTTGCATTAGAAAAAAAGATGATATTTTTTAGATGATATATATATATATATATATTTCTTTGAACCTAGTAAATGCTACCTATTCTTAGATAAGGGTGAGCAAGGTTTGGGAAGAGTGTTTAGTCACAGCGCAGGTTTATTTTAGAATCCATTAGTACGTACTCCCTACAGCATTACTTCAGACACACTCTATCATCTAGAAATGATAGAGGTGGCCAGGGGTTCCTTAAACAGGGTTAAATCCCCTATTTAACCTACACATTCCTTTGGGGTCACATGTCCACATAATATGGTGTTCTTCATAAAACTGGGGGAGGGGGAGCCCTGAGTGGCAGGCCCCATGGTGTATTTATCTTTATATAACCTACCCTACTCAGAGGGCCTCAAAGAAGAATTCAAATTGCATGGCCTGAATTTGATTTTGATCAAGCCGTAGAAAATGTGGGGTTTCATTTCAGGTGTTTTGTCCAACTAAAAATGGATGGAAAAGGCCCATTTTAGAAAATGCAGAGTAGATACATATACTACTTCATTTTCTCTTTTGGTTCTTTGAATACAAGTAGGCATAACATAGGTGTTTGTTTTCTCAATAGAAAAGTTGAAAGAAAAAGAGAATTTGACCTCAAATTCCTTATGAAAAATTTAACTTTCTGTTATTAAAAGAATTTTGGACTTGATATTTGATCAGAGTGGGGCCAATCATACCCCATGTTGGCAAGGCACAGTGGCTCACACCTGTAATCTAGCACCCTGAGAGGCTGAGGCGAGTAGATTGCTTGAGCTCTGGAGTTCGAGACCAGCCTGAGCAAAAACAAGACCCTGTCTCTACTAAAAATACAAAAAAATAGCTAAGTGTTGTGGTGAGCACCTGTAGTCCCAGCTACTTTGGAGGCTGAGAGTAGAAGGATTGTTTGAGTCCACGAGTTTGAGTTTGCTATGAGCTATGATACATAGCACTCTAATCAGGGCAACAGAGTGAGACTCTGTCTCAAAAACAAAAACAAAAACATCATACCCTATGCCTACTATCATTAAGAAGTAGTTGCCTATAATTCTTTTTTTTTAATTAAATCATAAATGCATAGATCATGTATACATTAATGCATTTCTGGGGTACAATGTGCTGATTTCGTATAGAATTAGGAGCGTTTAAATCACACTGGTTAATACATACCTCATCTCATTTACTTAATTATTGTGCCTATAATTCTTAATAATTAATTACTAACCATTGAGTTTTAAAAGTTTCCCTCTGCATAAATGGAAAGTATGTATTTTATTTTAAAAGAAAAAAGACATCACCAAATTTTATGTAACATAGAGGCATAAAAAGGGCTATATTTGTCCAATTGTGAGGAATATCTATCTCAGAATAATTGTAAAGCCCAGCATGATATGTCTGAATGTTTATAAAAGGCAATCCTCACCCGACTTTCCCATCTTTTGGTTTTCCTATTTTTCCCTTTGATCCAGGTCAGAGAACCGTTATGACACAGGATTGACATCCTTATTTGGACAATCAATAAATGTAACAATATCTTTGCTAAAAGTGAAAATATGTAAATGATTTCATTTAGTTAGCTATGCTTTTGAGAGCCAAAATCATTCTCATCTCTTCCTCACTTCTTATATTAGGATAATTGAGAAAAGTTGGGCATATATTCAACCACAAAATCAAACCTAAATGAAAAATTATGATTCTAATCGAATCCTGCCTGGTTCCAGATTGAGATTGGTCAAACTGTAACTTTCATTTCTCCATAAGAAAAAAAAAACTCTCATCTCTCCATGAGAAAAAAATCTAGAAATTAAAAATATTGATTGCATCAAATTTGGACCTGTACAGATTACCTAGCGAGCAACGAAACTGTGACAGTGTAGAAACAACATACGGAAATAGCCACAGCTTTTATCAGTAAGTTAATTATGATTTACTTGTGTTTCCATTTAGATATAATGAAAATGAGTAAAGAAAATGTTTCATTGAAGAAACATATGTTAAAAATTTATTATATTCTTATTGATAATCATGTCTTATTTCCAGATTAACTTCAGTATTAAGTAGAATCTAATAAGAAGCCAAGATGCTATAGATAGTTGTAGATGATTTCTTTTTTAAGTAATATTTTATTACTTTATTACAATGAATAAAAAGAATATTGAAAAGATGCTTTATTCTGTATTCTGTTATTCCCTATCAGATATTTATTCATCTTTCTCTATAGATTGCCTATGATCCAATTTCTTTTGCTCTAAACTTATTTTAAAAAATAAAATAAACCACTTCTACTTTTGAAACACCAATTACTCTTTGTTTTATTACCTTCTTTGTACTAACCCACCTTTTTCTTTCTTGCTTTGGTTAAATTAATTTGCAAATTCAGACCTTACATTTGATTTGCACGTTTACTGTTAAATACTGTCTTATCTTTCATAAATTGCCCTTGATACTATTCATGGCAACATCAAATACTCAGTAGAAATTAAATAGATAAAGGGAAGCAGATGAATATAGTTAGCTCTGATAGTACTATTTACAACAAGCAATTATATTGTAGTAATTCATATTTTTAAGAAATATAAATATAGGATATCAAAAGAGGTAAAGGAATACATGGATAGATTGCTATCTTTCTACAAAGTTGAATTTATATAGCTTTAAAATAAATATTTCTAGGTACTTTATAAATTTATCACTTTTGAAGACACTTATTTCTCTGGGAAACAGGATGATTCAAAGTCTGTTTGAACAGTTAAGATAGGAGTGGCAAGGTTACTATACAGGACAGTGGAAGGTACATTTCTATGCATAAAGGAGAATCATGAAATTCTAATGTAACAGAATTATACAATTATGAGCTTATGGTAAATTATTTAAATTGGTAATTTAAAAGCTATTTGAGTCTAAATGTAATGAGTAAAAAGAAGAAAGCATATGGAAGTGGGGAAGGTCTTTGAAATAAGTGCTATGAATCTCTGTTTTGTCCCTTACTGATTATTCTACGTTAGGTAGGTTACTTAATCTTTCTGAGCTTCACTTCCATTTTATCCAAAAAGAGTAGAATAATGCATACTTATGATATTGTGAAATATATATTTGGTCCTTGTCTCGTTTTTGTTTCCTGGCATACAACTCTGAAAATCACTGGAGTCTCCAAAGTGCTGTCATTTGTGGGCTAAGGTTGACTGTGGCTGCAGGACTGGGCTGGTCACCAGAAAGACCCGGTCACCAGAAAGGCCTGGTGTGATTAGAGGGCTGGGACTCTCAGCACCACCCTTCTAAGCTCTGGGGAGAAGAGGACTAAGGTTAAATTGATCACCATTGGCCAGTGGTTTGATCAACCATGCCCATGTAATGGAGCCTCCATAAAACCCCAAGAGGGCAGGACTTAGAGAGCTTCCAGGGAGCTGAATGGAAGGAGGTTCCTGGAGGGTGGTGCACCCAGGAAGGGTGTGGAACCCCTGGGCCCCTTTCCCACATCTCACCCCACATGTCTCCTCATGGTTTCCTTTGTAATATCCTTTATAATAAACCAGAAAACATAAGTAAATGATTTCTTTAATTCTGTGAGCTACTCTAGCAAATTAATTAGCCCCAAAGAGGGGGTTGTGGGAACCTCAACCTGAGGTGTCAGTTGGTTAGAAGTTGGGGAAGCCTGGACTTGTGACGGGTATCTGAAAGTGGAGGGAAGTGTGGGGAACTGAGCCCTCCAGGGGCTCGGACACTAACTCCAGGTAGATGGTGTTGAAATTGCATGAGAAGACAATCAGCTGGTGCCCTGTTTGGTATATGGTGAAAAATGCCCACACTGGGTCACAGAAATTTTTCTTTTGGTATAAGAGCAGAGGAAAAGCAATTTGAGTTTTTTCCAAACACTATGTAAAGTTGTTATAATAATCAAATGTGGTATTATGGGTAGGTAATCAATACATTGATCTTTGGTATATCTTAATAAATCAAGAACAAACAAGACAGAGATCAAATTTCCATGATGCTAAACCACTGAGAAGCCACTTAAGAGTAAGTACTTCTCTGGCCTCTAGTGAACCATACAGTTTTGCCTCAACTCTACTGTAACAGAAGTAAAGACCTGAAAAAGGGCAATTTTTTTTTAATTAAATCATAGCTGTGTACATTAATACTATCATGGGGTACAGTGTGCTGTTTCTATATACAATTTGAAATACTTTCATCCAACTGGTTAACATAGCCTTCATGTCATTTTCTTAGTTATTGTGTTAAAACATTTAGAGAGATTCACATGTACCCTTATAGGATGAACCATAGGCGTAATCCCACCAATCACCCTCCCTCCACCTATCCTCCCCCCTCCCCTCCCCTGCCTCTCCCCTTTCTCCATAGTCTTGGGCTAAAATAGCTTTCATAGGAAAGCTATGAATTAGTTTCATAGTAGGGCTGAGTACATTGGATACTTTTTCTTCCATTCTTGAGATACTTTGCTAAGAAGAAAATTTTCTTTTTCTTTTTCTTTTTTTTTATTAAATGATAGCTGTGTACATTAATGCAATCATGGGGTACAGTGTGGTGTTTTCATGTACAATTTGAAACATTTTCATCAAACTGGTTAATATAGACTTTATGTCAATTTCCTTAGTTATTGTGGTAAGATGTTTATACTCTACTTTTAGAAAGATTCACTTGTACCCTTGTAAGACAAACCATAGAGGTGATCCCTCCAATCACCCTCCCTACACCCATCCACCCCTCTCCTCTCCCCTCCTACTACCCATATTCTTAGGCTATAATTAGGTTATAGCTTTCATATGAAAGCTATAAATTATTTTCGTAAAAGTTCTATGTACATTGGATATTTTTTCTTCCATTCTTGTGATACTTTGCTAAGAAGAACATTTTCCAGCTCCATCCATGTAAACATGAAGGAGGCAAAGTCTCCATCTTTCTTTATGGCTGCATAGAATTCCATGGTGAGCATAAACCACAATTTATTGATCCATTCGTGGGTCGATGGACACTGGGGCTTCTTCCATGACCTAGCAATTATGAATTGGGCTGCAATGAACATTCTGGTACAAATATCTTTATTGTAGTGTGATTTTTGGTCTTCTGGATATATACCTAGTAGAGGAATTATAGGATCAAACGGCAGGTCTATTTTTAGTTCTCTAAGTGTTCTCCAGATGTCTTTCCAAAAGGAATGTATTAGTTTGCAATCCCACCAGCAGTGTTAGAAGTGTCCCTTTTTCTCCACAACCGTGCCAGCATCTGTGATTTTGTGATATGGGCTAATCTTATTGGTGTTAGATGATATCTCAAAGTAGTTTTAATTTGCGTTTCTCTGATGATTAAGGATGGTGTGCATTTTTTCATATATCTGTAGGCCATGTGCCTGTGCCCATCTCAGGGTGGGCAAGGGACTTGGAAAGGGCAAGATGTTATATGAGCTGTCTCTTTAAAAATTCTCACCCTTGTCTCAGTGCCTGTAGCTTAGCAGCGAGGGCACCAGCCACATACACTGAAGCTGGCAAGTTCAAATCCAGCCCAGGCCTGCCAAACGATAATGAGAACTACAACCAAAAAATAGCCGGGCATCGTGGCAGGCGCCTGTAGTCCCAGCTACTTGGGAGGCTGAGGCAAGAGAATCACTTAGGCCCAAGAGTTG
Organism: Otolemur garnettii; assembly: GCF_000181295.1. Taxonomy (NCBI): domain Eukaryota; kingdom Metazoa; phylum Chordata; class Mammalia; order Primates; family Galagidae; genus Otolemur; species Otolemur garnettii. Next base: position 7,817,113 of record NW_003852449.1, on the reverse strand, counting down.
GTTGTGAGCTGTGATGCCATGGCACTCTACCCAGGGTCACATGGTGAGAATCTGTCTCAAAAAAAAAAAAAAAAGAATAGAAAAAGAAATTCTCACCCTATTGGAGGAATTAAAACCTGCATTCCTGCTGGAGGCCAGTAATCAGAGGAGCAGAGGAGTGATCTATGTTCTTTGTTTTCTAGTACTTTACATCACAGGAAATGGCTCAACAGAATTATTCAGTCAGAGGTCCCAAGACCGTTTTCACCAGAGAGCTATGGTTAAATAGCAATAGCCTAAAGCTGATAAGCCCCTTTACAAACCTGTATTTCTGCTTAAAGTGGGGGGACAACGGTTCTTTAAGACAAGAACCTATAATCTTCCTCACTTGGCAGCAAATTAATAAACTTGTCTTTTCCTCAAACTATTTTTCATCTTCTTCATTTGGCCTCAGGGACAAGTATTGAACTTTTGGTAACACCCTGTCTTTAAGAGGTATTTTAATTAGTTTTGGTTTAAAAAAGGCCAAGTTAATATCTTGGCCTAGATTTACATAGAGTGTTTTTAGAAGGAATTTTTCTATATTGAGTGTACAATAATGATTGGAGGTGATCCTGGAGGCCACTCTACTAGTACATTTTCTGAGAATATTTATTTAGGAGCTCTCCTTTGAAGGGTAAGTCCTTTCAAAGGTTAAAATGATGACGGTCCTTTACAAATTTATGTATTTATATAAATTAATTCAATTATATGTTTATATTTTCTAACACCTCATAAAACTAAAGAAATGTGAATTTCAGGAGGTCAGCTTGTAGGAAATAAAGAAAGGGTCACTTGGAGAATTTATGTGTTATCAGAAGCAGGTGAAGAATCTTAGCTGGGATTTATGGAGCCAGTGGTCACCTTATGAACTGTGCATGTTTCTAGTGAGAAAGGACAATGCCCAAATATATGTAGAAAGGTGTCAAAGAGAAAGCTTTCCTAATTATACATTCTAATCTAAAGCACTGATTTGAAAGAATCATTCTTTTTCCTCAGTGTTTAAACTGCTGTGGGGTAGGCGTCTTTCAGCCTAGGATCCCCACCTGCCGACCTCCTGGGAAATTGTGGCCATCAGAAATGCTGAAGAGATCAAATTCTACGTTACAATTAAATTGCTCTGGCTTTGAAATGAGTTTGGTATGCAATCCAGTCTTCATCTTAATTTTGGTCTTTTGGGAAAATAGAGGCCTTTCTTTAATTTTATTTGTACATGCCTAGAGGCATGGTAATGGATGGGTTTGACTATGAGGAAAAAAGCTGTAAACAAGCACATCTATCACCACTGTGAGTGAATTCTGTACTTATATAGTGTTAAAGTAATGGCTTTGAATGAATATATTAACTCTACTGAAAAATCAAAGATTATAATTCTACTACAGTTAAATTTATTATACTTTTAGGCAAGCCCTTTAAATGGCTTGTTCCTCTGTTTAATATGTATTGTGTAGTGGATAGCAAGGCTGCTTTTTTTCCCCTCTTAAATGACAATGTGCTGTCTGCTGGCATTTTCAGCCTGCTACTTTAATATGCCAAGATCCCATTATGTTCTATGGTTGATGCTTTTAAGATGAGATGGTGGCTTTTCTGACCTATTTGTTGATTTATTTTAGCAACTGAGAAAGTATCGGACCACTGAGGTTGGATCCTATTAATCTTTGCTTGCTTTCTGTCTTTTCTCGCTGTAATTTTTCTGAAAGCTGAAAAAGAAAGAGTGCTACCAAGTATGCATATAATAGAAAGTGTTTTAAATTGGATGTGCATCACAGTTTTGAAATTGTGCTTCATGGTATTGGTATAATATAATGAAGAATTGTTTTAAAATACATTTATTTGACTTGCTTGAAAGTTCCTATAGCATATTAATCTGAAAGTTTTGATGTCTAGGTTTTTCTTTTTATGAGTGTTAATGTACCTTATAAATACCACATGATATTACTCTTGGAGGAAGTGAACTGATGTTTCAATAAATTAGGTTCCAGATTTCTGAGAAAATAATCGATTAAATGTGAAAGCATGTCTCATTTTTAAGTTGGAAATAGTGACTATAAGGAAAGTGTTCTAAATTTGGTCAATTGCTTATATTACCTCTGTCCACTGATTGATTTATTTAGAAAATTTTTGCAGCCCAACATGCAAACAAGTCTTGAAATTTGCACCAAAATATTGTTCTTTTTATTAGAATAGAGATTCTTGATGGGAAGCAGAGGGTGATTCTGATCCTGATATCCTGTAAAAAGTAAAACTACCTTAAAAAACAAAATAGCCAGGCATTATAGCAGGCACTTGTAGTCCCAGCTACTAGGGTGGCTGAGGCAAGAGAATCACTTGGGACCAAGAGTTTGAGATTGCTGTGAGCTATGACATCACAACAATCAGGGTGACAAAGTAAGACTCTGTCTCACCCACCAAAAAAAAAAAAAAAAAAGTTAAAACTACCTTGATGGATGTAAACAAAACTATTGATTTGAATTAAAATAGAACTACTGCCCCAATTTACCTTGTCTGCCATATGTGAATATATATATATATATATGTATAAATTAGCATTATTAGGGTTTCTGGCATTATTTAGACTTTTAAATAAAGTTAATCATTGAGAATTATTCTAAAATATTTATTCCCTTACTTGTTTAATCATTAAACATTTATTAGTCATCTATTATTTTAGTTATCATTGCTATATAAGAAATTACCCTCAAACATACCAGTTTAAACATCAAGAAGTGTAGCTAGATGGTTTTGGCTTATAATCTCTCACAGGTTTGCAATCAAGGTGTCAGCTGGGGCAGTTGTCCTCTGAAGGTTTGAATGGGCTGGAGGATCCAGTCCCAAGGTCACTCGTGTAGCTGTTGGTAGGAGACACCCTCATTATGTGTGGCTGCTCATGACACCACAGTCACTCTTTCCCAGATCCAATGATCCAACAAAGAGAGAGGATAATCAAAGCAGAAGTTACCCTGACTGACCACGCTTAAGTGCACATACGGAAGTAAATCTCAATGGAAATCAAGCTGAAAGGAGCGGGAGGAGAGGTTGGGCAATTTCACACCTACTGGGTAGGTGCACACTGTCTGGAAGGGGCCATGCTTCTAACCTGGATTCAATTGGTTGCAAGAAAAAGGTATGTGAACAAAACATGTGTACCCCTTAACGTTCTGAAATTAAGAAAACAAAATGAAAGTTAGTTTCTTTCATAACCTAATTTTGGAAGTAACATTTATCACTTGGGCCATATTCTACTGGTTGCACAAACCAACTCTGCTACCACCGGGGGTGCCCACATTGGGAGATGGGTTTATCCCTGGGAACCGTGCTGCAGGCCTGGCTGTGTATCTACAGTAGGCTTCTCCCAGACTCTTGTCTTTAAGGGGTTTTTGTGCATGGCAATAAGTTAAGGGTCAGCTTAATTTTTCTTCCTGTTTTAATAATGCTTGTAGTTAGCACAAAACCACTCATTTAAAAATTTCATTTATAAAATTTCACACCTAAAGGAATACTTTAGGCAAAATTTGGGATATATACCCTGAGAGAACAATGTAAGAGAAAAAATATTCTGGGTTTTCTTTTTCCTATTCTGAACACTAAGCCAGATGAGTCAAAATTATTAGGTGAGATGGTCATTGAGCATGGAAGGTGCAATTTCCATCGGTAATACTTTATTTCTTAGACTTCAAGAGCCAATTTACTCAGTCATTTCTTTCAAGTCCAACTTAAGACTTTTTATTGCATGAGAAGCTATTAAATGCATATAGTTAACGAATTCACACAGAAAAATGAATTTTTACTCTAACTTCAGACAAAGGTAATAGTAGTTTGAATTTCAGTTGACTTTCTTTTAGTTGAATGCTTATTTTATCTTTACATGTCCCATTTCTTCTTTTTCTTTCATAGAATAAAACAATGAGACAGGAGTACCTAAACTTTTTGTTAGTTTTTTTTTTTTTTTTTATTTAAGGACTAATTTGCATGTCTATTAAGACTTTTTTTTCCAACACATTAGTCCTCAGCAATAGGGTTCATGCAAATAAGCTTTCTTTAAATTTTTTGTTTTGTCACAACCTCCTTTTCTACAAACAGTGATTGTACATTTAAATACTTATTATATGTAGGACACCTATGCCATCGTTTCAAGGAAAAAAACTCACTTGCAATGGGGTAAAAAAATGGGGGCATTTATAAATAAAGACTTTGGAGAATCTTGGGGAGTACAAGGAAAAGTTGTACATTTTTACCTCTGGAAGGAGATTCATCTCTTTCTTTGATTTATACTTTCCTCTAAACGTCTATTTATTTTTGCTCCGTGCAGACTGACTCCCCCCAGTCCGTTGAACCACGTCAATTTTTAGTTTGGAAAGCGATCTGAAATAGCTACTGTGTTTTACATACAACATATCCAGTCATAAAGGTGGAGACTGATAGAATCTCTGTAGATCTAGTTTCACATTCGTAGGGAAAATATCTTTTAGACCCATTTGAGTTGTTCATCGCTCTGTAGTTGAGATGAGGCTGATAGAAATACTGTGAATCAGAATACAGTTTTTGTGTGACTGATTCTGGACCAATTAACTACGATGGAGGTAGTATCATGTTTGTAAACCTGTTTTCTGGAAACCATTTGATTGCAGATAAAAAACTTTCTCCTGGAAAAGTCTGGATAGTTCCTATGTCTCTCATTTGGGCATTCTATGACTTCCTTGGATTTTAGCTGTTTTTGTTAATCAGTGTGAAATAGTGTCTTTATGGGTGTTCTTCTCATTTTCCTCTCCAATTTACATATGTAAATTGATTTATGGTAAAATCTCATGTCCAGATCTTATTTACTCTGAGGGGGGTCTTCTTATCTTGACTTTCCTACATGATGGCAAATCACACTTGTTAAAACTTAAGGTACCATATAGACTATGCCCAGTGTCACTGTTAAAAGAAAATACTGTAGTTAAAAATAAGAAAGCATTCTACTTCAATAGTTCTATTTATTTTTATTATTACTCTTTATTCTTAATAGTCGAATTACATTTAGTTATACCTAGAGGAAATAATTTCAGTGAAATGGAAAGGATAATTGAAGTCAGAGTGGGGTGCCTGTGAGTCAAGGGGATTCAGACAGGGACGGAGACTTGAAAGTCAGTCACTGGAAGGTGAAGGTCAGTGGGAACTCATGTGTCTACCAACCATCTGCCTCTTTGTCTTTCTACGTCTAAGTTGTCAGAGCTTTGCTTGTCTTTCCTTTCCCTTACTCTGTACCTCCTGGGTCTCTTCTGCCCTCCATCACACTCTCATCTTCAGCCCGGCTTTCTCTGCTTTCTTATGAATATTGTTGAACTCATATTCCTGCCGTATTCATGGTCCAAGCAACATCAGAAACAATTGGACGTGTGGCAGATTCAAATACCCAGAAGAAAACCTGATTATTCTATTTTGCATGAGGAGTCCATCCCTGGTCCAACTGGTTAGTTATGGCTGGTTTGACAGTGATATAGCAGAAATATGGCTATGGAGACTCATGGGGAGGGTGTCACGAGTGAGGCAGATACACAGAAAGGACCTACTTTGGAATTGAAATATGGCCATGTAATGCTTGTATTAAAGTTCATTGCTAGATATGTTTGAGGTGTTTCCAAGTATTTAATATTCTTGGAGTAAAGGCGTAACTTTAGGAAGACTTAAGTGTGTGCCTGGAGAGGTAAGCAAAAGCCAGAGAGGGTTTAGAGCTGGAACATTTTTCTGTGGGTGATGGGCAGCCAGTGAAGGCTTTAAACTGAAGAGTGAGGGTTACCGTGACTCTTTGGAAAGTTACTGACAGATGTGTGATGATGAATGGATGAGAGTGGAGCAAGAATCGAAGAAGAGAGGCCAGTTAAGAGATTTTCAAATGAGAGAGAATTGAGAAGGCTAAACAGAGGTAGTGGCAGTGTGAGAAGGGAGGGATAGTTTGAGGATATATTAAAGTTGCTACAAGTCAAAGTCACGTGTCTGATTAAATGTGTTAAGTTGGGGGCGAAAGTGGGACCCAGCTTTCTCTGGCTTGAGCAACTGGTTGGTTTTTACTGAGCTAGGCAAAGTCAAGATTGGGGAGGAAAAACGAAGAGTTTTGTTTGAGCTTCAGGTGCCCCTGAGACTAATAGTCTGGAATTGGAGAGAGGGACGTCCAGGTCCCAGTGGAGCTGAAGAAACAGGCTGGGAAGGCATTTAGGGGTGTGCTGTGACAAAGCAGAAGACGAACTTTAAAAGGCTCTGAGAGTCTCAGCAACATCCTTTGGAAGCAAGCTAAATGAGGCATATTAAAAGCATTTGGAGAGAAGAAATTTTCCAGCATTAGACGTAGTTGATAGAATTAAATACTACAGAGAGGGGTTAAGATAGATAAATACTACCCTGTCAATTCTGTAACAGTCTGGTATTTTTGAGCCAGTGTAATAGAGAGTGGGGGTGGGGACCGGAGTGATAGAGGGGGAGGAAGGGGAAAAGGAAAGGACGAGATTTCAAACAGCTTTCAAGTGGCTAAGAGCAAAAGAGTGTCATTGTCACGAAGTGAAAAAGGATGGGGGAGCTTTCTTTGGTTGTTATTGTATTTTTGTCTTTGATTCTACCCTGTGAAATATCCATTAGACATAGAAGAACAAAGTAGCTAAAAATGTGAAAATGCACAGAGAAAAATGTGAGAGCAAGTTTCCTGAAGATAAAGGAAGTAGAGGCAGCCTGGGTAGAAGGGCAGCGTCAGCAAGAAAAATGGTTCCTGTTGATCTGCAGTGGGGTCCTTGGTTCACCTGGCCTGCTCTACGGTTGAATCAGGAAATGTCCAGTTCTTTCTGTCATCTGGGTACTAACTGGGAGAGGGTGTGTTTATTTAGCGTTTTCATCGTTGGCTGCGTATCCTGATGATCTTAAATCTCTCTGACCGACTGTCCAACAAATCTTTTCTCTTTGCTTCCACTGATGGTGTCAGTTGAACTCTTTGTTTTTGTTTCTTAACGTATTTATTAAAGTATAATTGACATACAACAAACTTCACATAAAGTATACAATTCAGTAAGTTACAATGTATGTGTATAGCATGAAACTGTCACCATAATCAATAAGGAGTGTGTTTGTTACCCCCAAAGGTTTCTCCCCCTCCCTGACACCAGGCAACTACCTACATTCTTTCTATCACTGTAGATTAATTTATATTTTCTAGAATTGTATATCTATGGAATCATACAATATGCATTTTTTTTTTTTTGCAGTTTTTGACCGGGGCTGGGTTTTAATCGGCTACCTCCTGCATATGGGGCCAGCACCCTACTCCTTTGAGCCATAGGCACTGCCCCACATTATTTTTATATGGTTTCTTCTACTAAATGATAGATTTTATTTCACATAGAAAAAATTCTTTATTAAAAATCTCTTTACAGTCATTCATTTTATGTATCCCCCAAATGGCATAAATGGAAATAAAACAGTATAGTTTTTATTTCTTATTTGCTAAGCTATAGGGTCACCTATATCGAGAGGTATTAGGTATTCATTTTGCCTGCAATTTCAGTTTCTTTTGAATAAGGATATATTGATATTCATACTCTAGAGAATGAATAACCACTAATTCTAATCTATATTTAATCATCCACAGTGACTCATACATTAGTGACTCATTCCCAAATCAAAATTTTAAAATATCAACCTATTTTTAAATAAGCCATCTTCTTTCTATCATGCAAAGGAAGTTATTGAATAGCAATGCAAGAAGGGGCCAACTAAAATACAGATTTTTTTTTCGGTGTTGTTGAGGTTTTGAGGAAGTTCAAAATAGCAGGAAATATTGCTTTCAGGTAAATGTGAATTTCCAAAGTAATTGGTTTGAATCAGTCACTTTTTAAAAGAAACATGTGACTTATAAAGTTGCAAATTGATCAATTCCATCCCTAACCTTATCCCTATATGCATTAACAGCTTTCTTCCTTATTACAAATTTATTCATTGCCATCCCTTAAAATTAAGCACGTCTCATAATGAAATCACTGTTTCTTACTCCCAATTCTTCTACCGGGATTGTATGATTTGGTCAAATTCTATTATTATTTTCCTTATCACTCAAATTTAACATTTTAAAATTAATTTAGCTTTATCTAATTCCTCTCCAATATACCTCCACATTCAAATTCCATGCTGACTGCGGTTAGTGTATGAAACAGCCTCCCTCTCCCCCGTCTGCCTGCATTTCAGCTACTCATCAAGCCCGGCTCAGATCTGTAGACATCTTTCTTACAAAGCCTGGGCCCTGTACTTTCAAGTCCGTGCTCATCTTGTGCACGTATTATGCTTCTCAGTGATTTGCTTTTTATTTTAAACGCTTTTCATATTTTGAAGGCTTTCATAACTGGATATTTAGTGTTCATTTTATGCTACTTAGAAATTGCTAACAAAGGTTCAAAGCTGAATCCAAAGAGACATGAAGAGCCCCTCACATTTTAAAGAAAACTATTAATAATTCGGGTCAGATATTCTCAGACTTAAGAAGAGGCAAAAACTATCATCAATGTTAATTTATATTTACCCTTAGAGTTATCCTTTCAAGTGGCCTTTATTCCTTTCCATATTTTTACCTGTAATTTTTTTCTGCCTGAAATGTAAGACTTTCCATTTAATCAGCTTCTATTTTTCTGAAAACATATTCATTTTGCCTTCATTTGGAAATAAATTTTTGATGGATATAGAATTATCACTTTATTATGATTATTTAGTAATTTGGAGATTTTTATTTTTCCTGTCTTCGGACTCAAACTAACATGTCAGCTCTTGCTGGGTCTTGAGCCTGCCGATCTTCAGACTGGACCTATACTGTTCACTCTCCTGGTTCTGCTTAGTTACTGCCCCTGAAATTCTTGGGAGTTAACCTATTTGGTTGTGTCAGCCTGCTCCTTATAATTAATCTGACTCTCTCTCTCTCCCTCCCTCTTTCTTTCTGCCTCTCCCCCCTACACCCATATGCAAGTGTGCTCTTCTTAACTTACAATTTCTTCAACTTATGATGGGTCTATTCAGACATAACCCCTCCTAAGTCAAGGAGGGTAGAGAATGCATATAATTATTGCACCATAGTAAAGTAAAATATCATTAATTTGAATCGTTGTAAGGCAGGTGGTGTCTGTGTGTATATATATGTGTGTGTGTATGTATTTATATTTATATACATGTAATGTATATAATATGTTAATTTTTAAAACAATTTGATGGACTCATTTCCCCAAAATTGTACCATTTTATATCAGTACTATGGGTATATACTCGGGCAAAGGGGTTTCTATGCATCAGAATTTAGTATTGTTAATGTTTAAAAAATTTTTAGTGATTAGATGTTTCACAGGCCCTTATATTTTAATTTTCATATCCTTAATGGTTAAAGATGTTGAGCATCTCATGTTTGCTGTGGTGTCTGGTGAAGGATCTGTTCAATTTCTTTGCTCATTTTCTAATTACACTATTTTTTTTCAGGTTTAGAAAGTTTTTTGCAATTTTTTCCCCCCAAGGCTGGGTTTGAACCCGCCACCTCCGGTGGTATATGGGGCTGGCGTCCTACTCCTTTGAGCCACAGGCACCGCCCAGGTTTAGAAAGTTCCTGTGTGTTCTAGATATGATTCCTCTGTTAGCTAGGAGACTTACAGGCATTTTCTCCTAGTTTTTAGTTTGTCTTTTCATTCTCTTAGAAACTTTTACACAGCAAAAGTTTTACATTTGATGAAATCATATTTATCAATTTTGCAATGTGTTATAAACATTTTCTTTTCCTTTTTAAAACTTGATAGCTTTACCATTAGATATAGGATCCATGTGACATGTGGTAGAAGGTTCCACTTTAGTTTGACATTTTTCTTTTTGCCTATGATGTCCAATTGCTCTCACCCAATATGTTGTAAAGAATATCCTTGCTCCATTGATTTGTTCCTAACAATTTGTCAAAAATAAGCCAGTCATCATTATGTGGCTCTATTTTGTAGTTATCTATTCATTCTATCAATCTAGATATGTCTATTCCTTCACCAATATCACACCATCTTTTCTTTTGGAGGGAACAGGGTCTTACTTCCTCACTTGAGTTGGAGTGCAGTGGTGCCATCATGACACCCTGTAGCCTTGAACTTGTGCACTCAAGTAGTCCTTCTGCCTCAGCATCTCAAGTAGTGGGGTTTCCTGGCACGTGCCGCCATGCCCAGCTATTTATTTATTTTCATTTTCCTCTGTGGTACCTTATCATTTATTCCTTGTTTTAAAAATCTGAGATAATTTTACTTTTTCCTTGAGTTTTCTTCTTGAATTCAGATTTTATGAATAAATTCACATCATCTGGTTTCATCCCTTTCTCTTTTCAGTTTGGTGAATATCTGCTTTAAGTTTTTTTTTTTTAAGTTATAAGTGCTTATTGAATGATATTTAATTCAGATAATTCGGATCTTAGGATTAGATTACATTTCTCATCATTTCAGAGTTGACTATGAGAGGGGGAACTTTTATCCATGAAAATATTTTGAATTTCTCTTTTGTCTCTATAATAATTCTGTTTGGATATGGTTTGCCATCTTACATTCTTTTGAAATGGTGTAGCTCCTGAGTCGCCCTTAATAGGCGATGCTATCTAGGCAGGAGCAAGTAACTAGAGGCTCTTTTTATGTCTTGTAGTTCAATGTTTCCTCTTCTATGGTATGAGGAAATTTGGGGTCTTTAATGGATGGTGCTTTTTTTGATTTATTCTGACTTTTTGATTTTCCTTTGTTTCTGTGGGATCTTTAATTTCTGCAGGTGGCTTCTTTCTTCTGCTTCATTACTGAATATCTAAAGTACACATCCTCTTTCTGGGTCTCTTCTTTCTTCTCCTTAGAAAGCAGCGTCTTCTTAAGACAGTTGTTTCGATGCACTTTTAAGCTTCCTGCCCTTAATTCCTTTGTGGCTAGCTCTCTGAACTAACAGGTCTCAGATTTTTCTCAGAATTTTCTCCCGAGGAGGGCAGGCTTCTTTTTTGACGGTGGTGATTTTATTTGTCTTCCTTTTCTCTTAAACCCAAGAGTTCTCTCCTATTTTCTGTATAGTGTTTGCCTGATTTTCAGGTTTCATGACTCTGAAGCTGCCTCTGCCACACAGGATGTTTATTTCCCTACACTGAGGCAAATTTAATTCTGTAATATGTTGTTTTCTGGCTATGATATAGACATGGATGATGAGGGCACGCTCCTTTTTGAGCAATATCGTGTGGTTTTTAGATGTTACGAAGAGATTTATATCCAGGTATCCATTGTTATTCATTAGAAACCTAGAATCTTTTCATTCATATATATATATGAATTATCTATATATAATATATAAACATATAATAATATTTATAAACATAAAAATATATATGTATAAAATAAATAAACACTAAAATCTAAAGATTTCTGGTACTAAGAAAATAAGTAATTACTCCTATAATCCTAGCACTCTGGGAGACTGAGGAGGGTAGATTGGTTGAGCTTGGGAGTTTCAGACCAGCCTGAGCAAGAGCAAGACTCCATTTCTACTAAAAATAAAAAACCTAACTGGGTATTATGGCAGGTGCCTACAGTCCCAGCTACTCAGAAGCCTGAGCCAAGAGGATCGCTTGAGCCCAGGAGTTTGAGGTTGCTGTGAGCTATGATGCTACCGCGCTCTACCCAGGGCAATGAAGTGAGACTCTGTCTAGTAAAAAGAAGAAAATAAGCAAGATGAGTCATGAAGAATGATACCTAATGTTGACTAATATTACCAGCTTTAAGTGTCAAATTCAAAGGTCTTTGTTTCAAAGACAAGAAAAGAGAGATTGTCTTCAAATAAACATATTTTATATCGCCAGCACATCACAGGAACTTTTATTTAGCACATATACTATTCTCTGAGAAGGCTACCAACATAAATGTAGGTTCAGAATCGTTGAACACATAAAATATTAATGAAATATCAATCTTATGTCTCTGGATCTGAAGTGGCCTACAGGGTAGGGCTGATTTGTCACACAGGGAGAAATAATGAGGAAGTAATTTATCTTTGTTAACACCTGGCGCTGGATGTGCACTTGGGAGCTTAGTGTCCCTGTGGATAATATTTTGTACTGATCGATTAAGAAAGAAGAATGTTTTCTCCTGGGTTCAATCAGGTTAGAAAGAATAAGGTTTTAAATTCTCTCAATTCTGAGCAGTCCAATAGGGGAAAATTAAGATTATGTCTCATTACCATGCATTTTAATTTTGTGTAAAATTATCAGAGGAAATTGAAATGCTTGAGAACAGAAAGAATAATAGACCTTGTGATCCACATAATCATTCCACTGACCAAAAACAGAGCACTGGGGTTATCAGCTTTTCAAAAGCGAGTTTTAAAATATCACCAAACTTTAACTTGTCATTTTATTTTCTTGGTTATATCAGTTGAAACTACAGTGTTCTAATGTGGTCACCCATGGCATTTTATTCAGAGAGCTTCTGTTTACCATATGTCCAATCTTTCGTAAAAGTCCTACAATTCATGGTAAGTAGCAAACACCTTCCCCTATTTCTAGGAATAAGTGTGTTCAATATCATCACTCCTGTTTGACATTGCACTAGAAGTTCTCTCCAGTCCAATAGGCCAGTGAAATAATTCATAAAGGTAAAGAGTTTCTATAGGAGAAAAAAATGAAGAGTATAAAAGTTAAGCCACTAATTAGTGGTCACAGAAATAGTAAATTGTAGAGAAGCATTCAAATACTATTCTTGGTGGACTTTTTGGGGGGAGGATTCTTAGATTCCATACTGTGGGGACTATCAGGAAAGAGACAACTTTTAATTACTTTAAGACTAATAGTTGGATGATGTTGAATTGCTAATAATAATATAGATGGTCCCTGACTTACTTACAGTTTTTTTTAACTTTACAGTGGTGCAAATTGGTAAACATTCAATAAAAACTACTTTAAAATTTGAATACAATAAGATACTCTCTCATAAATAATGCTAGGCAGTGGCTGTGAGTTGCAGCTCCTAGCTGGATTAGCTGTGATGATGAGTGTAAACAACCGTCCTCCACTGTGTACTGGGTTGCCAGGGGGTTTGGGACTGCGGTAGGGTAGGCTAAGCTATGATGTTTAGTAGCTTAAGTATATCAAATACATTTCTAACTTACAATATTTTCCACTTAGGAGCATGTTATTGAGATGTTATAACACTACTGTAAGTCAAGGAGAACTTGCAATCGGTGTTTCTAACTAAAAACTAAAATTGTTTTCGAGAATGTTAGATAGGGATAACTTTCATTAGCTTTTCCTGGGTGTAATTTCTAAACTTAGCGAACATGTTGGCAATTGAGGTTTTTATTTTATGATATGTGAATAGTCCTTAAGACTCATAGATGCGTAAGGAGGCATCAGAAGGCAGGTGACTGTGCACCAAATATTAGATAAGGGGCTGAGAGAGTGTTCAGGTGATGAGCCATGAGCGCAAACTGCCAGTCTTGAATGCTTCTAATTAATTATGAATGGACAGGCACCCTATTCTTCAACGAACTAAGCATTGAAAGTGGTAACTAAAAATCTAGGTCTTCCAAGTACGTAAAAATCACATACAGGCAGGCCATACTTTCACCCCTGTGAAAAGCACTGGGTGTGGGTATGAATTGCTTTATTAAGCATGAGCCCTCGCTGCTTCCCGTGACAGACATAACTAGGCCAGACTATGTACCCTCCAATCCCTGCGAGCCAGAGTGGAGCTTCCTGTAGCAGGTAATTACAGCTTCCTTTCTCCCTATGGGTAAGGACTTAGATTTTACCAGGAAGTAAGGCTTCCTGGTGAATAGAAACTGGCTTGGTTCCTTCAAATAGGGTTTTGAAACTTGCTAAAGGCTAGATGGTCACATTAGGCAAAGCCCTGTTCATGAAAATAATCGTGTCACATTTATAGGGCTAGAGGACATGAGGGAACAGGGACGGAATGTGAAAGCTTCGTGTGTATTTTCTGTGTTTAGTCTGAAACTTTAGTTCCCAGAATTAATCTTAGGAAAAGACATTGAATAGCTGAGAGACACGGTCTTCTTAAATAAACCTTATCTGGGGGAACTTCTAAAAGGATTTCTTTAGAGGAAAAATTCTGATGTTCTGTGGTTATTTTACTTAAGCACGAAGAAATATTTCAGGGATATAGTTTTACAAGGTGTGGAATTAAATTTGCATTTTCAAGAAATGCAAGTAAAAGCTGTCGGGAGAATAAAAGGATAATAAAACTGTGATTTTGTGCTGTAATCACATAAATACATTTATCTGTTTAAGATTGGAACTATTTTGTCCTGAAACAAAAGAGTAACAACTTTGAAAATCTCTATAAGCTTTAGTAGCTACCACTGTAGCTACTTTAAGATGATTAATTTCTACAAAGATGGAATACAAATAAATGTGATACACACTGGCTTTGTCATGAATGTTAGTGCCGCACAACAAGATACAATTAGGTAAATTTTTACTCTATTACTAATTTGTTTATTCTATTTGCAGGAGTACTTGATTATTAATAAGGCTAACAACTTGTTATAATTATAGTCAGGTTCATATGTTTGTGACTTTCATTGTACTTTATCTTTGTGGGCAGAAAGATACATCGACGCTTTTGAACAAAATCTACTTAAGACTTTGCAGCTATTGACCAGATTAGTGTAACGTGTCGTTCGAAACATAATAGAAAAAGTATTTTATGCTTCCGAAGAGCAGAAGACTCTGTTTTTTTAAGTAAGGAGACTATTTTCTATGAAATCTTTTAAAATTCATTGATTCACAACAAATTTCCTTATAAAGATTAAATCAGAGCACAATGAGGTGGTGACAGTAGAGGAATCACCTGCAGGTGCCTAACGTTCCTGGTGATCTGGTTCCCGCCTGTTGTTCTACCCTGTCAGTCCACCACTAATCACTCTCCAGTTTCGACGAACTACTTAGAATCATCTTGCTGTTTTAGAATCAGTCTTCTGCCTCAAGGGTGGGAATCAGACTTAAACATCACCTGTGGGATCAGGAAAATTTGAAATCTGTGCCTAGTCATACGCTGTTCTCGCTGCCGACATCCTCCTCATCTCCTTCTTTGATTAGTGACCTCTCCTTCCCCCATCAGGTCACACACACATTTTGATTAGTGACCTCTCCTTCCCCCATCAGGTCACACACACATTTGCTAAAATTTCATGCAAAGGTAACCTTGGAAAGACCTTCTCACATGCATGACATCTCTGTTTTCCTTTGTGCTTTCCCTGGCACATCAGAATGCTGTGCATGCTTCTTCCCTCTCTCTTCCACTCCACTTTAGTTGTTAATTTGTTTCTGCCTTGTTCCTAACAGGATGAAAGTTTGCTGGGAAGTTAACTGTATCTCTAGAACCTACTTTATCTGTCACATGGTAACCTTTCTATGGTGTCTGTGTTATCCAATGGGTGCATGCTAAATTAATTCAATACATTGGCTATAAATGAAGGCTAACACCAATATAATTTTAGGAATCATACTTGTTTATTAAGGAAAGAATCTATTATAATGCTAGAGATACTCTCTTAGCTGAGATGTAATTTTGTCATTTATATGTGTCTTCAAAATAGACTTTTCTTAAATCTAATATTCTAATTTTAGGTTAGAATACACTGTATGGTAATGAAAAGTAAGTTTGGTGATGAACAAAAAGAGCTGAATAAATTCAAAGTAATAGATGCGAGAATCTGTGGGATTGCTGCAGACTGTACATGTGCTCACACTTTCACATGTGAGCCGTGCACAGTTGGGATGTGTCCTAGCTCATGTATGTGAATGAAGGAGAAGACAGTAAAAATGAAATTGGATAATGCAGAGTTTTCTGTGGCCAACTGAAACTTAATAAATTTATCATTTTATCAAGACAAAAACTTTGAAAGTGATATTTATTCTATAGCTCTAGAGACTATTACTGAATATGTAGATGGCCTTTTTTTTTTTGTAGTTTTGACTGGGGCTGGGCTTGAACCTGCCACCCCTGAAATACAGGACTGGCACCCTATTCCTTGAACCACAGGTGCCACCCTAGATAGTCTTTTTGAATACACATTTTATTTAAATATAACATGCCTATCAAAATACACATAAATGTACGTGTACTTGTGAATTCACCTATGTAGCCAGTACCCAGATAACGAAGGAACAGAATATTATCAGAAAAGGAAGCCCCATCCTCTCTTTCTATAATTACTCCCCTCACTAACCCCCTTTCTGACTTGTACCAAGAATAAACTCTATCTTGAGTTCTGAAACTATGGATTATGCTGGCCCGTCTCTAAACTTCATATACATGAAATCACACACTCTTCTTTTGGTCAGGCTTCTTTCATTCAATGTCATGTATTTGAGGTTTTCCACGTTCTTGCATTTAATTCTAGTTTATTTGTTCTTATCGCTGTATTGGATTTTATTGCGTGAATAATCAAATATTTTATTTGATTATTCTAATTAAATAAAAATTTGAATTGTTTTGCTTTGGGGCCTGTTATAAATACTGCCACTCTAAACATTTTTGTTCATGGCTCTGTAAACATATATAAACAATTCTTCTAGACATGTGTCTGAAAGCAGAATTTTTTGGTCATCGAGTTTACCTATGTCCGCCTTCAGTACTCTCTAAGAATTTTCTAAAGTAGTTATACCAGTTAATACTCCATTTAGGGAAGAGCTAATTAAGCTACGTTTTTCTTCCTTTCTGTGATACATGTCACAGAGGAAAATTTCATATCTACTACTCTCAATTAATGGAAATTGGCAAACGTATTATTTTATATAGTTTAAGAAACTAAAACTATCGTAATACATTTTTCTTGTAATACTTATGATAAAAAACTATTACTCTAATTTTTATTAATCTGAATGTAGACATACTGTGAAATTAAAAACATTCTAAAATATAATTATTAGAAGAATATTTTCAAATATGGTGAAGCTAACTATAATTTTAATGAGCTGCTTAATTTGTGTTGCCACAAGGTTCTGGTATAGACCAACATTGTCATTATTTGCAATGGCTTCTTACTCTTCTTTTAAATCTCAAGAACTAAAAATTCTGAGGTCTTGTAGTCTACGTTAAATAGAACAAAGAATCAGTTTACATTCATGCTGGTTTCTTGGCTGCTTGAAGATTTTGCTAGGTGACACACAGAACCTTTAAGAAGCTTCTGCGTACTTTGACACTCAGAGAAAGGCTTAGACAATTCTTATAACATCATTTTTCTGCAGAGAGATGATACATATATTCAAACAGACACTGGAAGAATGGATTTCATGCAGAAGAATACAGTTAGGTAAGAAGAATTAATTTCTTAGAGTTTCTCCTTTGACAAACATCTCCAAAACTTTTTATTTCTCTACTACCTTCTAACTAGTTTGCCGGTACTAAATTCTTTTCTTTCTAATCACAAAACTACCCACAGGCAACTGGGATCAGATCCTCTACCAGAGGCAATAAGACATTCCAATGAGTGAAGAGTAAGACTAAAGGTACCAAAAAAAAAAAAAAAGGGAAACCATTGGGGGTTTTTAAATAAAGCCTGTTCTTTGCAAGAGAAAATATAGTATAGTATGAATCCTTGCCCTCCTTCATCCGTGGAATTATCTTATAGGTCTATGACTTATGTTGTTAATGATGCATTTGGCCCCTCTCCTTTTTTAATGCTATCCCTTAAAATTCCTATATAAATAGATACTCAAGGCAGAGGTGAAATATGGGTATGTACTGTGATGTCTCATTTATTATCTCTTTAACTTTATGCCAATCACACCTCCCTTGCATACATTGGAAGGAGACAGAGCCGTGAGCATATGGATTAAAGTAAGATTTAAAAAATGAGAAGTCTGAAAATCCAGCACATGGTTCAAATTCTGACAGAGGCACGGCTAGTGAGAGACCAGTGAGAATTTCCCTCTGGCCTCTGGCCTGCTCCGGTCTCTCTGTGAAGCTGGGACTGAGACCCATGAAGAGATGTGTTTGAAATCTGTATCCCAGAAGGCTGGTGAACTCTTCCAGAAACTTAGCTCTGAGATCCAAAATTTTGTGTCTACCCATCACTATGTTTCTCTCCTATTATAGAAAAACACTGAAAAACTCTTATTCTCTTAATTTGTATATTAAGCAAGTACTAATAATATCTTAATATCTTAATAATTTCTTGCCTTTGAAATCCCAAGTTATAAATACATTAAATTTCTGTCTATTTAAGTTGCATTAAGGTTATTCAGTTAAGCCTGAATCCATTCCGTGATATAATTGAGAGTTCTAACTAAAAATACTCAAACCCCAGGTTTCTAGGTCTAATATATTATACATGAAAGTCTAGAAAACGTATTTTGTAAGTTTAATAAGAAACGATTACCAACAGAAGCTTTATCTTTGTCAGTTTTTATTTACCTCTGAAAATATGAGGCATATTTGTGGTTATTTGAGATAATGTGAAGTTTTTATATGATAGTTATCCTAGACTACTTAAGAACCTCCTCTCCGCCCTTTTCCTTATGGGGATTATCACATACCTTGGCTTTAGACTGGGTAAGCATCACAAGTTATAATTAATGTAAAATGGAATATATGATTTCTATTTTTCCTAGGAAAAAAATTTGTTATGTATTATCTACTAAACTTGTTAAAAAGGGCTTTGGGGGAGCTTGTGGCCTTTTTGCAGAGAATCTAGTGTTAAGTTGTGAAAAGGAAAGGTTCATTCCTGATTCTTGGGTTCCCACTGCTTACAAATTGGATGCAAATTACAGCCCTAGGAAGCCACACTAATCTCTTCTGGGCTTCCAGGCGTCCTCTTTGCCTCACTGAAAAGGGCTTTCTTCTTTCTTCTACATTTTAGGAGCTTAAAAACCAAAAGCTATAACTGGGTCTTACCCATCGCCCTAAACTTTACCCCCTTTAAACAAACCAAAAACCAAAACAAACCCAATTCTCTATTCATTGGCAGATATTCAATGAATAGAATATCTATTTGTCTTATTCCTTTTATTTCCTTGACCTAAGAAAGGCCATTTATTTATTTATTAGACTCTGAAAGTGAGAATCGAGTTAGCTTTTTGATAGTGTGGATACAACCCATTTTTACATGTTCAGTGCAATTCCTTTTCATAGAAAGGAAGTGTAACAGGGTCCTATTTTTATGAAAACTAATATCAAGCAAACTTAGCTCCTCTATTTTCTATAACTGATTAATTATTCACAGGCACCTTCCACTAGCTGGGCTGTGGACAGTGCTGTGTGGGTGTCTGTGAATGTATTGTGAACTGACATTTCTGCGTATCTTAGTCTCTCTGGGTTTAAGCTCCCTCCGTGTGGTTACTCAGTCTTTCTCAGAGGGCTGGTCCTGTCTGCTCCCTTCCTCCCGTGGCTGCAGAGGTTGGGTCTCTGTCCTCGGCGACTTTTCTTCTCAACTGCTGGCTTCTGCTTCACCACTGGCACCCCTGCGTGTGAGAAGTGCTCCCGCTCCTGTGTTAAAATGGAGATGGTGGTAAGGTGACCCAAGGGTAGGAGCCTTTACCTTCCCCCAGGGGACATGAAGGTCAGCACGTCCCTAGCTCCTGTGCTCCCCTGTCCCTGTCTAGAAATTTCTACAGTTTATCTTCTTCTCATGATGCACAGCAGGTTTGAACTATGAATAAAGAAAAAAAAGGGACATTAGCCTCCCTCCTCCACTTCTCACCATTTCTCTTATCCCTTCCGAAAGTCAAAGGGAGCAATGTGCGGGGATACCTTGATTTCTGCCCTCTTCATGCCTGCTAATCGCTTAGCTAATTCATGTTCTCCTGTTTCCCGTTTGCTTTGCTCTGTGCTGTTGGGCTGTAATGGTGAGTGGAGTCAAGGCAGAGAAACTAGCTTACCAAAAATGGCAGCTGTGTTGAGGTTACTCCAAAAGATTCTCTGTATCAGGCAAGTTCTCTCCTTATGGTTACCAACTTGTCATTTTTTTTTCTGTTAATAAATTGCTAAAGTGAGAGATAAGAGAAATATTAAATAGGAATTAGACACTTTTAGATTTGTTTTTTCAAATATGAGACCGTGGGCTTTCAGCCTACATTAACTTTGGATTTCTAAAATACTGCATATTTGCAAATGAGACCAGAAAGGCTCAGAGATTGCAGGAAAGGCAATATCTCACTGTCTCTATAGTCGCCAACTTATCTTTATAATCACGGTAATATAATTATAATATAATGCTCAGTATAGGAGTCCTTTAGTGGAAATAATAATCTGTAGTACTTTTATATTCTGCAAATAATTATCCCTTCGTACTCTGGATAGATTGCTTGAACCCAGGATTATCTAGTAAAAAAATGATGTTATTTTTTAAAGAACCCAAGATTATCTAGTAAAAAATTGATGTCATCTTCCAATGTCAACCAGGACACAGTTGACAGTGCTATGTCTCATTGAGATATTTTATATATATCTTGGGGAGTCAGGGGTGGTTACTACAGTCCATGTGCAGTTCTGATTACTTTCTGTATGTTCTATCATTTATTTTTTTATACCCAAAATCCCTTGGGTAGCAACTAATATTCTTACTTTGCAGAGAAAACTGAGGCCTAGCAAACATGTAATTTTCTCAAGGGGACAGAACAAGAGACAGAGCTGAGATTTGGGTCCAGTGAGTGTATTCTCGAGTCGTAACTCTGTCACCGTACTGTGTCTCTGACCAGAGAGACATGTGGCTGCGGCCATGTGACTGTGCTACTGCTGTTCCTTACCCAAAGGCAAGCAACTAGATGAGAGTGCTTTACATATTCAGGCACGTAACACAGACACGCAGACACACGTGAACGGTGACATCTCTTTAGACGTTAAATTACAAAAAGTAAATAATTTAAATGATCAAGTAGTTTGGAGAATAAACACAATCAAAAAAATGAATGTTTCACCTCTTGATCTTACCTCTGTAAATAAGTCAAGATTCCCCGAACTCACCCACTCAGACACAAAGCTTTGTACCACTGCGGTGATCGTGCTTGTGATAATGATATTATAATGCAGAAGCAGACCACGTTTGATAAGTGACATTAGCAACATGCATCCCGTCTTCTCCTCCTGGACGCCGATTTTCTGGCTGATTTTTACTTTGCTTCTAAGCACAATGAGCACATTCATTATTCATATTTCCCAGATTGAGCCCCTTAGGACAATTAATGACTGAGAATGCTTTTCCCCGTTCTATTCATTTATCCATTCTAATTATACTTAAAGGTGGCATTACATTTTCTTTATTTGAAACTTCAGAGGAGAGGGACTAATGGAGCAGTCAGACAAAAGGATGCAAGCAGGTAGAAATGAAAGATCGCCTAGCATTAATTTATGACTATGTGAACTTATTTGTGTTCATTTTCAAGGGGAATTTGCACTAAGCGCCTTTCATCTTGTACAAAGCAGACATTAAGTGCATGAGAGGAAAACGACAGACAAAATGTGGTAATTGAACTGGCCAAGCTGCGTTATCATCACCCCAAAGCTGGCTAATAGGATCCTAATATAAAAGGGCCCAGCTGAGTGAGTGAAGACAAAAAAAATAAAACTCCCGCAGCTAATAACTCCTAAGATGTGAAAGTTTCATCCGGTTATGTAATCTCCTTAAAACTTTAAATTAGAGCGAGCATCACAGTTGGGAGCAGGCGGAGAGATTCCTGGCATATTCAGGCAGAGACCATGAAAACATTAAAAGTCTACACTTGGCTTTCATGCTTCCCCTTCCCAGTTTTCTTTTAGGTTTTTAGAATATAGAATGTCTTGCGGAACTTGAGAAATGAGTAGTTTCAGAATTTTTTTTTTTTGACCATCAGAGAAAATGATATCATCAGCATGAGTTCCATGCAAATGACTAGCACTGTTGATCAGGCGATTCAATCAAGTGGCCGGGTAATGCGTGAGACATCGCTTATGAGTTGAGCAAGTGTTGACTGTACCAGGCAGAGTGACACATCACGGGTCACGTTGCTTAATTTTCTTTCTGTGGCAGATGAAATTACCTAAGCCTAATCTCATGGTCTTCATATAGCAACTGCGGGCAAAACAAACGCGATCTATCAAGCTTATTGGCATTATTGAGGGAATCCATATTGACAAATTGGCCAACTTATAATTGATTTGATGCCCACAAGGTGCTAAGGCTTCTAATTATAATGGCCAATCGATTTCTGTAATAAACTGTTATGAATCACTATTTTTAGACTTGATTTTGAAAACTATTTCCACAAGTTATTAAAATATGCCATGCATTTCTTTCTGTGTGTTTCAATTTGTTTCTTTAATTCCCCTCTGCACTGATATTATGCTTTTAAATATTCCTTTCTCCCATCTTTGCCATTTCTGAGTGCCTAAATTTTGCATTAGCTTCATTACTCCCAGCTTTAACAGATACCATATTCAGCTGGAAAAGAAGATATGTCATTTATTTAATGAAGGAATGTTGGAAAGTAGTTGCATAGTCGGGAATTCTTCGAACGTAAATGTTGCTTTGATGGATCCTGGCTCTAAAATCAGTATCTAGAAAGCCATTTTAAAACCCTACATTTTTGGAAAGCTTTATATATAAAACTTTAAAAAAATGAACAAATAGGAAATGGGCTAATATTTTCTTGTACATGTCTACATAATCATGGCTATTTCTGTTAGTACATAGTTGCCCTTAAGTTTAGTTATATTATTACTGTCAGAAACTCTTTTCCTTTTAAAGGGATAATATGACTCCATTTATAAGTTCAGCTCACAATGTCAATAAAAGATAGGGTTTCCTACTTTGCAAAGTAGGAGTGCATTGCATATTTTAATGAGTTACTGGGAATAGTTTTCAGAGTTTGTAGGGACTTTGCTTATGATTCATAGCACCTATCTAGACTCTTTGGTGGGCATCAGCTACAAGGACATTTTCCCATCTGGAGGGACTCAGAGGCTAGCAATGGAGGTGAGGGATGGCAGAGCTTTCAGTGGCAGCCTCCTTTCCCCTTTTTAAACCATTTCACCTTTCACCTTTTAAACCATTTCACCATTTAAACCATTTACCACATTTCTCTGCCACGCCCGTCAGACTTAACAAGGCATTCATAAGAAATACTTTACTAAATATTTAGTAGGGAAGGGCACTTGCATTGCCAATACATACCAGAAACTTAATCAATTTCTTCAGTAGGCATGTGTGTTCTCTCCAGAGTTCCTCAGTTCTTCTCCCCTTCCTCTGTTTATAGAGATTCTCTGGGTCTCCTTTCTTGCCCAGCCACTCTATTTGGCAAAACACGAGCTTCATAATAAGTGAAAGGTAAATACTTGTTGCTCTTCAAGCAGTTACATTGGAAGGATCTCAGTGTAGCCCAGGTAGCTCATCTAAATAGTAATTCAACAAATTAAACTCACTGTATTAATGAATCAGGAGCTAATAGGAGCTCAAATGAATATGCAATTAAATCCGTGTTAGAAAGAGTTCATAAAACTAGTAACTTAGGATCTGAAAGATATAAGATATGTAATGATCTTCCAGGGAGACAAGATTGAAAGTACATTTATGAGAGAAGCAGAGAGGAGGAGCAGAGTGTGAAGAGTAGAAAGTGCCTGCTGTGGAGGAACTTAGAGGTTGGTGTGGGCAAGGCCATCAAAGATGACAAAGTCAATTAAAATAGAGACCAGGCCTGAAGAATGCCTGAGCAGACAAAGTCGCCCTGCCTCGTACATGATCTTAACCTTGCTTTTTGCAAACATAAGTCAAACTTAACTTAGGCTATTTCTTGTAAACACCGTTTTTTAGAGAAAATAAAACTTGAGGTTAATCAATCAGAAGCTGCCAACTAACTTATGGTTATAGAGCTAGGGATATTCTATGTCCCTAGGTAGGGTAGACCAGATAAGGCACTGTGA
Organism: Otolemur garnettii; assembly: GCF_000181295.1. Taxonomy (NCBI): domain Eukaryota; kingdom Metazoa; phylum Chordata; class Mammalia; order Primates; family Galagidae; genus Otolemur; species Otolemur garnettii. The sequence continues at coordinate 7,793,201 of NW_003852449.1, read as the reverse complement.
CCAGTCAAATATTTCCTTTGTTTTTCTTCTGTATGTGCCCTATAAAAGCCTCCCCCTTATATTCCCTCCCAAACCATTTCCAGTTTGGAGCTTCCTGATTCATGAATTGCTATTTGCTCAAATAAATTCTTTAAAATTTTATTGTTCCTCAGTTTCCTAGCACTCTGCCAAGGTGGGTGAATTGCCTGAGCTCATAGCTTTGAGACCAGCCTGAACCAGTGAGTCTTCATCTGGAAAAATGGCTGGGTACTGTGGCAGGCACCACAGTCCAGCTACTCGGGAGGCTGAGGTAAGAGAATCGCTTGAGCCCAAGAGGTTGAGGGTGCTGTGAACTGTGATGCCACAGCACTCTACCAAGGGTGACAAAGTGAGACTCTGTCCCAAAATAAATAAATTAATTAAAATAAATAATAAAAAAGGCAGGAGATTGGCTAAATAAGAGTCTTCAGTGTCACACTATGGAGTTCAAGTATTTCCTTTAGGTAATGGTGAGTAATAGGAAAGAAATTCCTAGCATTATAGCTAGCTACCTAGGTAACAAAATAAATAAGAATTATTCAATTTTACTGATTATTGCTAGTGCTTATTTTGCATTTACTTATTTCCTACAACTGTATACTCACTTTTGTAAAATTATGTTATACTTTTAGACATGTTGCAGAGTGATAACTATTTTTACTTTCCATCTTCCTTTTTACTCATCCTCCTATGGTCCTTCCTTTTACTCAAAGATGCTTCTGTCACACAGCAGTCAGGTCATTACTAGTCTCCACTTACTGAGATCAATGGAGTATAAATAACAGCCCCCAAACGGAGACATTTCCGAGTAGGTTTTAGGAATTCGAGTGTTTTCCTTATTTCCCGCGTTTAGTCATTCATTAATGTGATTCTTATTGACGATTACCCTGTAGTTAGGCCTGCTGTCCGCATAGCACCATGCCTTGAGGTGAACAGCAAGAAAGCAGGTTTAGTTGCACAAGGAGTTAATGCTTTATCTGGATGCCGTAGTCAACAAGAGGCTGGATCCATGCGTTTGGTCAGAGTTGGCTGATGTAACCTTATGGGAGACAACAGACTGAATGGCCTTGTTGCAGCTGTAAATATCAGGAAATTCTTCCCTACTTGGAGAGATAGTCAACATTTACACAATTAATGAATCATTGATTTCACTTTTTTAAAAATTCCAAAAATGTTTTCGGTCTGCCTCCTAGATGAGTTGGAGGTTGGTAACCACGTAAGTTTATTGCAGAGCTGTAGCGTGGAGACATGAGATTTGAAGTCAAAAGGAATGATTTTGTGTTCAGGATCCACCACGTCCCAGTGAGGGATTTTAAATAATGGCAATTGAAATTCTTATTTTAAATGATTATTTTATTTTGAGAAGTGCTTTGCAAAAGTGTAAAGAGTTATTCGCATTATATTACAGATTTTACTCAAAATAATTATTAAATAGTTTTAATTAAAAGTGATAGGAAGAGATAGTAATTTCTATATTATTTTAAAAGTTAACTTTAAATATTTTTTAACAATATTGGAAATATAAGAGTAGTAAGTGCAGTTGTTACTTTTTGTTTTTTTGTCTTCTTAAAAAGTGATTCAAATTCCATACTTTTTGGATCTACATTTTTCTGATTTATTATTTAAATTTAATAATCTACACCTACAAAGGTATGATAATTTAGGTTTTTATTCATATAATAATCTCAATAATTGGTAATAGTTTTTGAGGGTTTCAGTTAACAATATAGTAATGATTTACATGAAGTATCTCAATCCTTGAAATAATTATTAATAAAATTATTATAAATCCCATCTTCTAACCGGGAAAAACTAGAAGTTGAAAATATTAATAAATATAGCATATCCTCTGTTCACTGAAAATTTGCATCTATTTTTTCTGCCATAGTGAGAAAAGGCTTTATTTAAGCAAATGTTTGTCACCTTTTTTTTTTTTTTAATTGAATGGTAACTATGTACATTAATGCCCTTCTGGGGTACAGTGTGGGGTTTTCACATACAATCTGAAATACTTCCATCAAACTGGTTAACATAGCCTTCATGTCATTTTCTTAGTTATTGTGTTAAAACATTCACATTCTGCTCTTAGAAAGATTCACTTGTATCCTTGTAAGATAAACCTCAGAAGTGATCCCTCTAATCCCCCTCCCTCCATCCATTCCCTCCTCCCCTCTCCCCACCTCCCATATTCTTAGGCTATTTGGTTATAGCTTTCCTGTGTTTGTCATCTTTATAGTTCATCTTCAAGGTTGCGCCTTTTTTACCTTTGAGGATTTGCTAGAATGGCTTGTACCATTACATCAACATCAAGTCACATCTGCCTCCTGTCACCACACTCCTGTTATTCTCAAGAACTCAGAAGCAAAGGTTGACTGCGTTTAGTAGACGGAACAGGTGCTCACAGGTACCACTAGTTCTTTAGCATAACTAGATTCAGCTTTATTCAAGCCCGGAAACTAAAAGGTTATCCAACCGAAAATGTCTCCCATCTGTTTTTATTCTTCTCTGCCCAGCGTGGTTTTTCTCTTTATACATGCACTGAGTCCATACTAAAGAAAACTAACTCATTGGCAAATCAAGGTAAAATGCTTTCACTAGAAAGTGTTTGATGGCAGGACATTGATGGTTGTTTTGAAATTTGAATATTCTAGGCTCCTTGAGTTATTTCAGAATGACAATGATAGAAGAAATTTAAGTACATATATTCTTCGTAGTATTGCCTGTCATTAGTGTGTCCTACCATGATAGAGACAAAAATATTAATAAGTTTTCAAGAATGTCAGAGCAGTGCTGATATGTTTTGTCTGTATGTCTATGGCGTTGACCTGTATGTTACTTATTTGTTGATTCTCATTTATCATTCTCATTTATTCTACACCTACTAGAGTTAATGAAATATAATGGTGATCTAGTAATGCACAACATAGACCTGATTTTGTTCCAGAGAGGTAACAAATATTAAGTTGAATGTGACATAACTAATATGAGCATTATAATTATGACATGTATTTTTATATATTTTTGTTTTATTCTATTTTATTTTTTGAGACAGAGTCTCACTTTGTTAGACTTGGTAGAGTGCCGTGGTGTCATAGTTCACAGTATCCTCAAACTCCTGGGCTTAAGTGATTCTCTTGCCTCAGCCTCCCAAGTAGCTAGAACTACAGGCGCCCGCCACAACGCCTGGCTGTTTTTAGAGATGAGGTCTCCATCTGGCTCAGGCTGGTAGGACGTGTATTTGAAAGGAGAAGTACGTGAGTGCGTGGTACTAAGTGATTATAAAATTAAATACTTGTACCAATAAAATTAGGTTATCATAGTTATATCAATACGTTTAAATACAGGTTATAAACACCTGCCAGATAATAATTGAAAGGTCCCATTAATTCACTTAGCAAAATTCACATTTATGCCAAGAAATAAATAAAGCTGGTTGCAACTTATAGTAGCGTATAGTCTGAGGATGGAGACAGAAGAGCAGACGGACACTGATAAAGAAGGCCTGTCAGTATTGTGCTGGGGAAGAGGATGAACCCTGGGAGCATGAAGGAGGTGCCCCCACTCACCCTGAGGGGACTGGGGGTGGTACACGGACTAAGACCCAACGAGACTTGGAGTTCCCAATATATATTTATATCTTATCCTTGAGAGGAACTTACTAATAAATTACTCAATAGTTATTTATTAATAATTATTACTTATAATAGCATACTAAATTTATTAATTATTATTACTTATAATAGCATACTGATTTATTAATTATACTTATAATAGCATACTAAAATTATATACATCATACTATAATTAAAAAAAACTACAATAAATAAAGGGAGTAAAATCCTTGAGAAAATATTTATAACCTATGAACAGATAAAAAATTATCAACATTAGAGTGGTGCCTGTGGCTCAAAGGGGTAGGGCACCAGCCCCATACATTGGAGGTAGTGGGTTCAAACCCAGCCCCAGCCAAAAACTGCAAAAAGAAAAAATGATCAACATTAGTATATACAAAGCTCTATAGGAAACAATACAAAAAAGACCACTCAATTGAATAAAAGACACAAGAAAAGTATTTCGAATAATAAAATACAAATAGTCAACTAAGATGTGGAAGTGTCAAACTTAATGGGAATAAAAGACATGTGAGTAATGCAAGAAATGATACAGGCAGAGATTTTTTTAATATTTAAAATCAATCTTGGCAAGAGCGAGTAAAGAAACACTCTTCAGCCTTGCTGACAGGAGTGAAAATTTTGAAGTATTTTGTCAAAGTATACAGAAAGCTAAACATACACATATTCTTTTGGCTTAGGTGTTAGAGATGTTGACTTAGATGTTATGTCCTAAGGCAAGTGATTGGACAATTGGACAAAGATTTAGGTTTACTTGTAGAGATTAGGTTATATCTGAGGTCTAAAATGACTATATTTAATATGTTTGCAGTTTTCTGTTTATTGAAAGATGATTACCAAGGCATGACTCCTGTATCTGTATATTACAATTTGTGGAAAATAAATTCGTGAAGAAAAGAATCAGCAGGAAACATGAGAATTAAATCTAAACTATGTGTTCTAAAAAAAAAAAAAACCTTCCCATCAATTGTAGCAGGAACTTTATAACAACAATACAGGTCTTATCTTAATGCTTGGAGAATGCAGAAGTTGTCAATTATTAATTCTGGCAAGCTATTGTGGTCCTGTGACTGGAGAGGAAAAGGCAACATTACACAGGTTGACAGGAATTGAAAATGAGTGGTAGGAGATGCCCAAGACCGTATCAGACTTCTGAGAAGAAAAACACGTTCTAAGGATCTGTTTTTGTAATTTAATGATTT